>NC_142584.1:86405927-86712713 GCF_965207765.1 Zootoca vivipara
GAAACTTTACACCAGGCATCCCCAAACTCGCCCCTCCAGCTGTTGCGGGACTACAGCTCCCATCATCCCTAGCTAACAGGACCAGTGGTCAGGGATGATGGGAATTGTAGTCCCAAAACATCTGGAGGGCCGAGTTTGCCTATGCCTGCTTTACACAGATCTACATGGAAGTTTTGGTCAGTCTTATTGGCGGCGGCATTCTGCACTATCCAGTGTTTTTGTTTTTCACCTTTCAGCAAAAACGTCCAGAGCAGTTTACATAAAGAAATACAGAAACAATCAAATTAGAAATAAAACAGCCTAGGAGACATAACAACAGAAGAACTAAAGGGCATCAAATTCATCCTGCAACTTTCTTAAGGATGCCGTTTTCAGTAATAAGAAATCTAGACTTTTTTCTTGTCAGGCATCTTGACAATCTTCTCTTGTTCAGATGTTAATGTTCTGCTTATAGAAGACAAGTACCATCTTTTGAGAAAAAATGTAAAGATTTATTGCCTTACTCATCCAAAATTCTTCAGCTGGGAAAACAGCACTGGAATAGAATGTTTAAAACAACAGAAGAACACACTGAACTGTCGCCGCCGTTTCCATCTTAGATGCTTCTACAGAAACTTAGCCCACGGAAATGATTTTGCAAGCCTTCTCAGAATTCCTCTGCTCCGTTTTTTAAATGAGTTTCCAGCAATGGGGATTTCTTGGATTAAATACAGAGCTGTGGGGTGTGGGGAGGCAGGCTCAAGCTGTCTGCGGACAAATGCCGGCTCCTTCGGCCAGTAAAGTGAGATGAGCGCCCCAACCCCAGAGTCGTCCGTGACTGGACTTAACTGCCAGGGGTCCTTTAACTTTACCTTTTTAGCTTGTTCTTGGGCCTGTCTCTAAAAACTGCTAGGATTGCTAGCACTTTCTTCTTAAAGTTGTCTTGCAGCAGAGTCTTCTATCACGATCTATGCTAATAGTTCAAGACCTCTGCGGTGACAGTAACCTATGAAATAAAACAATAATGTTAAAAAACTGTGGTTTCCTTCTTTCCTATTAAGTGAGATGTGTGCCTCTCTGAAAGCTTTTTTAAAAAAAAAAATTACTTTCTTGAACTTTTGTTATTATGCAGATAGCCCGTGTGAAAGTAGCTGCCTGTGATCAATATACTACATGTACCGAGTGCTTGGCTGCTGCCGATGCTTACTGTGGCTGGTGCACCTTGGAGACCAGGTGGGTATTTTTGTACACTACATGCCTCTTAGTAATAGGCTCCTCTGTGCAGAAAATAATTGTCTGTTGTTGAGGGAAATCACTAGTCTTTTTTATTTCATTACTCTGCTTCTCCTCTTTTGACAACACTAGGGTTGTTTGATAACAATTTTCAAAAGTCATTTCTAATTTTAATAGCTCATTCTGAAGAAATGATTGTCATGGCTGAAACCTAAGCATTCAAAAGCCATTTTAAAAAATATTTTGTAAACAAGGCACACTTTTCACAAGTGTAATTTCATAATTCATAATTCAAACACATAATTGTTTATGAAAAATAATAATACTTTACAAAATAAACATTATGAGATGCTGAGTTTGACAAGAATAAAAAAAAAATCTCTAATTAAAATCAGCATAGAAGTGCTTTGTCATCTGTATTTCTATTATCGTACCATAAAATAGAAGATCTGTGAAGAGACCTATCAAGGCCATTTTCAAGCAGGGGACCAAAATCCCAGGAACATTTCTTTGATAACACATATACCTGAACATTAAGATTATTTTAAGACTTTTAAAATATTTTAAAAATATTATTTTAATATTTTGAAGGGACAACATAGGACTAAGTGGCTGAGTGTTCTTTCTTTTTTCCTTTGTCAAATACAATAACCACTGTAACCATGGAATTCAAGAGTAAGGCTAACAGGATTACACCACCCCTTGGGAAAATGATAAGAGTATTTTACAGCTGAACGTTGTTGGCCTTATTCTGAGCACAGTATCTACAATCTGGTCATGTACAATCTGTAGTCTTGATAATAATAATAATTTTTTTTAAAGTAAGTTTGCTAGCTATAGGTCTTGAAAACATGAAATCAGCATCCCCCGCCCCGAGAACTAAACGAACGGTCCCAAGTTAATGGTTTAGCAGAGGGAGCAAGGTCAGCCATAGGCTATATATTAAGGGCAATCACCACGTCCCAGAACAACATATCCTCATAAAACCCTGCAATTCTCTAAGCTGTAAAATAGTCTGATGAACAAGAATAAGCTAAATAAAAAAAATTCCTTCCAGTAGCACCTTAGAGACCAACTAATTTTGTTATTGGTATGAGCTTCCGTGTTCATGCACACTTCTTCAGATACCTGAAGAAGGCTTGAGAGAGCCTGAAGAAGTGTGCATGCACACGAAAGCTCATACCAATAACAAACTTAGTTGGTCTCTAAGGTGCTACTGGAATGAATTTTTTTTTATTTTGTTTCGACTACGGCAGACCAACACAGCTACCTACCTGTAACAAGAATAAGCTAGATAGCTCTGTCCTATTTGCCAAACATTAGATCAAAGTTTTTTCCCTAAGGCTATGCAGAAGGACATGGGAGGGAGAGTTCCTGCCTTGCCCAGCACAGCATGTGTGGAAAGAATTTCCCTCCAGCTCTGAAAGGAAGATCTCTAGAAGGTTCTGTAGGTGGAGAACCTAATCATGCAACTTCACGGATGACCACTTGAAGAATGTCAATTGGAGATTAGCAACCACTCTTTATTTTTACTGCCGCACACTTATGTGCAGTTTTTAATGGTTCAAAACCTGGTCAAACTCACCCAACTTCACATAGGTTGCTAGCTTGCCACGTCATAGGAACATAAGAAGTTGCTGTCTACTGTGTGAGACCATTGGCCCATCTGGTTCAGTATTGTCAACACTGATTGGCATCAGCTCTCCAGGGTTTCAGGCAAGACTTGGGGATTGAACTTCGGACCTTCTGAATGCCAAGCCTAGATGCTCTACCACTGAGCTATGGCGCTTCCCCTTCAGGAGTATTGCTACAACTAATAAGAATCCTGCCGCTCTGTCAAGCCTTTCCTAACTCAATCATAGGAGCAAAAGACTAAACAGAAGTATTTACAGTATAGGAAACAAGCCAGAACATAGTAAAGATAACCGAGGCAGAACAATCAATTTAGTTTGCTGGAACAATATATTTATTTTAAGGGGAAATCTGATAAAAACAGAAATAGAACATGCAGGGGAGGGGGAGAAAGTAACTTGCAGGGCTAGCTGATACCCTGTCTCCTCTGAGTCTGCTAAGCCAACATAGTTCAAAAGCTTAATTTCTGGTTTCCATGGGTTTGTGAGTCGATTTCTCAGCATCAGATACAGAAAAAGAGTATGTGGAAAAACACAAGGAAAGCATAAAGTATCTCTAAATTTTGTATCTCGTGCACTTGGGTGTTGAAGCTAAAATATTTATATCATGGAGATCGTATTGATTATAAAAAATGGATGCTAGTACAGTGAAAAATATGAGGAGGGTTGCAGTTCTCCCAGCAACATTACTAATAATTTTGAGGTCTAGGGTCATGACTGTTTTTTAATTGTTTTAGGTGTTCCCTGCAACATGAGTGCGCTAATTCTTCTGAACCCAATTTCTGGATAAGTGCCAGCGAAGGAGTGCAGCAGTGTCCCTCAATGACCATTCTACCCTCAGAGATAAACATTGAGAAGGAGAACAAAGTATGTCAAATGAGAAGTGCGCTATTTATTGATATTGTTTCATAAGCAGCGGGATTTATTCTAAACCATTCTAAGTGGAACCTGCAAAAAATAAAAATAAAAAAGGCTTGGTGTGATGCTCAGGGTTCCGGACAGCCATGCCTGCTTCCAGGAAACACCACTCCTTTCCCTCTCTGCCCCAATTTTCTATCCCTACTTCAACCAGTGTTGGAGAGCCAGTGGAGAGCCAGTGTGGTGTAGTGGTTAAGAGCGGTAGACTCCTAATCTGGGGAACTGGGTTCGCGTCTCCGCTCCTCCACATGCAGCTGCTGGGTGACCTTGGGCTAGTCACACTTCTCTGAAGTCTCTCAGCCCCACCTACCTCACAGGGTGTTTGTTGTGGGGGAGGAAGGGAAAGGAGAATGTTAGCCACTTTAAGACTCCTTTGGGTAGTGATAAAGCGGGATATCAAATCCAAACTCCTCCTCCTCTTCTTCTTCTTCAACCATCAACATCTCGCTGCCGCTGAGCATGCTCAGTCCCTGTTGGACTGTATTGGAAGGTCTGCCCCATTAAGCTCCCCCTGTTCCAAGACATTTGTACTGTACTTTGCAAACTTTGGTTTTCCTGAGCCTGCAGATACAACCCTTTTGTGCGCAGGTTGTGCTGTTTTGGTTACATAACGATCCAAGCCACCTCTGAGCTTCAGACATTATGAGGGAAAGTAGAACCTGCAGCAAAACAGGGCCGTGCATAGAGTGCTTTGGTTTGCTGTTCCAGCCCTCTTTCAGAATACTTCCATTTTATCCCGGTTTCCTTTTCTGTGGCTACTGAGTATTCTCCACCCTCATGAAACTGCTTCGCCCCTTTTTTCCTCCCTCAGGTATTTCCCATAAATACTTTTTATCTACACCTGTAAACCACGGGGTTTCCACAAGCCTGCAGGGACCGTAATCACACCAGCAACTGAGTTTGCTATTATTAGAAGAACAGAACTTTGCAATCTGACTTTTATGTATGCTGGTAGGCATACATCACTTGTCTTTGTTTTTTATCAGGCTTCAGGTGCAGCTAGGGACATCTTCAACTGTGTGCATTTTAAATAGATGTCACCATTGGTGCTCTCCAGCAAAATCACCGCAGCTTGTTCTTTCATTCTGTACCCCTCCCCATTTTTGTCACTTTCCGCCCCCGCCGCCAACAGTCTGTCAGTGTTCCATGCACATTGAGCCTACTCAGTCCTCCATTTCTTTCCTCCTATGTTTTTTCTTCATTTTGGGAAGATGTATGTGTGTGTGAGAGAAAGGCGCCCATTCTCTCACAGTATCCAGCCTACATGAAATTATTTGTTTTATCCATGAGTTTCCATGGTTTCTCTTTGCTACCATATTGGCCCGAATATAAGCCTTTCCCCCCAAATTCCGACCATGCAGAGTTAAAGTGCGGCTTAAATTCGCGACCTTACAAAAATGGGCTTTTACGATATCGCTGCTGAAACAGACATACGGTAAAACGGAACAGGTGGGAGTGCCTGCAGAATTTTAAGGGAGTGGCTTATATTCGGGTATTGTGTTTTTGCCTTTTTCCCCCCTTGAATTTTAAAGGTGCAGCTTATATTTGGGTGCAGCTTATATTTGGGCCAATACAGTACATCCTTGGGGACATGTTTTTAAAGGGCTTCTCTGTATGAACCAGGAAGTGACCTTTCTAGACAATGTGATAATTCTATCCTTTATGGGTTGTATCCGACTAAGTGAAACTCAGAGCACACCCCCATGGAAATTGACATAAGCTGAGTTAGAACTAATCAGATTCTGAGTACTTTGATAGGAGCACACTCCATTCCATCTGCTCCCTCCACCCCCACACATCCCACCCCCATTGTTACGGGTTTTTCTTCTCAGTCTCTCAGTGCTTCAAGCCACTGAGTTCTCATGGGGCTGTTTGGGGAGTTTTCTTCTTTTTTCTTTTTAAAGAGTTTGTTGAGCAACTGCAAACCTTAGGGTTACCGCAGGTCTGCTATTTTATCATCCTTTTGCATGGACAGTACTATTTTGGCTACAGTATGGTGCACATTTAAAGACTTGAATCGCTATTAGAAGGAATGTTTGCCATGTTACCACATCTGAAAGTTGAGAACATTACTGGTAAATTTGGATTTTTTGACTCTGTGAAGCAGCAATTCCATTCAAAATATTGTACCTATGGAATCAAGTAGTCATTGGGGATATCTGCCCATGCAGAGGTAAGTCACATCATGTTGTCAGTGTCGTCCCTGTGCAAGGAGGAACTGGCTTAACATACCACTCAGGCGAAGTCTAAAGAAAGTACTAAAGGTAAAGGGACCCCTGACCATTAGGTCCAGTCGTGACCGACTCTGGGGTTGCGGCGCTCATCTCACTTTACTGGCTGAGGGAGCCGGCGTACAGCTTCCAGGTCATGTGGCCAGCATGACAAAGCTGCTTCGGGCGAACCAGAGCAGCACATGGAAATGCCGTTTACCTTCCCGCTGTAGTGGTACCTATTTATCTACTTGCACTTTGACGTGCTTTCGAACTGCTAGGTTGGCAGGAGCTGGGACAGAGCAACGGGAGCTCAGCCCGTTGCAGGGATTCGAACCACTGACCTTCTGATCAGCAAGCCCTAGGCTCTGCGGTTTAACCCACAGCGCCACCTGCATCCCTTTAAAGAACTTTAAATAAAGTGCTACCTGAACACAAAAGGCTGAACCAGTTGAACTGATGAAAAACTGAAGTTTAAATATTCAGCATACCTATTTGCACACAAACATCAGCTTGATATTTCAGAGTTAAAATGGTTTTTCACTTTTTTGAAGCCTTTCGTCAAATCATTTCCCAAGATTTCTTTTCTGCTGAAGAAACTATGCCTAAATGATGATTGGTTCTATGTTGTAATATAATTATTCATAACATAATACAGTATAATTGTGATAATGGGCCACTTTTAGCTAATGTGCAAATAACTCTGGATGTGCATTTCACTGAACTCAGTGGGGATTTCTTCTGAGTAGTTACGTGCAGGATTGTACGGTTGATGACACAAGGCCAGTACTGTGGTACATTTCATTGGATGAAGAGAATGCTAAGCAGACTTGAACTTATTTATGTTTAAGAACAGCATCATCTGCACTTCCCCAGAGTTTGAGGGGAATATGGTTTGAATGGCAAATCCAAAGACCTTTGCTGGTTGCCAGTAAACTGCAGAAGATTTTTGTTCAACTTCTGTCATTCCTCTCTGGAGATCAGGATTAGCTTACTATAAGAGCCAGTAAATAATTAAACCACTTCCCCTAGAAACCTCTAGCCCTTAACACAACTGCATTAATAATGTTAAAATAAACCAACAAACATTCACTTAATTTTTTTTTGGGGGGGGGGGACTAGTAAGCTACTGCTTCTTGGCTCCTCAGTAAAAAGCACACAATGGAAATTATGTTAATTAATACATTTAGCTTAATCTTTCGGCTTTGAATTTGTGAAATAGCTTTTCCTAGCTTTCTGTTAGTGAAACAGAAACCTCTTCAGTTCTGTTGCACCGATCAGGTGGGGTGAATTACATTAGGCCACCAGATTGTGTACTAGTAGAACTGATTTATTGATTACACTCCTTTTCAGTTGCACTTGGTTAGCCACTACTGGAATGCTACAGCACCACGCCAAAGCAGGTTGCTCTGCTGCATTCCATCTCCTCTCCCAAGACTAGAGCTTCGCCCCCTTGGGAATTATGTCTCCTACAGTGTGGCGTTCTGTTTTTCAGTCCCACTTTTCACTGGTTCTAAAAGGGAGGTTCAAGCAACACACTGAGAGAGAGGGGTGAGGATGGTTACAAGATCTCATGCGTCAGTTCTTCCCCACTGATGTGCTCCTTCCTGTACACCTTCATTCCTCTATCCTGTGGCTTGCATAGAATGAATAGTATAGGAAAGGGCTTTCCTCAAGTACTGTCTGATGTAAACAGTTAGAGATCAGCATTGGAAAGGGCCCTGATTGAGCCAAAGTACCTTACATAGAGAAGTTCTATCCATGAACATCAGTATCTGGGAGGCATCCTTTTCCAACACCACCCAACTATGCAGACACCTGGGAAGTGTTTCTGCTGTGTGCACTGACAGCAAGAGGTGTGACCATTGTGCATGGGCAAAGGGGTGGATTTGGTACATGTGATTCCACTTCACTTGATAAGCAAAGCTGTTACACAACTGTTACAACTGGCTGGGGAGAGTGGTGCTTCTTCCAGTCCACACAATATTTTTGCTACTTATTGAGGCTATGGGTTGTATCCCGCACTGGTCTTACTCATAGTAGATTAATTGAAATGAATGAACCTGATGAATAGGTATGTTACTTCCAATGGGTCTACTCTCAGTAAACGTAGTAGGATGCAAGTATGTATGGTGTGTGGGTGTAATTTGTATATTAATATTGTTGCAAAGCACGTCAGTACTTTTTAAAGGGAAAAAATATGCTAATTAATTGAAAAATAAATTTAAATAAATATACTTTTTTTATCCCTGAGCAAAATGTTTCTACTAACTTCCTTTTTCAAAATGTCCAAATAGAAATTGCAATAAAAACTTAAGAGAAAACAATTACTAGCCAAGAGTAAGTCTCCTTCATCAACTGCTTATTACCTTTCTGAAAGCTGTACTAGTTTAGCCATGCTTTCCATACATTATTTTCCAGCTGACAAATATTATGCAAAATGAAAAATCAATTGTAGCCATTTGTTTCCTAAACTAGATAGTCAATGCAATTCAAAATTCTGTATGTCTTTTTGTAGCAATAACTCAATATTTTTTTGTCTGTATTAGGGCATGATAATCCAAATAAATGGGAATATTCCAAGTTTGAATGGAATGGAGATGTCTTGCAATTATGGAAATAATATCTCCACTGTAGCTAAAGTTGCTGCCCACTCTTGGAGCCAGTTTGTTTATTGCAATTTTCTTCCTAGAGAAAAATATCCAGCCTTCCCATACAATCAAGGTATGTAACAAAGAATAGAGACAACATGCTTAAAAAAAAATATTGAGAGACTTAGAAACTCCACTATTTCTGTAGTCATTCATATTTATTTGATATGGAAAACTGAATTATTGCATGAATTGTGTGTGTGTGTGTTCATTTATGTGAGAACATTATCAAGGGAATATTGAAGTCCTCATGTTCTCCTACCTTGCTAGGTTTTGGCCACAGTCCTGTGAACTCTGTAACAGCAACAACAACAGCAACATGTTGCCAGGGGAAAACACACTATCTGCTACCTCGCTATATCATGCAGGTTCAGATAATTCCTTTTTGAAGATCCAGTATGACTTTGGATACATGGTGGTTGTCATAGAGTCCTCAGGTTGAATATCACCATAGATGCATGGTAGAGAAGGATGTGCATATTTGTTCCTAAATTATGCAGATAGTATAAGTGCATATAAGAACCAGTTCATGGTGATAAGCCCACCACAAGCATGGTGTTAAGTCTTAGGCGTGTTCATATATGTCTTGGATATATTGGAATTTTCAGCTCACCATCTCCTGTCAAATATAAATCAACCCAGGAAGTACTGAGCTGCAGATTTCGGCACATGCAAGAGCATCTGCAACAGCAGCCTTGATGGGAGAAAAAAGTCTCAATTAATGGCGACTTCATTTGTCATTGCCATTTCCAAATGGTGGTATGGATTCCCCCTGGCCTTAGCAACCACCTCTTTCCTCCATCTGGTATTGATTGCTGGACCTTGACAATTCATGAATGCCACACTTGTGCATTATGCTGCGATTTTCCATATGCCAGGCACCTGTAAAGTTCTGCGGAGAACTGCCTGCCTTTCCCCCTCAGCGCAGCAGCGCCTGTATCTTCAACAGCTGTGTGATTAGCAGAAATTCTGCAGGAGAAGCATTTCCAGACATGCAAAGCCATTGGGAAAAGCTTTACCTGCTGATTAACTGCTTGCCATGTGGCTTTCTGCTCATTAGCCTGCAGTTGCCAAGCACGGTTTGTCAGTCTAAATGTGGCCTAGTTCTAATCACTTGTAATACTTTGCAACTCTGTGCTTAACAGAAATAGTATTTTGTATCTTATGGGTGTTTTTGGTACTCTGGTGTTGAATAAGTAATTGTGTAGAATTTTGTATCCTAACTTCTTGAATTACAGCACATGAACTTTGCCACAATGAACCAAGTCAGATGATTACCTTATTCCTGTAAAATAAATCTCTGCAACCTTCAAATTGGAGGATTCCCTGGGCATCCTGTTAGGGTAGACATGTGTGGACGATAAAATGCTTCAGAACTTACGAAATGTTCTCTTACTAATGCATTATTTTCTCACAGGTGTATTAATGTGTGGTACCAAATTTTCCTTCATCCAGAAAAAGTTCCCCATGGGGCCCCTCCAGACTGGTGTTTTATTGCAAGCCTATTCTGTAACATGGTCTTGACACAATAACAGTGTGTCAGTGGTGGATTTATCCTGCTTTATTAGTTGTTCTTCCCCAATTACGGTCTGGAGGAACTATAGTGCAATAAACACGGGACAAAACCCCAACCCCATAAAATTTGTGGTATGAGAGGTTATGGGATTTTATCAGCAGGTTGCTGAAAATGCATCGGCTAGAAAGGAAGCAGTATGACTTTCTCAGAACTTTTCCAGGAATAAATAGTATTGAAAGTGAGATCGCATATGACCAACCTGATAGCATCATGAGCGCAAATCATCATGAATGTGCAATAAAAGGGGGTTACGTGCCAAAAGCAGAACCCTGCAGCTTTCTTTGTTCTATATGTTACATGCCTCCAGGGGCGTAGGAAGGGGAAGCGTAGGGGCGCTCCGCCCCGGGCAATGCGATCCCAAGGGCGCCATCACGGCTGCCCCGCCCCTGCAGGCGGTGGTCCCTGCCCCCAGAACGTGCACCAGCCCTGCCCCCGCCTGCTCTCCGCCCCCGGTGCCGGAGCATGAAGCTCCAGGAAACACAAATCCCACTGCTAACATCAGTGTTACATACCACCCCCTTGTTGTGTGACTACCTATTTTGGAGAAATGGAGTTGAAAGCTGCAATTTTAAGTGAAGAGAAACTTTTGAGTTTGGGGGGAGGGCAAACTGAGGACTCGCATCCCCTGGGGAAAGAAACAGTTTTGAGACACCCCGCCCAGGCATTTATCTTGTCTTGAAAGCTTAGAAAAATATAAAAGCAACTCTCTTATGATCTGGTATATTTTGGCTTGTTTCCCCCCCTCAGATCATGTGATTGTTCAAACTGCTGTACAGGTCAACGGCAAAAATATTGTGTGGGCCAATTTCACCATCTATGATTGCAAGAGAACTGGAAACATTTATCCAAAGACAGCGTAAGTGATCTCATGGTCCGTAAATTACAGTGGAGAGGAGATGGCAGCTTGCTGACAAACAGTAGGTTGCTTGGCTATGACTTGCATCAGAATCTGACATTGGGAAACCCTTTTCGTGTTTTGTTTTGTTTTCGGTAGGGGAGAGATTGTGAATTAGGTAGTCCTAAAAAAAAAAGTACATTCATCACCCAGGAGCAATTATTGTAGAGGGTTAACTAAGCAGGAACCACTTAGTTGTCAACCAGATATTTTAGACCCTGGGCAGGATTTGGCAGGGAAGACTGTGCAGCTTGCCAAGATTCACAGAGAAAGGGTCTTAGAGCATTTCAGACCATCTGGACAATTTTGACGGCTTTTGGCATTTTTTCCTTTCAAGTTTCTTAAACGTGCTTAATATTTTATTTTATTTTATCTGAAAGCTTTAGTGTTAACCCTCAGAACTCTGCTTGATTTTCAGGAGATAAATTCTACATATTAATAGACTGATCAGTCTATTGTAAAACAAAATACGATTTCCCAGGGTTCAGTAAACATAGTGAGCATGAAGGTTATGCAGCTCATGGAGCTGTGGAAACAACTTGGTATTACCTTGTCAGGCCTTGTTTTTCTTCCACCTGCCACTGCCTCTATCCCTAGAAAGTTCTCTTCCATGTGCTTAATCAGGTCCTCCCTATCCAGAGGGAACGTGTTGTGGTGTGACCTGGCAACCAGACCCTGTGTTGTGGGTGGGAACATTTGGATGGTCACAACACCCTATTGGAGGTCCCTTGATGCTGGGTGAAATCAGACCAATGGGGTGCCAGCAAATTTGTATCGAGGGACCTCTATTTAAGCCCATGCACGTGTCCCTGAGCTTCCTCTTATGGGCCAGTGCATCAGAACACCCACCCACCTCTCCCTATATTTAGGGCTTGCACGCATGACCTTGCTATGCCATCATGTGTTGTCTGTCATTGGGACGGGCACGGCAGGAATTTCCCCCACTTGGCTGATTGGCTGGTGCCATTTGGGTTTCGCCTGCTGCGTAGCAAATCGTCACAAATTGTAAGGTAGGCTCTGGTTCAGGAGATAGGGGTGGCAGAACTGTCTGGCCATCCCTATGCAATGGGTATTCCGTTAAAGGAATCCTGGGGCTCCTGGTTGGTCTTCCCTGAGAGGGGTTGTGCCCGGAGCCTGAGTCTAGGGGGGCATCTGAGTGGTGGACTGGTTGGACACCACCTTCCACTATGCCGGGTGTTCACCCAAGGCTGACCTACGGTGTGCCCTGGGTCAGCGCTGCCTGCAAGGGTGCAGGGAGCTAGTCGAACCAGAGCCTATGCAACCACTCACTTGATTGTAATCAATAAAGTTGTGGCCTAAATTCTGCCAAAAACCAAACCAAAAATTTGAGTCTTGTCTGAATATATATGGGGAAGGTTAAAAGGTCTACACACGCAACAGATCATGCTCTTTAACCAATCAACCTTTGGAGACAACTTTTAGGGATAATTACAGCAGTATGTGAAATGCACTGAAATGGCATTACTTCAGTACAATTTCAAGAGCCGAGCAACTGTTCTGTTGAATGGATTATCAGCCCCAGAGTTGGAAACAGTTGGTTCCCCAAGTATAACCATCCCTTTGGATGTGTTTATAGGAAGGGGGATATATTCTGCAGGAAGCATCAAAAAGAAGAGTAATTAAGGGATGTGAAGAGGCAGTTGTGGATGTGCAAAGTTAAAAGGATATGGGTTTTGAAGGCAGTATAGAGTTAATGACTTAGGGGGACAGATTCATTCTCCTCCTAGAATAATCTGATTGCTTGGGTCAGCATTGAAAGCATGTCAGTAACATGCTTTCAGCATATCCATGCTAAGAAATGTTTTGTTGCTGCAAGAATGTTATTCATGCTCACATATGGTCTTGTTGGCTCGATTTGAGAAATGCTGATTAAGGGCTACATTATGATTGGATGGTTAGCGTATACTTTGCCGCCAATCAAACTGATCTTTTTGAAATTAAAAGTTTAGATTCTTACCTACTACTCTGCAAGGTATCCCCCCAAAGCTTAAAAGTCACTGTCACTCGCTAATATCATGCATGGACTACAAAGCACAGGATAAAATTTTACAACTCATATTGGCAGGTCAGACATCATTGCTGCAATGTTAACACTGGACTAAAGATTTCTTTAAATAATAGTAAAATAGTCGTGAGAGGGGGCATCAATGGTGGTGTTGAGTCTTTACTCAGAGCAAGTTTGGGTTGCTGCTTTTTAATGGCAAAGTTGCCTCTATGCAATGGTGAAAGTTGTATTTATTGAAAAAAGTTATTCCTGAAAAACAATAAGGGAAGTAGCTCAAAACCAGATGTTATATTAGCTCTCTGGTCCATGAATTAAGTGGAATGGCAGAAGGGCAGTTTCTGGGCCTTCTCACCGGGGGGGGGGGGAATGGAGTGTTAGACTTTTAAAAACCTTCAGTGGATGGACTTGCCACAAGGCCATAGTGAAGAGACTGCAGACTTGCAACAGAATTTTCACTCCAGACAGGAGTCTATAAACTGCACTGGTGTAGATTATAAGTGTACATACCTTTTATGCATTTCAGATGTATCAGCTGCCTCTCGGCTAAATGGAAGTGTTACTGGTGCACTAGAAAATACACCTGTGTCTCCAATTCAACTGAATGTGAGGACTCAATACAGATGAATGTAAGCACTTAACACTGATAGTTCATAATACTACTTTGTTTTAATGACACTATGGTTCTTTTTCTCCTTGTCTGGTAGAAATTTGAGGACCTTGTTTTTACAAATCTTACAGAAATGGCAATAGTTGTGTATGGTGTGTATAGAACTTGTGCATAAACATTGTGTATCGTGGTGGTGGTGATGTTTTGAAGGACAAGGTCAGGCTTCCTCAACCTCAGCCCTGCAGATGTTTTGAGACTACAATTCCCATCATCCCTGACCACTGGTCCCGCTAGCTAGGGATCATGGCAATTGTAGGCCAAAAACATCTGGAGGGCCGAGGTTGAAGCCTGGACAAGGTCTTTCGACACTGATTTCCAGTTATCCCCCAAATGATAATAGGTTGCAGAGCCTGCTCACTATTTGGTATTCAAACCTCTAGTACTTGATATTTCTACATGTGTGTGCAGGAAAATAAATGGACAGTGGGTTGGATTACATAAATCTTCTGCGGCCCATTTATTTAGCTGTTGAATGTTCTAGGTAGTAGTTCTGTGAGCCTGATCCAGTGAGCCACATGGAAGACCAGATGACTTTCAAAAGTCATTCCTAATCATGATGGGTTTGTGTTCATGCTTTCCCCATCTTTCACTGACCTTGTTCTTTGACCAAATACAAGGTTCCCCATCCCTCTGCATCTCACATTCCATGTGTGTGAAATGAGCACTGCAATTCCTGTTGTTAAAACTTGTGCTGTGCTGTGGTGTTCATTGATAAAATAAAATAAAAACCTCTTTCCTACTCAGATGCATGGAGAGTAGAGCATTTCTGCTTAAGAAGTTTATCCAGGTGCAGGATATTTGGAAGTATGGACAGTTTTTAATGATAATAATAATACTACAGGCAGTTATATGTGTTTAACAAAAGTACTCACATTTCCTGGCTGTTCAATCAGGCTTTATCCATTGGATCTTTATTACCATTTAAAACTGGAACAGTATCTTTATTTCCACATGGGTTGCAATGCCTGGATTTTAGCAATAAAATAAATCTAGTAATACCTTGCAGGGTTTTTTTTTTTTTACCTTTTACTAGTCTATTGTGGGATATTAATAAAACAAGCTAACATTAGTAAAAATCAACAGTTTGAACAGGAAATCACTGTTATCCAAAATCCATCTCATCATTATAGTGAAATTTGGCATAATGTTCCTGAGGTTAATTTAAACAAATTGGCCTTTTAGCAGTCAGTTTACTGATCATTTACATTTTAAATTCCCTTCTACTTCTTTGTAGCTTTGAAATTTTTCTAGCGTGTTGAGTCTCTCCTTGATTGTTTTATTCAGAAAGGGCCTTGGCCTTCTTGTCATACTTTCTATTTTCACTTTCCAGTTTTTACTCTGCCTCAATTATATATAAATGGAAAATATTCAGAAAGAATACATTAGACAAATCAGATCTTATCAGTGTAGTGTAAATTTATTAGATACAGGGATTTTCATGCTTGACTTCGTTAAAAAATTGGCCTTGGTTTTGCTTTTTCAGTTATGTTTTCCTCAGTAAAATCATTTTCACCACAGCAACATAACATTGAACTGATGGTTGTTAAAATCTACATATTTGCAAAATTATGCCTGTAGGCCTTTTCTGAAGCAGAATGAATAGTAAAAGTAGGCACATGAGTAGTTTGCTCTATAGGTAGTATCTAAGGCTGGACATGGGTGGCGCTGTGGGTTAAACCACAGAGCCTAGGGCGTGCCGATCAGAAGGTTGGTGGTTCGAATCCCTGTGACGGAGTAAGCTCCCATTGCTTGGTCCCAGCTCCTGCCAACCTAGCAGATCGAAAGCATGTCCAAATGCAAGCAGATAAATAGGTACTGCTCCAAGCAGGAAGGTAAACAGCGTTTCTATGTGCTGCTCTGGTTCGCCAGAAGCTGCTTTGTCATGCTGGCCACATGACCTGGAAGCTGTACGCCGGCTCCCTCGGCCAATAACGCAAGATGAGCGCCGCAACCCCAGAATAAGTCACGACTGGACCTTATGGTCAGGGGTCCCTTTACCTTTTAAGGCAGGCATAGGCAAACTCCAGATGTTTCGGGACTACAATTCCCATCATCCCTGACCACTGGTCCTGCTAGCTAGGAATCATGGGAGTTGTAGTCCCAAAACATCTGGAGGGCTGAGTTTGCCTATGCCTGATCTAAGGTGACAAGCAACTGTTACTAGTTTGATCATAACTCTAAACAATTTAGAAGCTGCCCTTACAATCCACCTCTTCCAACATTATACCCTGAGGTTTCAAATTCGGGCTTCCTCAGAGGCTGCTAGGTTGGTCTCAGCACCTCCATCGCCACTGCTGACCCTAGTACCCACTGGATTCTGGTTCCTTCTGTTAATGTCCAGCTGCCAAGTCTCCTCTATGGAGCAGCATTTCTAGCCAAGCCCTCTGCTTCATACCGACGACCACAAACTTCCATTACATGAAAAAGAAGTCCCAATAGGGTAGAAAGGACTGTGTGAATTTGTCTGCTTTTCGTTGGAACAGACGAAAAGGAAATATAGCGTGGTGGGAGTAACTGCCTATACGCTTGCATTGCGATCTGTATGGTTCCTTGGGAATCTGAATACACAGAGGAAGAAAACTCAGCTCTTCAGTTCCACAAACTGTCTTTTCCATGAAAGCACCCCTCACAAGCCACATGTTAGGCCTGCCTTAGAATTCCACACTTAAGTCCTTTTGGGAAAGTATGGTATTTTCAGTGGCCCTTTGACCACCGCTTCACCTTTTCAGGACTCTAAGATCCTTGCAATGTCAGCAAAATGAGCCTCCTAAACTGTTGAGGATTAAACTAAGCAGATGAATCTAGGGCATCCAGGAGGGATCATCTTCAAAAAGGCTTGGCAAGGCTAATCTAGAAACCCCTGTGCTTACTTTTTATATACCTTTTAAATCTCCTTCTGGAATAGGTAGAAATTTTTGCTGCCATGAGATGGACTAAGAGAAGTGGTTGAGAGCCCTGAAGATTTGCATTAATCTGAAATTCACAGAATGGTTTTAGTTAGCAGATGTTACATCCTGAGGGGTGGGTGGGGGTGGAGGAAATAAAGCAAGCTTTCAATGAAGTTTCAAGGGCATGAACTGAATTTTAATAGACAAGTTATGCCAGCAAACCCTTACCATCTGAAATCATAATTGCCTCAGTCCCACAAACATTTTAAAAAACCATTCTGCGTTCAAATAAACACACGTATTTGTATTCACAGACACCTGTGTGCCATCTTCCGTGTTATTTTTGGTGCCTCTCTGATATTAAGACATGAGGCCTAGTAATAGATATAAGAAACCATAAGACTGCTTCGCTGCTAAGACACCAAAATCCCAGGCTGCTTTCACCAAATTCATGTCTCAGCAGCCCTGAAGCAGACACCCTGCCTAACTGTTCTCACATTATAAACCGACACTTATCAACTTCTGTTTTGGTAAAATGCAATGTGGGAACTTCTCTGATTTGTTTGAATAACAGATATGAATGTACAGATACAATTAGATATTGTGCATTATTTAAATTATGCAATACTTTTTGCTAAACTATAGGGCCAGGGAGCTATGCTGGAAATACGAAGCATGTACTGTATTTGGCAAATGGAGTTTCTTCCCTGTCTCTGAGATGCTAACTTGTTTGAATGCATCACTGGTCTCTTCCTCCCCCTCCCCCCCCCCCGTTTCAGTGTTCCCAGTGCAAAACGGAGAAAAAACATTTTCCCCCTATCCAGCTGCAAGAATTAGTGCCATTTTAGAGAGCCGCTTCATAGCAAAAGATGAAAAGCGCTGTTTCTATGCTTAGTAATAACAGACTAAAGGATTAAACACCAAATGTGAAAAGGCCCTTTCTGTCTCAGGTACACTCAGGCGAGCTGTCCCTGCTGTGCAACTGAATGTACCAGGTTCATCCATCTAGAATGTATTTGCTGGGGTGATTAAACATCAGGATGCGTGGGCTGCAGTAGTCGTTTGGTTTCCTTGGATTGGAAACTAAAGATAGGAGCACTGAAAATAAGGTACTAGTTGATAACCAGGGTTTAGTAGTTTAACCCTTAATAAGCATTTGCAGTGATCGCTGCGTGCAGGCAAGTCATGAGTTAAAAGAGAGAGCGATCTGTTTCGCCAAAACTTTTGCCCTCTGCCAAAATGGGGGAGGGGGTCTTGTTTTGGTAACCTTTCAGGGTCTGAACAACGAGAGGATGGTGGAAATTACAATTAGCAAAGTGGACAGACTGGGGACAAACATGGATACATGCTCTTCTCCCTGAGGCAGCCGCAAATGAAAGTACAGTGGTACCTTGGTTTATGAATACAATTGGTTCCGGAAGTCTGTTCATAAACTGAAGCGTTCATAAACTGAAGCGAACTTTTCAATTGAAAGTAATGGAAAGTGGATTAATCTGTTCCAGACGGTCCGCGGAGTACTTAAACTGAAGCGTTCATAAACTGAAGCGAACTTTCCCATTGAAAGTAATGAAAAGTGGATTAATCCATTCCAGGCGGGTCCGCGGAGTACTCAACCTGAAGTGTACTTAACCCGAAGCATGGGTGTAATTGGTTCCGGAAGTCTGTTCATAAACTGAAGTGTTCATAAACTGAAGCGACCTTTCCCATTGAAAGTAATGGAAAGTGAATTAATCCGTTCCAGATGGGTCCACGGCGTTCGTAAACCGAGGTGTTCATAAACCGAGGTTCCACTATAGTAGTTTGCGCAAGGGCAGGAGAAGGCACTGTGAGGTAGTGAGTTAATCTGTTCGCTATTGTTTGTTTTTCTAGCAATCTGAGCCAGCTTCTTTACTGTGCAGGGACACACAAAGCTATGTTCATTTCCCTGCTGAGTTTGCTTGCCCTCTTTTTCTTTTCTTTTTCTTGCTCACATTAAGGAGACTCAGGGACCAGAATCAATCCACTCCCTCTTTGTTGATTTACTTCTCTGCTTGCATATCGCTCTTATTTAATCTTCGTGCTGAGGCAGCCTAGGGAAGGTGCATGGTTAAGATCAGTGTCCCGATAAACCATGAAACATGCTTTTCCCCATCAAACAAGCACTTTAAGATAATTGAGAAGCCTTGAAGATGGGCTTAGCAGGAACCAGGGGAGAGCCAGTCTTAAGTGCAAGGAGTTCCCAGTGCTTGCAGCATATGAGATAGAGAAGTGTTCTACTGTTTATCTTTTTAAGTGTTACAAGGCCCAGGTCTTAAGTTGTCTCACTCAGGTGTAAATTAGAAGTCAGTCAATGACAAGAGAATCAACCTTTGTGCACTGTGGGGCATGATGTTTTCTCAGTTAGCTCATGCTATTTATGCATATTTGGTAGACTAGTGCAGGCATAGGCAACCTTGGCTCTCCAGATGTTTTGGAACTACAACTCCCATGATCCCTGACCACTAGCCCTGTTAGCTAGGGATCATGGGAGTTGTTGTCCCAAAACATCTGGAGAGCCAAGGTTGCCTATGCCTGGAGAGATAAGAATTTAGCCAGACTTTTCAGGGAGAGAGGGAGGGAGGGTGTGTGTCTGTGTATGTAAACCTTTTGGATGAACCAAATTGTGAAAGTTGGGCTCTTTGTAATCAGATCCTTTGTCCATCCATCAATTTTATGTGATGCACTTTTGAGAAGATGGAGAGAGGGTTCTTTTATATTTTCCAACTTTGCATATATGGCTTCATGCATGTTTGAGCCTTGGTTCCAACTGTGATAAAAAATCATCCAGTAGCGCTAGGTGCTGTGGAATATTAGATAACATACAGTGGTACCTCGGTTGTCAAACGTAATCTGTTCAGGAAGACAGTTCGACTTCCGAAACGTTCGACAACTGAGGCGCGAAGGGCAGTCAGCAAAGTCAATTGAGAAAAAAGGAAAAACCGCAGCAGAAGCTGTTCGACCTCTGAGACTCGTTCGAAAACAGAAGCAATTACTTCCAAGTTTTCGGTGTTCGGGTTCCAAGACACTCGAAAACTGAGATACCACTGTATTTGCTTCATATTCAGCCCTTGTTTAATTAAACAACGCACATGTCACCACACTGGTGGCTGTCCTCCTTCTGTTGTGCTCCACAATAGCCTGTAAACACTCGACATACACACACAGTCTTTATACAGATGGTTATTTCATTTGGAGCAATGGGAATGACTTTCTCTTTATGGTTCCCATGACACTACACTAGACCTGATCCAGCATAGGAACCTTAATAACTTTATTATACTTTCATAAAAAAAGCAACTTCCCTAAGTCCTGTACAAATCAGTACAGTTGTGAACATGAACATGATGAGGCCAATTTAGGAGCAGCTTTTAACCTAGTCAGTTTACTTCTAAGGGAAACTGCTTCCAGGTCTGCCCCCATCATTTTAAATGGTTTCGTGAATGTGGACAGAAATGTGTGCCCATTCTTTTATGCACTATGCTGCAGCAGCAATCCAGTGCTCTTTATGGGTACAGTGGTACCTCGGTTTAAGTACACAATTGGTTCCGGAAATCTGTACTTAACCTGAAGCATACTTAACCTGAAGCGAACTTTCCCATTGAAAGTAATGGAAAGTGGATTAATCCGTTCCAGACGGGTCCACGGAATACTTAAACTGAAAGTACTCAAACCGAAGCGTACTTAAACTGAGGTATGACTGTACTTAGTAGTGAGTACCCATAAAGAGCACTGCACATGCATCTCATATTGTACACCCATCTACTGCAACAGTGCTAGTCATGCTTCTGATTGTTTATCTCTGCTTTTTCAGGGCAGTTATAGAAGAACTACAAAACTGCAAAACGGATTTGTGCAGAAATCAGCCTTAATAATGATGATGTGTGTGTGTGATAGGCAATGACAGCCCTTCAATGCCAGCTCTAAAACTCATAAGAGTTATTGCCCGCACATAGTCACATGCATGCAGTGCTCAAATTTAGCATCAAGTGCATACTTAAAACAAAAAACAAAAAGCACAGCAAAATGCTTGGGTTTTTTTGCAAGGACTCTTGCTGGAATTTCTGTAAATAAATACACTGTTATCATATTATTTGGTTTCATTTCTTCTAGTGAAATAACGGGTATAGTAGCTACCTCAGACATGGCAGCTGATGAGAGCATATGGTTTTCCTTTTAATTTGTGAGGAAATTAATTTCGCTGTGAAAAATCCCAGATTGATAACACCGTTGCCTGAAGTCTGAAAGCACAGTGTTTATCCGTAGAACAGAAGATGAATAGGAAGGAATGGTGCAAGCCTCACACAGTCACACTCCAGGGAGGAGGTTGTTGGTGAAGTTTCTTCTGTTTTCACACTAATATATTCTTGGTCTGTGCAAGTAAAGGTGCCAGCTCACACCACAGGCAGTTGGCACCGACCACTGAGTTCAAGATTGACGGCTATCATCTATGTAAAGTAGAGAGCTTTTACTGATAATGCAGAGATGAAATGGAACAGTTCTAAGCATGTTTACTAGTGATTAAGTCCCATTGGCCATGATGGGACTTTGCAGGATTGGATTTTAAGGCTGTGAGGCAGAGAACTGCCTGCAAAAGGGTGCTATAAGTTGGGGAAGGGATGTGAGTGGTACTGTGGTCTAAACCACTGAGCCTCTTGGGCTTGCCAATCGGAAGGTTGGCGGTTTGAATCCACGCAATAGGGTGAGCTCCCGTTGCTATGTCCCAGCTTCTGCCAACCTAACAGTTTAAAACAGGCATCCCCAAACTGTGGCCCTCCAGATGTTTTGGCCTACAACTCTCATGATCCCTAGCTAACAGGACCAGTGGTCAGGGATGATGGGACTTGTAGTCCAAAACATCTGGAGGGCTGAAGTTTGGGGGTGCCTGGTTTAAAAGCATACCAGTGTGAGTAGATAAATAGGTACTGCTGCGGCGGGAAGGTAAATGGTGTTTCCGTGCATTCTGGCACTTGTCACGGTGTCCCATTGCACCAGAAGTGGTTTAGTCATTCTGGCCACATGACCCAGAAAGCTACGTAAAGGTAAAGGGACCCCTGACCATTAGGTCCAGTCACAGACGACTCTGGGGTTGCAGCGCTCATCTCGCGTTACTGACCGAGGGAGCCGGCGTACAGCTTCCGGGTCATGTGGCCAGCATGACTAAGCCACTTCTGGCGAACCAGAGCAGCGCACGGAAATGCCGTTTACCTTCCCGCCGGAGCGGTACCTATTTATCTACTTGCACTTTGACGTGCTTTTGAATTGCTAGGTTGGCAGGAGCAGGGACCAAGCAATGGGAGCTCACCCTGTTGCAGGGATTCAAACCGCCGACCTTCTGATCGGCAAACCTTAGGCTCTGTGGTTTAACCCACAGTGCTACCTGCGTCCCAGGACCCAGAAAGCTATCTGTGGCCAAATGCCAGCTCCCTCAACCTGAAGCGAGAGGAGCGCCGCATGCCATAGTCGCCTTTGGCTGGACTTAACCATCCACAGGTCCTTGACCTTTACCTTCCATTTACCTGTTATAACTTGGGACTAAAAATTAGTGAATGCCAAGGATGTTATCAGCCATGCCATTTTTTCTAAATTCTGTTTCCTCAAGTGTTAAGAAGACCCCAAGTTTCCCATATTAACCTTCCTTTCTTTTGCTTGCTTCTTGAACTATAGAACAGCACTGATTGTCCACAGATTGTACCTTCCTCTGTTGCACCAGCACCAACAGGGACTTCCCAGGACATTGTCATCACCTTGATGAATACTGCTTTCATAAAGGTAATAAAATAGAGAGGCATTGCAGAAAAGCAGGTAGAGTCTACATTTACACCACAAGTCAGAAAACTGAGATTGCTAATGGGGTAGCAATGTCTTATCATAAATGAAATGAGGTTAATGCATAACTTGCCTTTTCCCATTGCCAGAATGGCAGAAATAGGCATAAGAGGAAAGACCTTTAATAGAAAGCAGTCACTTTGGCAAGCGACTGGGTGGGCTTAAGAAGAAAGAAGAAAATGCAGGCGTTCTCTGGGGTCTGTTACATGTAATGCAAGAACCTTCATAGTATTTATACAATAGGTGGATTTATAATATTGTAAAACTTTCACTTGAACAGATTGTTTGGGGGCAAATCAACTTCATAGACTTGAAGATATTTTTTCCATATTTCACTCAGTGTACTTTGCAGGTGTGCAACTCTCACAGGGGAATGTACTCCGAGCCGTGCTTGAAAAAGAGAAAAAGCAGCTTGTTAAAAACAAGTGGCAAAATCTATGACTGGAAATGAATCAAGACCAGAAACATGGACATAATTCCTCTCTGCTCTGCAAATCACACTCTGAGTTTGGCAATCTGGGTTTTTTGCACTTACGGAAATACATGCTCTTTGTACTTTCCTGACACATGAATTGGGTCAGGCAAATAATTTTAGCATTACAGCATTATGTGTTTGAGGTACATTCATAGACTAGTTTCTAAAGAAGTCTAGGAATCAATGACATAGAAGAATACTTCATTTGTATCTTATTCTTTTGTGCATTCCCCCTGAAGTATATGAAAGCTGCTATTATATGAACCCTTAAAAAGAATATGAGAGCTCATGTATTGCATTAGAATATAGTGTTTCATCCTACCCAGTATCCTCTCTGTCATTGGCCAGGTCTGGGTAATTTAGGGTGCTCATGTACACATGGTATTAATTTAGTCATCCATTTCCATGTGTCCATCTTGATCCCCTAGTAGTTTAATATATTAGGGATAACTAAGCTATAGTGTGGATGTACCAAATATGCTACCTTTCTTATTCCTCTTGAGTTTGGGGGGTAGGTGGAGCACAGTGTTTTAGGTGCTTAATCAGCAAATGCCACATGAATTAATAAAGACAAGAAGCTTTTTTCCCATAAAAGCTAGCATTGTAGAGCATTTCAGTGTCTCATAGTGGTTCATGATTTTAAATGATCACATGTGATTACAGGTCCAAATTAAATGTGGGTTTGTGTGAAAAGCACTTCCCCTGCTTATAACTGTGCATGCATGTAGCCTGTCCTTTTTTGTTCAGAGCAACTGTTTTTAAAGCTTCTTAAAGGGCCCTTATTGACAGTTTTTGAAGTAGTTGCAGTACCCAACAGAGGAGCTTAACAAGCCTCAGACAAAGGCACAGTTGGCTTGCAACACTAGCAAAGAAAACTCTTTATATTGTAGCTTTATTACAGTTTCTTCCCTAAGGTCTGGCACTGGTAAATAAGGATATGCCCTTATGTTTACAGCAAAAGAGAAGGTGGGGGGAAGCTGCCTTCCTCTGGGGTGCTGCAAGGTGGCTACAGGGGAGAAATACTGTGTGTAACTTGATAAGAGGTGAAATAAACAGGAAAGGTACTAAAGAAACTCAGCTCCTAGATGGCAAATCCAGACAACTATCTTACAGTCTGGTTTCCTCTCAGCCTGTCTGCAAACACAAGGGAAAGATTAGCAACACTGCATTTCTTTGGGAAATGTATGCTTCACGGTTGCACTATATAGGTACAAACACAAGTAAACGCCATTGACTGAAATCACACATGTATTTTGAGATCTTTAATGATTACTCATGAATTTCCCCGCCCTATAGTATTATATAATAATTGCAATACCACCATTCATATGACCACAATACTACAATAGCCAATTGAACCAGTTTAGGCCTCTACTTCCCAAAATCATGCCTCAGATCCAGGGGTTCAAAATCTCCTGTGAAATTAGATTGAACTACAAAGCCTAGTCTCGCATGATTTTCAAGCTAGCCAAGAACAGAATTTGATTCACTGATTTATCAGAGTGTAGGAAAATAGGAGTGATACATATTTGCTTGATTCAGCACAGCTGTGGGAAGGAAACTGAAGTCGTGGCTATCTAATTGCATTGAAAGGTGAGCCTTTAGGGGACGCGGCTGGCACTGTGGTCTAAACCACTGAGCCTCTTGGGCTTGCCGATCAGAAGGTCGGCACTTCGAATCCCCGCAGTGGGGTGAGCTCCCATTGCTTGGTCCCAGCTCCTGCCAACCTAGCAGTTTGAAAGTACGCCAAAAAGTGCAAGTAGATCAATAGGTACCGCTCCTGCGGGAAGGTAAATGGCGTTTCCGTGTGCTGCTCTGGTTTCGCCAGAAGCGGCTTAGTCATGCTGGCCACATGACCTGGAAAAACTGTTTGCGGAAGCGGACAAACGCTGGCTCCCTTGGCCTGTAAAGCAAGATGAGCGTTGTAACCCCAGAGTCGTCCACGACCGGACTTAACTGTCAGGGGTCCCGTTACCTTTACCTCTTAGTATTATATTTGGTAGCCTAAGAGCATGCATTATGTGTAATTCAACTTTTTACAGGAATAAACCTACCAGCTTGATAAGAACCATTTTTATATATAATGAGTCATACCCTTGCTTCATCTAGACCAGTATTCTCTACTTTTTCAAGAAGTAGTCTCGGCAATGTATCTAGGATGCCAACTTATTATGCATTCAAATCATATATCTTTACCAGTGAGTTATGGCTCCTGGTTAGTTCAGGATAAGTACTGTCTGCAAATCAAATGCTCTCATTCAAATTTCTTTCATCAAGCTTATTAGGATTATGAAACTAGTTATTGGTCACAGTTATTATTTCTGAAATTATTACTGGGATAAATGAAATCTTATGTCACAGAGAACTAGGAACTGAAGGAGAGTTTCATTTGGTCTACATTTTTAAATGAACTGACTCGGTTCATCCCTCCTGATTAATACATGGATTGGAATGTCATTACCCTTTGCATTTCATACCTCTGAATTTTTCAATATAGTTCTTAGCTCAAAAAATGCCCAAATGCATAAACAATGCATATTTTAGGATAAAATATGTTAAGAGGTACCTAAATTGAGACAAAATGCATATTTTAATATGTGATGAAAATATTATTTACATATGTATTTAAATACAGATTTCCATGCTGATTTTTTTTAAAATAAAAGGATGAATGCAGAAATGGGATGAAATAGATTTATGAATTGCAATGAACATATTTGAAATTAACCAGAAAATGATCTTCTGAAATTGATCAGACATCCATCACTACTAAGAACAGAATTTGTCTTCCCAATTGTCTAGGAGATGCCTTTGGAATGTCATTTTCAAACTGACAGGATATTTGAGGCCCAATGGGTGAATGCATCTGCTGTTCAGTGCAGCAACGTGCTGGTGAGTTCACAGCTAGTGGGGATGTTTCCTCTGTTCTGGTGACAGAGCCACAGGCCCTGTGTATGCTGTTTTATCAAGTCATACGGTATCATCCTATCAAAGTTCATTAGGTTCTGCTTCCATGAACTCTAGCATTTCGATGATGTAAGTTCATTCCAAGTTTTCTTTTGCTCTTTTTAGCATGAATATACAGCAGCGATGTGCAACATGTCCAGCAATGAAACTCCAGTTGAAAGATGATCAAAAGGGCCAATTGCTCTCTTATCTATAGGCTTTTCTGGCTAATTGTTGAGAGCTAGAAACATTTTTAAAAAAATTAAGGTTGAGCTTGCTTGCCTGGTTTCCACATGGAAACATAATTTTGCTTTCCCATTGGTTTGGGACTCTGCTACTGAGGTTTAATTAACAAAGACAGAGCAGTACCTCTTTATTTATTTTTTTGCCCCAGGCTCCTGATTTCTCCTGCTGAATTTGAATATCATATTCCAAGAAACATCTTGTTGCAATATAGAAATGCCTTGTGTTGACAGCTATAAAGCTAACATGTATTTTGCCACTGGGGTCTAGTGTTTCTGTAAATGGGATAACTCTTAACTTACTTTCTTTGTACAGCTTCACACTTCAGACAAAAGGCACCTCTTTCCACTAAACCTTCAGCTGAAGGAAAAACCCGATAGATTCATTGATAGTCCAGCGCTGATGACAGGTTTGCTCTGAACACATTTTCTACCTGTTTCTCATTTGGAGAGGGTAAAATACCCTTTAGAAAGCTTACAGATTCTTAGCTAGCTGGTGCTTTTGACCTCTTAGAGCCTTTGCATACGTTAGTGGCAGATGTTTTGAAATCAGGGAAACGTACAAAAATTTGGATCTCTTTTTACGACTATTATTTATTCATTATAATATTTCTTGTCCACCTTTCACCATCAGGTGCAGATTACAACATATGGGGTATACTCAGTGGTATTTTTCTAGAAAAAGAGGTGCCGGAACTCACCATGAACACCTCCCTTGTTCTCTTATAATGGCAGTGGCGCCCACCTGAAAGGTGCCAGAACTGAGTTCTGTGAGTTCCGGCTAAATACAGTGGTACCTCTACTTATGAATAACTCTACTTACGAATGTTTCTACTTACGAATGGAGATCCGTCCGCCATCTTGGATGCAGTTCAGATAGGATTTTTTCTACTTATGAATTTTTAGATAGGGTTGCTTCTACTTACAATTTTTTTCCTCCTAATGCATTCTTATGGGATTCGACTTGCAAATTTTTTCGACTTACGAATGTGCGTTCGGAACACATTAAATTCGTAAGTAGAGGTACCACTGTACTCATGTGTGAGTATACAGTATACTCACACATGTTCTGCTATGTGCACTCATCCAGTTACTAAATGCACAATAGTTTGGGCTGCAGTTTTATATGTGCATACTTGGGTGTAAGTCCCATTGATTTCAGTAGGACTTTTTCCTATGCAAATATGTATAGGATCGAGCTGTTAAAGCTGTAATGCTCTACATACCTGGGAGCAAGCCCTACTGAACTCAGTGGGGTTTGGCTTCAAATAGGCATGTGTAGGGTTGTACTGTAAATATCATACTGGCCTGATATTGAAACAAAAATGTGTGGACTGTTTAGGGTCAGGGATGGAATTTAGCTCAAAGGAGATAAATCTCCAGATAAACCAGCAGCAGTTTTTATGGGAACACAGTGTCACTGTGGGATATATTTGAAATATGTGTGTTTTCAATGCTGGGAAGAAACAAAATATGTAAACACATTTCTGCTAATTCTGTCATCCCTGCCTATATATTTGAAATCAAAGCAAACACTCTTGAGCAACCACTTAATTTTTAATTTATTTCCAAGCAGGGGAGGAGGAGAATGTTGTTTGGTCTGCATTTTTAGCAAACTAACCTCATTCACACCCCTGGGGCTAATATAGGGATTGGGGCATTATTAGCCTTTGGGTTTTATGCTTCTCTGAATTTTGCAATAAAGTTTTCAGCTCCAGAAACATACCAAAATATGTGAAAAGTGTGCATTTTCGGAGCAGCCCCATCCCAACTCCTACTTGCGTGTAAGCAGGAGGAGGCGGGGATCCCTTAGGCAGTGCAACGCCTCCCTTCCCATCAGAGCAGCCCCGATCCCATTCCTACTTGCGTGTAAGCCGGAGGGTCCTTGAGATACCCTGGTCCCAAGTTGTTTGATTACTAAAAACAATTACTTAAACTTGACCCAGTAGCATACTGGCAGCCATTGCAGTTGCTTCAGCAAAGGTTGAATTTACCAATGCCTGGATGACTGTGGCCAAGCTATGAGTCATCCAAGAATGACTGGAGATGTTGTATCAGCCAAACTGGTGAAAAACACTCTTAGCCACTGAGGTCACCTGGGCTTCAAGTGACAATGATGGAACGAGTATTATCTCCAGACTAGAGATCCACTCCTCCAGATGGAGTGTAGCCCAATACAGAACAAGCAACTGATATATCAGTTCACCCACAGAGCCTCCATCTTGCCAGGATTCAGATACAATTTATTTGCACTCATCCAGCCCATCCCTGCATTCGGGCACCAGTCCAGGTCTGCATAGCCACACTTGATTAAGATGTTATCAAGAAATAGAACTTGGTGTCATCAGCATGCTGAAGGCACACGGCATCAAAACTCTGAATGACTGCTGCCAATGGCTTCATATAGATGCTAAACAGCACCAGGATAAGACTAGTCGCCTGCAACAAGGGCATACCCACCATTCGGCAAGTTAGGGCAGCTGCCCTACTCTAGAAGCAGGGCTGGTGGGCAGAGGCGGAGCACAGCCCGGCGGAGCGCGAGTTCGCCATTCCCGCCGCACCACGCCGCACCCTCCCTCCAGCTCCCCGGCGCGCCCTCAGGCAAGGCCAAGCGCGGCGGGGAACCAGGGAGCGCGGCGCGGCGGGCGGGAACGCTGAACTCGCGCTCCGCTGGGCTGGGCTCCGCCTCCGCCCACCAGCCCTGCTTCTAGGGAGGGGCACAGCCCGGCGGAGCGCGAGTTCAGCGTTCCCGCCCACTTTGTGGCCCCTCCCCTTCCGTGCCTTGGCCCCTCCCCTTGCCCCCCCCTAGTTTTGATCCTGGGTACGCCCATGGCCTGCAATATCCCATAGTGCAAGTGTCTATGGAAGTTAGATCTATAAATGCCTGTTAGCTGTAATACACATATGTAATATCAATGTTCCAAGGTAATACATCTCTGATCAGAGGGTGCTGAAGGCAATCATTCAGATAGGTGTCTGAAAAATGCCACTGTTTGGTAGAAAATACTGGGCAAAATCACGCTTTGGTTCAGAATTATAATGTTTTTGTTGTAAAAGTCAGTTGTTGCGTTTTCATTGCAACGGGGCTCCAGTTTGGCTGAAACACTAGTCTGTATGATTCCCCGTCCACAGTTATTAATCCACATTCTGTTGATTAATAAATAGGATTTCCTATTTATTCAAGGGCAAGAGGCCTAAACTTTAGGAGAGCAGGTAACCCTTTTGTGCTCTAACACAGGGATGAAGAGCCTAAGGTCCTCCAGATGCTGTTAGACTACAACTCCCATCATCTTGTTCGCTACATTAGCTGGGGCTGATGAGAGATGGAGCTCAACAACATATGGAGGCCCACATATTTTCCATTCCTGGTCTAATAAAAATGTAACATGCCATTGAAACAAGGACAGGCAGAAATAACAGCAGTAAAAAGATTCCCATTTGGGGGAAGGTTGGTGAAATGTACATATCATGCTAAGCATTGTAATGATAATTGTTTGCCATTGTAAACTAAAGTTTTTGCTAACTAGATGCATTGAGCTATGCAAAGCTGCCTCTCATGTGGATATCTAGAAAAATGTAGCACAAATTGACAAAGGGATTTTCAAGTACTAAATTATGTTGCAGTGGGAACGAGTGCCCAGAACTTCTGGGAAATCTTTAGGACTATGGCCAAGACTTCTTAAATTGTTGTATGTCCAGACTCTGCTGTTGGAAATGTTGCATTACTATGGCAGGGGGGCAGTTGCACACACAAAGTTAAGCAGAGTCATATATGCTTCCAGCTTAGGATATTTGTCTCTTTTTTCTAGTGGAGATTTATAATTGTGCAGTTGGAAGTAGTGACTGTTCTCAGTGTCTTGGGAGAGAAGATCTGGGTCATCAGTGCATTTGGAGCGAGAGCAGTTCTAATTGTAGACTAAACACTGAGTCCCTCCAGATTCCAGGCATGTGTCCTCCTCCTGAGATTAAGAAGGTAAGTCTTGGGCACAGTACAGAAAGAGGTATTCTGCTCAGTGTCATTTTGCCGCAGTAAACAGGAATTGGTTGTTATTAATGGATAGTGGAACAGGGACCTGTATTCTGATCTTTACAGTGGATACATTAGGCTAGCTTGGTATTTAGAATTGGAGCCAACTTTAAAGACTGTCTAGTGCGACCCCACCAATGCAGAGATTTTAAGATAGGGATTCTAACCTTTAACTATGTATTTAATCAGTGTACCAAAGCAGTTTAAAAGTATTTAAATGTATTTCAAAAATACAATATTAAAACATTCGAAATACCCACTTTAGAGCAATGCCAGTGCCTAAAAGCAACACAAAAGTAGGAATAAATTCACTAGTCTCAGTTTTAAAATGCTAACACAGATGATGCAGGGCCCAAACAGAAGTCTATTGATGCCGCAAAGCCACTCCAGGAAGATGCTGTGGTCAGTGGTATCAAAAGCTGCTAAGAGGTCAGGGAAAATCAAGAGGATCTTGCTTGCCCACCCCCATCCCTCTCCTGACACAGGTCATCAACCAGAGCAATCAGTGCTGCTTCAGTGCTAAAACTGGACCTGACACCATTTGAAATGGGTCTAGAAATCTGCTTCCTCTAAGCACATAGGAAGTTGCTTGGACACCGTCCTCTTTTACTCTTTGCTCATGAAGGGCTATTTGTGATTGGACAGTAGTAGCAATTATATATATTGGCTCCCTCGGTCAATAGAGCGAGATGAGCGCCACAACCCCAGAATCGGACATGACTGGACCTGATGGTCAGGGGCCCCTTTACCCTTTACCTTTATATCACAATTATACATATATAACACAATCCAGAGAAATGCTCTTAAAACTGTATTGGTGAGGATGGGTAGGTCCCTACTGCATTCATAATCCAATAGCCATTTTATTGTTAACATCTACCGTTCCCGTTTCTCAGGCCTGGCTTTACAGAGGAAATGCTAAGGAGCCCGCCTCGCTCCACTGTATAGGAAACTTAGCCTCTTGCCTCTCTGCCAAAATCAAGAACTGAAAACAAACCACAAGAATTGAGGTTACGGCATGTCACGGGGTTGGGATGCTATTTCTTAGCAGATACTGTACATTCAATCCAAATCCCTCCATTTGCAAAAACAAACAAGCTTTTCTTTAGTGTCTACAGAGTTGTCTTGTGGGGGAGGAGGACAACCACAAGTCTATTGGAAAGGGACGCTGAGCTCAGTAAGGGAACATTATCAGCCCTAAGCAGCTTGGCGGAAGAAGGAGCCTCCACTCTTGACCTCCTGCCCCTTGGCTTACGTCATGTTATGCTGGCAGCAGCTACAGTGAATGGCAAGCTGCAGCCTCTATAACTGTACTTTGAGGAAGGAAGGCTGCTGTTCCTGTGCAGCTTTCGCTGGCTTTATTTTTTTCCAATAGGTTTGTTGCAATTTAAAAGGCCCTTTCTAAATGTAGGGCATTAAGCTAGGCCAGATGTCCAGCGAAATCAAAGTGGCTTTGTGACTGACTGCAGAACAAAGGGTAACAAATAAAAATCTCTCCTGAATGTGCAACAAAATGTTGTTGGGTAGACGCTAACCACAACCTCCCAGAGGCCAGAGGACATCATTGATTGGGGCAGTATATAAAAGCCATAGGTAGGTAGACAGGTAGATAAGCAGTTTTTTGAAACAAACAAACTATAGTCTTTTTGCAGCAAGACTTGGATATTGCTGTTTAAATGAAAAACCCCAGGGTGATAATTAGGCAGTCTTCTCTCTGAATCAGTGCTGGGTCAGGATGTAAAAAGGTAGGGAACAAATAGCCCACTTATAGCTGCTATCATTCATAACATGCATGGTGGTGTTTAGAGAGACCAACCCTTTTGTTAAGGATTATACAAAAGATTGTGCTGACTGTTCCCAGTGCAAAGAGTTGGTAGCATTATTATGTTTTCTTCACTGGTCAGTTCTTACTACTTTCCCCCTTCCCTAAACTGTTACTCAAAACTTTTAAGAATACTGATAGTTGTACTTTCAGTGGTGTATGAAATTATTTCTATATGAGGTAAAAGGCACTGTAAAAACTGTATTAGTCATGAAGCCGAAGTAGGACATGAATCTTAAGCATGTGGCTCATTTATTGGACCCACAGACTCCCCCCCCCCAATAGAAGAATAGGGAGCATAAGATTGATGTTTGTACCCAGACGGGAATAAAAATGAATGCGCCCCACCTTGCTGCCTTCCATGCCTTTGCTTTTAACCTACTCTCATCAGGTTCCCTTTGAACTTGCAGATCGAGCCCCTGAATGGACCCCTGGAAGGAGGAACTCTGCTCACAATACGAGGAAGAAATTTGGGCCGTAGGTTCAGTGATGTCATTAACGCTGTCAAAATAGGGAATGTGAAGTGTTCACCGCTCCCGGACAGATATATCGTCTCTGAGGAGTGAGTAACTCATGCTGAATGATTTAAAAGCGAGTGAAAGGAAAGGGATTGCTGTCGTTTATTTCCTCCTTTTCAGCTGATTGATCTCTTCCAGCGGTCTTTCTTCAGAGATCAGGAATGTGAGGGCTTGGTATGAGCGTGCAAATGTTTCCAGGGATTCACATGCATGCGTAAATGGAGAGTAAGGCATCCAATTATCCACTGGCCTTTTAGTTGTTAATAGTAGCTGCTACTGTTTGCTTTGTGACCCAGTGAACCAAGCTGACTCTGAATCAGCTCATTTATGAAAAGTGCAGATTTCTGTATGATACATATTGAAACTGATTAATGATTTTTATCCCCACAAGGAATTTATTCCACAGTAATAACTTCAGCCGAGAGAAGTCACATTCTAGAATTCTCAGGTCGTTCCTGTGAATTGTATTCTCTGCTGAAGACTTCCACCTGGAAAATTACCGTAGGTCCTATCTGTTTTGTTTTGAGTGATGCACATGCATCCTCAGAGGGGAAGTTACCATGAGACAAACATTTTCTGTGAACAAGTGCGGAAAAGACAGGTACTAACTAGCCTTCTAGTTAGCTGGCTGTGCCAGGGAATTGATCTCCACAATATTCTAAGCTCCCGCCTGTCTCCTACCTGTGCCCTCCGCAGGTCAGGAGGACAAATGTAATCAAAACTCGCACAGCTGCTACCCATTCTGCAACTCCATCTAAAACAACTGGGAAACTTCTGTGCTGTCAGACCTTTCACTAGCTTCACATTCGCATACTTTTTTGCAAAGTTGTCTTCGTTATCTCTGCTAGACAGGCTTCAGAGACCAGCTGAGGTGATTGTGTGCAGTTACTTTGGAAAGAAATCATCCACAAAAACCCGGGAGAAATTCTCGTGATAATTTCTTATGGAAAACGGTTCTAGGAGGCCAGTGAACCAAGGACACCAAAGATCAGCAGATCAAGCAATCTATAAGGGCTGTGTGTGAAGGCATGCTGTTGATAACAAGCAACGTAGCGAGATCTAATTTTGGAAGAAATTGAAATTACCCGTTATGAACAGTTCAGGGAAATAGCTGGGTATAGCAATTATGAAGTTACCATTTCCATCTGAGAAGGAGGAGAAAATACGCAAACAAGGCATTGGTGTTCCTGCACCAATTGTTTTTCGTGTGGGAATAGTGGATATAATGAACACTTTATCCCAAGTCCTGACCCCAATTAACTTCCCAATCCTGGGTTTCTTTGAATTAAAGGTAGTGCCAGAAGTGACTCGCCAAGTGGGGTGGGGCCATTACACTAGCTTCCTGGCATGTGGGTTGCTTACCACAGGGGGAGGGGCAAGTCAGCAGAGAAGTTGGCATAGTGCAAATGCACCAGCAGGCAAAACAGAGTGGCTCTGCTGTTACGTTTACACTGTGATGACCTCCCTGCCGCCTCCCCTTCTCCCTTCCAGTCAGCAACAGTAATCCAGTGGGAAGCTAGAGTAATGGCTCCACCCCACCACCCAGTGAGCTACATCTGAGTAGTGCCTCAGTAAGTATTAACCTTCCCATAGCGTCCTTTGCACCATCTTGAATAAGCATGCCAAAGTTTTTAAAGCAGCAGTAATCCCCAGAAAAAGAGATGCTGTTCCTTTGTTGTGTGATGCTAGAGGGGGCATTTCCAGTATTTAATGATGCTGGCTGTTGTATAGTATGATACGCCATAGCTTTTGCAGTGAACATATCCGCTCTTAGTTGTTGTTGTTTATGAATGAATGCAATTATCTGAAGAGCAGTCTGTTGACCCAAAGGGAACATGCATGCCTGGACAGGAAATGCATAAACAGCAGCAGTGGGACAACAAGCAGCAAATTAAAACACCAAAGATTAATTAATTAAAGCCCAAAGGTTGCTGGTGCAGGCATACTTTATTTACGTTTGAAGTAGAGGGTGCTACCGAATCACAGGATTATTTACTACTAATATGTTCTCGAAGCTACCAACATGAGTCTGACCAAACTGCGGGAGGCAGTGGAAGACAGGAGTGCATGGCGTGCTCTGGTCCATGGGGTCACGAAGAGTCGGACATGACTAAACAACTAAACAACAACATAAACACCTAGTTATTTCCTGTTGGGTCATGAGCAAACTTCATATTTCTCTATAAAGCAAAATACCTTTTATTTTATTTTTAGTGACTTTTCGTAAGAAATAAAGCACAATTGGAGTTTCATGAGCTTCACGTTTTTAAGTAATGTGAAATATGTAGTTGCTCAATCAGGAAAAAAATGGCAACAAAATTTCAAAAGTCATGTCACTTTAAATAAGAATAAGCTTAACAGATGTGGAGCCTCCTACTTCATTCTGAAGAGCACCCCAAAATTCTGAACTGACTCAAGAGAAATGGTGTTACTTCTTTTCGGCTCAGTCCATCATGCACAGAAAAGGGTTAGTGAAATAATTTGTACCAGGATAGTTTACACTTGGTTATATATGCCCCCTTCTGGAGGCTAACCTATTACCAAGCATATGCCATCATGAATTCACCAACTTGTGAATATTTGGACATTGAAATGGCTTCCGTGTGAAGAAGGTATGACAAGGCACCTTGCCATAGAAGAGAGCATGCTGTTTCTGCTTGATCATGGTAAGCCATGATGTGCAAGCTGGGCATTTGGATTCCATTGGGGGGGGGCATCCCTGTTTCATCAAGAGAAGAGTGAACGTTCCCTCCCAAAACGTCCAAAGTGCTCTGAATTCTTAATGCAATCTGGTGGGGAGACCAACAGACACCCCCCCCTTTCATGCAGAATGGAGTATCCCTTAGCATGTGACCACACAAGCAAAATACAGTGATACCTCTGGTTATGAACGGGATCCGTTTCGGTGGCCCGGCCATATCCCAAAATCTTTGTAACCGGAGGCCCCTGTTCTATGCATGCGTGTGGCGCCGTAGAGCGCTTCTGCGCAAGCGGCAAACCCACTTCCAGGTTTGGCGCGCTCGCAACCCGAAAGTTACATTACCCGGAGGTAACGTAACCTGAGGGTGCACTGTAATCTGATTCCAGTGCTTTTGACCTGGAGTACCCTTTTATCAGACTTTCTGTATGGGAATATCATCTGCACTGGAAATGGTAGCCCAACCCCATTTGAGGCATTAAGTTTGAAGCTACTCTGTTTCCTGTATAAATGATCTTAGTTGGAATCCGAAATAATGCTTTTAATATAAAAAATAAAGAATTTTAAGGGACGGGGAATAGAGTTCAATCCAGCCCACCTTTTATTTTACGAGGTGCTATTTCATGCTCGTCCATATTTTTCTTCTCAGTCACAATTGCTTTTCTTTCTTTTTTTACACAGAATTGTGTGCTGGACTGGAGAAGCTCCAGATGAATTTTCTGATGTGGTGACAGTTAATTTGAGCAGAGAAGGAAAATCCAGGGACCGATACTCTTATGTGGTAAGTTGTTTCTAGTTCTTACTGGGGGTTTGAACTTTGAATTTGTCACTGGGAAAATAGCCATGTCTCAAACTCTGAAGAGCCCCTTCCAGTCAGTGTAGACAATACTGAACTAGGACCAATGGCATGAGGCAGCTTCCTTTGTTCTCTTCCTCTCAAGTCTCCTTTTTTAAAAAAATAGCAACACTAAGTCATCCATATATATATATATATATATATATATATATATATATATATATATATATGATGCAATGTAGCAAATTAGAGCTCACAAAAAAAAAACAGTATTTGGTGTTAGAACTATTATGGCGGTGATGGAGAAGTTAAAAAGGATGAGGATGTTTTAAAGCTATTGATGGTGCTGGAGGAAATTGCATCTTCAGGAAACACCTGCACAGAAGCAAAAATAGGAGCCAGTGGCTTCGGTTGGAAGTCTTCCTTTAATGATTGATTTAACATTCCCGGGCCTTTGTTCAGGTCAGGCAACATTCCTACTGGAGAAAGCAATTTAACTGCTCAAGGAAAAACATATCAAAATTTGCCCAGAAACAGTCACAAGTCTGAACAGTGTTTTTTTTTTAAAAAAAAAAAAGTTTTATTAATTAATTCAAAAGATTAAGAAAACAAACAACAAAAACACACCATCACCGACGGAAACTCGCAGGTAGAGCTATCTTATCAACACTTCCAGCTATGACACAAATGGAAATTTACAGAGTATACAATTCTCACGTCGATACTATAATTATCTTGCCAAGAGATATCTGCTCCATAGCTTGGTGTGTGTCATTGGGGACTGCTAGGAGGTATTTCTGTTAATAAAGCTGACAAACATGAACTATACAGTATCAAACGTGCCATGTTTAGCTATACCTCTTGTTACTCTTCTTTGATTATTCATAGAATCATAGAGTTGGAAGAGACCACAAGGGCCATCCAGTCCAACCCCCTGCCAAGCAGGAAACACCATCAAAGCATTCTTGACATATGCATGTCAAGCCTCTGCTTAAAGACCTCCAAAGAAGGAGACTCCACCACACTCCTTGGTAGCAAATTCCACTGCCGAACAGCTCTTACTGTCAGGAATCTATTGCTCCGTGTCCGCTTCTCTGGAGGAGCAGAATACAACCTTTCTCCCTCCTCTATATGACATTCTTTTATATATTTGGACATGGCTATCATATCACCCCTTAACCTTCTCTTCTCCAGGCTAAACATGCCCAACTCCCTAAGCCGTTCCTCATAAGGCATTGTTTCCAGGCCTTTGACCATTTTGGTTGCCCTCTTCTGGACACGTTCCAGCTTGTCAGTATCCTTCAAGAAGGATACTTCAAGAAGAATACTTCAAGTGTTCTGAGAGAGCTCCTTTGCACACTTTGGCCCAGCACCCTTCCATCGTTTGCCCTTCCTCTGCCTCCTATCATCTGTCCACCTCCATCCAAACAGCTGGCAACATTAGTGATGCTAATTCGCTATAGAACACCAAGGGGGTTCTATCCGCTTTCATCTAAGAGCAACATCAACACAACATCTGGAACTAAAATCTGACCAGTTATAACGGAGGCTAATTCAAACACCCAAACCCAGAATTTTGTTACTTTGGCACATCATGTGAATAGGGATTCTCCTTTCCTCACATCTGCACCAGCAGAGTGGGGACAAGGTCCTTCTCCTACGGGAGAGTCTCACCGGGGTCCAGTGCTACCAGAGAAGCAATTTGTAGGTCATCTCTTGAATTCTGGTGGAGGGTGTTTCACCTAGATTATCTTCCATCTTAACTTGTCTCGTTGGACCTCAAGGTGCCTCTCTCATGCAAGGTACCACTCATAACTTGACCACTTGGCAGTTTATATATTGGAGGTCACTGGTTGTCATGGTCTGGCTCAATGCAGAGATAGATATTAACAAATTGACATTAACAAAAATAACAATTAATAACCCAAATAAAGGGCAATCCAAACTATTGCATTAATATGTTTTGCCTCTTAGGGAAATAGTAGCTTTGGAAAGGCAACTTAAAACAGAGAGAAAGTTTAACTCCTTCCCTAGCATCAATTTTTTCCCTCCAAATCTTCACCTTTCCACCAGTGACTAGTTTTCAGTGTTAAAAATGAGGCATGGGGAGCAGATCCTGTTCACCATGGTTTGGCTCTTAAATCTCATACAGAAGTATTTTTACAAAAATGTAAAACTTTTTCACAGGATTATGGGTTTTTTTTTAAGTCAAAGTGCTTTTAAAAAGAATCTATAAACATTCTGCTTATCCCAGTATTTTTCTGTAAAAAGGCCCCTTCAAAGTTGCAGTGTTACTGTATAGTATACACTTCAGTATTAAATTTTGCTGTGCAAGATTAAACTCAACTAAAAGGCATTTGAATATATTTCAGAAGGCCAGAAAAAGAACACCTATGGCATTTTTTAAAATATGCTCCTTCAAAGGTACAATAAATTTCATCTCCATTTTACTGTCACAGATATTATTATCCTTACTTACAAATCAAGGCAGTCAGAGCCTGCCAGTCTGATACAAAGATGACTGAAAATGTATTACTGCATCAGAAACTCGAGAGAACTTTAAAATTTGAGCATGGTTTTAGGCTAGGTTCAGAGTTCAAGGGGCACTGTTTGAAAACCAGTCAACGGGGGGGGGTGATTGTTGTTTGTTTTCTGTGTTGCTCTTCAGCTTCTGATGTCAAAGTTTAAAAACAATTTCAAAGAATCAAATATGGAATATTACAAAACAATGAAAGCAGCAGAATAGGAATGCTAAATAAAACAAGGCAGATAAGGCAACAATGGCTTCGATGGGTTGTTTTGTTTGTTTTGTTTGTTTTGTTTTGCAGCCAGGAAAAGAATTAGAAACTTGTATGTTGTATCAAAATGACATCAAAATAGATACCAGTTAAGAGTTCAAGTAAGGTATTCCGCAAGTGGGATGTCACTTAATCTGGCCAACAGCAGCTCTACCTTTTCATTTCTGAGCTTGAACTTTGGGGCACTAATCTACTTAGTTACTGCCTCCAAATAGCAGTTTAGCACCTTCACAGCTTCGCTTGTTTCAGATGTAAAAGAGAAATATAGTTCATTAACAGCACCATACTAAGGACAACCTACTCCAGATCCCTTTTTGTGAGATGAGTTATACAAGTTGCCCCCATTTGACAGCTTGGAAGCCCTACAAAGTCTGTGGTGCCCACTTCCAAACAAATGTGGTTAGAATTCCTTTCCTTTGTTCCCAAAACCAACCACCCTTGGTTTCTTCCTGGAGAATTGTTGCAGAACCTTTGACATGCAGAATCTTCCCTGCCTGCGGTATGTCTGTATCATTAGCATTAATTACAGACTAAGAAACTAAGAAACCTCACCTTGACATTCCTCTCTTATTTAGCTTCCAGTAGTGAAGTTTATGTCTCCATCTACTGGCCCTAAAGCAGGAGGAACCAGAGTAACCATCACAGGGAATAACCTGAGTGTGGGTTCTGAGCTCCGAGTTTTGGTTAATAATACAAAAGAATGTGAAGACCTCAGGTAAGTGCTGCCTCAGAATGAACCATAATTCAGTAGCGGAGGCAGGAAATTATAATTTACCTAACAAGAAACAAGACCCATATGCCATAGCCATATGCCATAAGTGTTTGTCCAATGACTTTTCCAAGGAAACGCAAATTGTTCAGTATGAACAAATTCAGCAGAGCTCTCTTTAATGCAAAGCATATCAACTTGCTGAGTAGCCATATAATCTCACTACTAGTTCGGTTTCCCCCCTCTGTTTTGTATCTGCGAAAGGTACTTAGCAATTCTTTCAAATTATATGTACCGGTAACTAGCAGATAATTTTATATTTGCAGAATTTTCTCATGAGCTGCAAAATTTAAATAGGGTCAGAAGCTGCCCTGATCAGAAGTGAGAAAACAAGTCTATTAAAAAGCCCAGTTCTCTAGACTGGAGTATACCAATACAGTGGGAAATGTAGGAGAAGCACATCTTACTCTATTAATATAGTCTTTGATGCATGGATTGCAAAATTGCCTTTTCTCATGCAATGAGTTTTCCCCACTACACTGCCACAGGTAAGCACACCAGCACAGCAGTTTGATGAGGATTTTATGAGCAGTAAAGGATGGGAGGAATGAGGCAGGACCATGGGCGTAGCCTGGGGGGGCAAGGAGGGGCAGCTGCCCCCCAATCAATAAAAATAAATAAAAATACCTAGCAAACTGAAGTTATGCCCCCCTCAACAAATATCCTGCCTCCCCTAGCAAAACAACTGGCTATGCCCATGGGCAAGGCCTTACATTGGAAGAGCACTGCTTGAAATCACACCAAAGTCCATCTTTTGCGACCTTATTTTTCCACTGGCAGCCAGCAGGATGCCTTTCAGAAGTTTACTAAGAAGATAGCATGACGGCAACAACCTTTCCCTTTAGCTTGTCACCCGGATCAGTGGTTTTGAGGGAAACAGAGCTCTATTTAGTTATCGCTGCTAATAGCTATTGATAGACCTCTGTGAATTTGTCCAGCTATCCTTTAAAGCCAACAAGACTAGTGTTTTTCACCACATACTGAGAAATTCCATGTTGATTGTGCATTTTATGAAGAAATACTTTTTTTCTGTCCTCAGCTGGTTGCCAATCAGTCATTAGGTGGCCCCAAGTTGCGCTTGAGGAAAGAGGCAGACGGACAGAGACAAAAAAGAGAGACACACACACTCACTACACACCATTCGTAATTTCATAAACATCCATTGTGTTATAAAGCTTCGGATGAATGGCATGTAGTGTGGATTCTCACTGTAGAGAACAACAACTGGCCATATCCATGCATTGCACAGCAGCTCATTGTGTCTTCTTTTTTATAGTCGCACTGACACTAGCATCACTTGCACCATGCCAGGTGTGGAATTTACTACCACTGTGAAAGTCTGTGTCCAGTTTGAAAGGAAGTCCTGCATTGGTGATAACAGCACCTTCAAGTATGAGAAAAACCCAAGTATAAGAGATATCAACCCCAAAAGGAGTCAGATCAGGTAAGACATTACTCTGTGAGATTTTCTAGAACTGTTAACAGGGACTAATAGGAAAGGTGGCAGGCGGTCCTCTAGGTTGGGGTTGGGGCATTCATGGATACTGCATATTGTGCTGAGGCTGGGGTGGTAAAATAGACAAGTTGCTGTGAAAAACAGAGGCAGAGCTGATGCAAGGCAGAACAGTTGCTCACCGTAAACCCAGTTTCAGCAAGCATCGCTAAACTCCAAACTAATAATGGGGAAAGAATCCTAAGTTTATGTGCTTCAAAGGATGTAGAAATTCAGGCCAAAGTCCGCATGAGCATCATACTATTCCTACTGGCTCCGGCTGATTGATACAGTTTGCAATATTTTTTATTCAAAAGAACCTGCAAGGCAGACACATTTCAGGACTTCTTTTTTCTTTTTGGGGAAAAAAAAAGCTTTTGATTCCATTTTCCCCCTCGAGCCCTTGGGGCTCCGGTTCCTTTTTGAATTTCTCCGTGAAATCACTCCCTGCTTAGTACAGTCTTGAAGTGTAACAGCATAATTTGAACAAAGAAATTTGAGGAAATCTGCAAGTGTACCTGAAGCCCAAGTTACTCAGGAAGTGTTTTAAGGCCAACCAAGGCCAACTGCCCTGATCTTATGCAACGTTCTTAAAGTGGGATCGCATGTGATCACAAAAACCAAAACACGAATTGCAACATGGGGAATTGCAAATGAGCAGCAGCAGCACACCCAGTTCTCAGTGCTGGGCGGGAAGTTCTGACAGTCTTGTGAGTGTGAGGCAGGATAGAACTGGGTCAGAAATGCAGGGTGGCAGCTGCAAAACGTAAGAGTTGGGCAGAAACATTCAAGATCACTAAGCTGCAAATAAATGTTGTCCTAAACTGCGGTGTGCAAACGGCACTGTTACTGTAGGCCAGGGGTCCCCCAACTTACCCGGCTTTGGGCTGGATGCCTGCCGCGCCGATTGCGTGGTGGGCTGGAGTGTGGAGGAGCACGCACGGCTGTGCACGTGCATGCGCAAACGCTATTTCTGGCACACTCCCGACCTGGAAAGTGCCAGAAATAGCTTGTGCGCATGTGCAGAAGCCTCCTCCAACCCGGAAATACACCGGAAATGATGCTTGCGCGTGCGCACAAGCTATTTCCGTCGCTTTTCTGGGTTGGAAGTTGGCAGCCGCGCCACACCGGTAAGAGCAGCGGGCGGCGGGGTTCCCCGGGGGCTGCATAAAAGAGCCTCGGGGGCCGTATGTGGCCCCTGGGCCGTAGTCTGGGGACCCCTGCTGTAGGCCAACCAAAGAGGACAACAAAGTGCTTGGAAAGTTATACTGCAGGATTCCTCTTGCCACTAGTTCCATTTTCCCACCACGCTGCTGCTTCTGATGAACGTGGTGCTGTAGGTTTCCTCATCAAAAGGGTAATTGGACCTAACATAGTTTTCCCCGGCAATGATCAAATACCATTCGGAATTAAATTTCTTCAAGGAAACACCAAGCAACATCGCAGATGTAGCGTGAACTACAGAGAGCCTATGAATATGCATAACCACAGCATGCTGAGGCTTTAGAGGCCTTAAATGACTTGCGAAGGCTGTCCCTGTATGTTATCACTTTGGATTTGAGTGTCTTTTGGAGGCAAAGGGGATAAATCACTATCTTCCTGAATTCCCCGATGAGCCACCTGATGTTGCGGTATAATTAAAGCAAGTAGAACACGAAATGGTTGAAGTAATGAAAGGCCACATGCGGGGTAAAGTCTGGATGTAGTTTTTGGTAACCAATGGAGACAAGCCTCTCCTCTCTCCTCCTCTCTGTATTGGTGGCATGTGCTAAAGCTATCTCATTATTTTCTTTAATTGATTTCACATTGATGGTGCCACATTTAGCATTCCTCAGGCAGCTTGTCTGATGGGGTAAGACTACCCAAACCTTTCACTTTTTAATATCAAGTGTTTGAAACATCCATGATTCAAGTCAGCGCAACTATTCATTCATACTTTGCAGCCGAGGTAATAAAATATATTCAGAGCATGTCTCTATTTAGCCTCAATGGTGAAATAGTTATTTGTTATTTTATTAGTGAATTGTGCTTTTGAAGTTATTAGGTGATGCTGGGAGCAACGTAAAATTATTTCAGTGACTGCATGCAGCCCTTAGGCTGCAGGTTGTCCACTTTTTAGTCCAAGCAGATGCTTTTACATTTTCTTTTATCCATGCATGTTAAAATGCATGTTAGTCCAAGCAGATGCTTTTACATTTTCTTTTATCCATGCATGTTAAAATGCATTTTGTGCTTACTTGTAAAACTGTAAGATGCACATACAGCAAAGTATACTTTCCACCACATGTCTGGTCATTGTCCTTGCACACCTTGCTTGACCAGTGCTTTCCACCACATGTGCTTACATTTGTGTGCATTTACTTCTGGGTAATGTGTGAAGTAGCCTTTATTCTGCTACAGTTTGGTAAAGCAAATAACATAAAAACAGCTCTGCTTGAGACTTTTGAAAGTCACTGCCAGTCACAGTGTTGATTGATGCTGGGCTAAACAGGACTGCAGACTTCATTCAATACAGGACAGTGTCTATTTCCTTTTCGTTCATTTTCTTATCTTGTATGAATGAAAGATGCCCCATTCTTCATCTGATCCCTTACTTCACTGTTTTTGTTTTCTTTTCTTTTTTTAAAGTGGAGGCAGAATCATCACCGTGGAAGGAAATGGATTCTTGATGGTTCAGAATGTGTCTATGGTTGTTCTCAATGTTGGAAAAGAACAAACAGTAAGTCTTTGTGAGAGTAGCATGATAAAGAAAAGAGCGAAAATGATGGAAGCATTCAGTCAAATATGATGGTGGGCAAAATAGAAGGCATAAGTTTTGCATAGAAGCCAGAAATGAAATTAGTTCACTTCAGTTCATGGCCCACTGAAAATGGCTGTCCTCCTCCACCACCTAACTTCCTACAATATTTTTCTACCCCTGGATCATCAGGGAATTGCTACCATTCAATTCCTGTTTCCACTGAGATGGGTTAGGGTTTGATTTACTCACATATATAGGATCATATTGGTCATGGGTAGGTTGTTGTCCTCCAGTTATCATTGAATATAGCTCTCATCATCCCTGATCATTGACCACACTGGCTGGAGCTGCTGGGAGTTGACCACACTGGCTGGAGCTGCTGGGAGCCCAACAATCCCAGGGGGCTATAGATTTCTTAACCTGGTGTAGATATTTTCCCACAGGTTAAATTACTTAAATAGCCATATTCCCCTTCCTATTCAGGGTGGCACACATGTTCTTCTCTTCCCTCCACCCTTAGCTTCACAACAGACCAGTGAGATAGGTTATGCTGAGAGAGGATGCCTAACAGAAGACTATTCAGTGAACTTCATGGCTGAGCATTGAGTACTGGTCTTAAGTCCATGAGTCTAGCTCAGGGGTCACCAAACTTTTTCAGCAGGGGGCCGGTCCACTGTCCCTCAGACCTTGTGGGGGGGCCACACTATATTTTTTGGGGGGGGAATGACTGAATTCCTATGTCCCACAAATAACCCAGAGATGCATTTTAAATAAAAGGACACATTCTACTCATGTAAAAACATGCTGATTCCCGGACCGTCCGCAGGCCGGATTGAAAAGGCGATTGGGCCGCATCTGGTCCCCGAGCCTTAGTTTGGGGACCCCTGGTCTAGCTAGTACATCACTCTGGCTTTCAATTACCTCTTGGTCTCGGAGGACAACTTTGGGGTGCACCTGCACTCTGCTTGTGGTGTCCCGTAGTCCAGATTTTGTGGATCAAGCTATAAAGCTCCTCTCATTAGACCAATCCCACTATTTGTTTAAAAACGAAATATTTTCCAACTGAATTTTGATTTCTCGTATTTGAAAATGTCTGTTTGGATCATTTTTGTGATTATGGGCTTTGATTATTTTATTTTGCCAAAATATAAGGATTTTTCCATTTTTATTTTTATTTTGTTATGATACATGATGGTCAGAGATGATTCAGTAATTTCGTGATCGCTGATTTCTCCCCAACCTCTCTTGCATCCCTTTAGCAAGCAGGGCTCCCTTTCAGTGCCACCTTTCTCTGTCCACTTTGATGAAAATATCTAGCCCCATGCAAACAAATACTCGAATGGCTGCAGACTTTTTGAAACCTTTGCTTGCACATCGACACCACTTGAGTTGATCCTTATTTGATGTGCATGCTTTCTCCTGCTTTCAGAACTGTAAGGTTCACACGGACACTGTGATTACCTGCCCTTCTCCAGCTGCTTCCAACCTCACCGGGAGCAAGCCAGCACCTGTGGACTTCTACATCAATGGACGCCTGTATACCGATGACAGCCTTTTCCCTTTTGAACACCCTGAGGAGGCTATACACATTAGCAAGTTCCACTTGGAATACTATATGGACCCCCAGTTCTTCACAGCCAAGAAGGAGAAATGGATCAAACACCATCCAGGGGAGCCTTTGACGCTAGTTATACATGTAAGAATGTGGTGTTTCCCATTGGTTCATATTACCTTGTTGTTCAGCTGGTGAGGGAATATTGCCAGACTGAGTTGGTGGTGGTGGTGATAATAATAATAATAATAATAATAATAATAATAATAATAATAATAATAATAATAATAATTTATTTATACCCCGCCCTTCTGGCTGGGTTTCCCCAGCCACTCTGGGCGGCTTCCAATAGAAAAATAAAATACAATAATCTATTAAACATTAAAAGCCTCCCTAAACAGGGCTGCCTTCAGATGTCTTCTAAAAATCTGGTAGTTGTTTTTCTCTTTGACATCTGATGGGAGGGCGTTCCACCGGGCGGGTGCCACTACTGAGAAGGCCCTCTGCCTGGCTCCCTGCAACTTGGCTTCTCGCAATGAGGGAACCGCCAGAAGGCCCTCGGCGCTGGACCTCAATATCTGGGCAGAACGATGGGGGTGGAGACGCTCCTCCAGGTATACTGGACCGAGGCCATTTAGGGCTTTAAAGGTCAGCACCAGCACTTTGAATTGTGCTCGGAAACGTGCACAATCGATGGTGAGAAATGTTGTAAGGGGGGTGTTGTTTCTCAAACAGTGTCATAATGAGCTTACCCTAAGAAAGAGCAATGCAGTTTTAATCCCCCTAAGGAGAGTAGTTTGGGATAGGATGCTGAAATTGAGGACATGCAAATGCATCTTCCTTCCTGTTCCTCTGCATCTTCAGCTTATCCAGAACTTTCACTTCTCCCTCTCTTGGAAGATGTACAAGTTGTTGAAGGGCGGAGAAGTTTTACATCTTCCGAGCAGGGGAGGTAGAGAAGAGACACTTGCACTTCCTGTTCCTTGCACCTTCATGTCTCATCTGAAACTACCCTCAAAACAAAGGTGGGCTGCCTGGATGGCTCTGTGTCCTATGCAGGCAGATAAGGGAAGAAAGTGAAAAGGGTGCAGGGCTGTGCTTATTTGTGAACTCCTTTAACGTCTCAAAAGGAGGGATCATGAAGAGGCAGACTTAGCCTGGAATAGGACCTCCCAGCACCTCAAACACCGTAACAATTGATTAAAGGATGGGATGAGAAGGAGCACCTTATGATTCAATAAACGCAAGGGGAAATGTAGACACAGAGTCAAGCAAGAGTTTATGCCTCTTCTAACAAATCAGTGCAAGTAGATAAATAGGTACCGCTACAGCGGGAAGGTAAACGGCGTTTCCGTGCGCTGCTCTGGTTTGCCAGAAGCGGCTTTGTCATGCTGGCCGCGTGACCTGGAAGCTGTACGCCGGCTCCCTGAGCCAATAACACGAGATGAGCGCCGCAACCCCAGAGTCGGTCACGACTGGACCTAATGGTCAGGGGTCCCTTTACCTTTTAACAAATCAGAAATAAGTAAATAGTGGACAAATAAGGAAATAGTGGACAATAGATAAAAAAACATTAGAAGGAAGAAGTGGAGGGTGAAAATTTATACTTACTCAGAAAAATCCTACATCATTTTGACACCTCCTGTTAAATAAACAAGGAAATTGAGACAAAGCAGAATTGAATGATTTGGAACAATGCTAGTCACAGGCCTTTATGTACTGGGAAATGTTCTCACTGAGTACCATGGACTTCAAAAGCATTGTCCAGTCAAATGCAGCCATTACCAGGATCTAAGCACCATCTAGTCTTTCTTTCCGTCACCAGTTTCTATACAGGCTTATGATTATCTTTAATCAGATACCATTTGATGTGCAGAATCAGGGGAAGATCAAAGAGAGTTTCCCCAGGCCTTTAAGGCTTTTTGGCTCTGATGTTTTCCATTCTGGGAGTTGCAAAGGAACTGGAAAACAGTTCCTGTGCCATCCCCCGTCCCTCGTATCTCCAACACATCCAAAATAGAAATATGGGAAGAGGGCTTTGTGTTTCCTGTGATACTCTGGTAAAATGGAAAATGTCAGCTGAAAAGGAGAGATTTGGACTAAATTGAAATATTTCAGAAATGTTTGAGACAGAGTTTAGTGGACCTTTTGAGAAGTAGACACTGTAGCGGAGACCAGCATTGATTCACTGTCATTGTCATTTTTCACTTGGTTTGTTTTTTTCATAATTAGAAAGAGCCTGACAACCTTGGCCTGGAAAGCAACGAGTATGAAGTTAAGATTGGCTTAATTTCCTGCGAGATCCAAATAGTTTCAGATAAAGTAATTCACTGCTCAGTCAATGAATCTCTGCGCACCTCAGAAAGACAACTCCCTGTTACGGTAAGTGGTAGAAGCCTGAAAGCATTTGCCAGCTTGTATTTAACCTGCCTCCTAGCCTACACAACATACACTGTTGACACCCTAGATTTTGGCTTCCACTATGTGTACAGGCAATCCAACCCAATCTTTAGAATTCTCACTTTTACTTTAGTGTGCCATTTTACCTCCACCCCCATCGTTTCACACCTCCTAAAAAGGAATTGCATCAATTATCTTACGTGGGAGAAGGTGAAGGAGTGCATTCAGGAATGCATCATCAGAGGAGATGGACTCTTTCCCTACCCCTTTGGGACCTCATTATCGGGGGGCGATGTTCATGTTTGTGAACGGTTGGTTTCTGAACTGTGACTCAGACAGAAGTCCATTCTCTTCATCGTGGGTTTTGTTTCTTTGTCACTCTAAAATGAAATGCTAACGTGTGACAGAACCTTGGCAAGAGGTGGAGAGAAAGAAAGAAGGCAGCCTTTCCCCTGCAGGCTAAGAGGAACTGAAACCCATTAAGGACAGGCCGGCGGGATCATGTCCAATTAAGAAATGACCGGTTCTGCTGAGGATAAACAAATTAAATACAAATAAAGTTGGGTATATGGTTTTGTGAATTCCCAAGCGGCAATATTGCAGTGTTGAATTGCAGGTCCTGTCTATCATCTAATATTTTCCTTTTAAAGTGCTTTGTTTTCCTTCACCCGTGTATAGCGAGTATGGCAATTCGTTGTAGCTTATTGTGAGCTAGCACTCCTGCTACTGCTCTCAAGGCAGGAGACTAAGTGGATGTGAGAGATGGGAGTATAGTTGTGGGGACAGAGGCAGTGTGGAGAAAGTTTAGCCAGTTCCCCTGGTTGGCTGTCTTGTGTGTGTTTTCCCCCAGCCCAGGGCTCCTTTCCTCCGTCTTCCTCAGTCTGAAGGGAGTGGTTGCGCAGCCCTCAAAAGGGCCACTTCTCAGCTGCTGATTTCATATTCAGGAAGGTTTTGCTCTTTGGTGTAAGCTTTCTTCAACTTGTATGTCTGCTTTTGTGGTTTTACAAGTCTTCATTTCTGGGGCTTTTTCCCAGACTGAGTCACTAATTACACTCATTTCTCTGCAGTTGCTTTACTTTCTATATGTCCCTTAGCTTCTTCGGAGTGGCTTTAAAGCTGTTCACACATTGAGACAGGTGGAGACGTTCTCTCCAAGGCATAACAACCTACAGCTTTCTCTCTTTTTCCCTACCCCCAAATCTCAGTTGTTCCCTTTTTTCCAGTAAGTGTGTTAATATTAAGTTGGCAGGACTATGTGGCTGGGGGGGGGAGCCTATTGGGACTTCGAGAAGCCTGTGGCCAAACCTTCCCCAGAAGCACAGCATTTCGCAAATGTGGGATGGAAACTTCTCTTTAAGCTGGAGAAACCCATGCCTCTAGCATTGCATCTGAGAAGAGGGTGTTATTTTGTTATTTGGGTCTTTGTACATGAAATTCCATTGCAAAGGCAAAACAAACAAAGGCAGAAATAGCAGGCCTCTGAATTTCCTCACCCATTGTTACAGGGAACTATAAAACGAGAAAATTCCATCTTTAATTGGGGACTTTTATAAATATAGGGTAAGCTATATATATTTTAAAAAGGAAGCTGGTAGGGTCCCCCCCTTCCTTCAGAGATCTTTTAATACCGTGTAAATTGCTGTATCCTTAAAAAGTTTGATGTTGGTTAAATTCATGCCACTTTATCAGCCTGTCAAACCCCCCAGGGTAGATGTGCCACACTAGGTATGTATTGCAGCTCTCCTTGATAAACATGGGTGGTCTACCAAGTCTTTGGCAGGTCACAATGCCTAGCTGCCATCCCACATATGACCCAGAGGCAGCAAATTTGGAAAATGTCGTTCTTATCCCATACCAGCAGCCATTGAACCCAGCTAAACAGGAACCAAGGCTGAGATTCATCGCGGTGCCCCAGAGTTCTACTGCCAAAATTGTGTCGCTTCTCTTATCATGCGGACCGTGCACTCCTCCCCCCCCCAAAAAAAAATCCCTTCACTGACTTCCTTTTGCAACCAGCTCAAACAACTTAACACTGCCTTCTGTTCTTCATACCGGTAGGCTTGCCTCGCCCTATCTTTTTCTTCCTTTGTCTCCCCAAATCCCTCTTTATTATCGTCAGTTCTCCAACCCGGCCAGCCTCACTCACCCAAAAGTCTTTAAATAGCTTCAGGCTTTCTCTCTTACTGCTCCCCATGCTTGGAACCCCTTCCCAGAACACTTAGGTGAAATCATAATCAAATCCCTGCTTAAAAGCTACTCTTTCCATAAATTCGTCATCTTAAAAACCTTTAGGGCCAAACTACTTGTTACATTAAGCATGCTTTTTAAAAAAGCATGCTTAGTGCTCCTCATTTATATTTTTCTGGGGGTGGGGTGGGTGGGAGGAGCAATTGTGTGAAGACTCTTGTCTGGTGCACTGGCTCCACACCAGGACTATGGGTACTTTTTAAAAAGCATGCTTTGTGCAACTCACATACTGTAGTCCAACTAAGAAACTAAGCCTAAGTGCATGTACAATTCTTTCATTACTCTCTCACCTTCCTTTATTGCCTACCTCAGTATCAAAATTTACTGTGCAGGGGATTTCATTTTTTGGCTTATGTTATGTGGTATGTTCATGATGCTACTAATAGTGGCAATAGTAGCAATAATAATAATAATAATAATAATAATAATAATAATAATAATAATTTTATTATTTCTACCCCGCCCATCTGGTTGGGTTTCAACAGAAGATTAAAAACAAAATAAAACTTCAAACAGAAAACTCTTCCCTAAACAGGGCTGCCTTAATATGTCTTCTGAAAGTCGGATAGTTGTTTATTTCCTTGACATCTGACGGGAGGGCATTCCACAGGGCGGGTGCCACTACCAAGAAGGCCCTCTGCCCAGTTCCCTGTAACCTCACTTTTAGCAATGAGGGAACCGCCAGAAGGCCCTCGGAGCTGGACCTCAGTGTCCTGGCAGAACGATGGGGGTGGAGGTGCTCCTTCATTACTCTACTCATTACCTGGAGCTGGTCAAAAAGTGTGGGTTTTTGCACTCACAGTGATGTCAGTTGAGGGCAGCATAACAAGACTTAACCAAAAAAGAAAAGTAAATCAAGAGGTTTTACATTGCAGTTTTCTTAGACAAAGGAGCCGTTGCTTCTGCCTATTAGATATCTGAATATATATATGGTGGAATATTCTGCTAAACCAGAATTTTCCGGAAATGTGAATATGTTTATGTTTTGCTTATGAAGTTTAATAGATAGAAACTATTATATTATTTAGAGGCAAGGTTGCTGTGCACATTTATTCTTCTGTTCAAAGTCTGAAAAAGTAGGAACCATGAATTCTGTGCTCCTTTGTAAAAGAATGCTTAAAAAAAATAGCGTCACCTGATAAGCTTTTCCATTGCTAGAAATGGCAGGGTTATCATGTTGCTAAACAACATTTTAAAGCACATGGGAAATATCAAAATCATCCGATGCCTGATACCATTTCTAAAGGAAATAAATCCCATCCAGGAAACTCTCTAGTGACAGATTCTATTAAATTAGATTACCCACAGCTAAATTATATCAATAAACTCTAGCCTGGCCTCTTGGATAGGGATGGGGAGCATTCTGCCTTGACAGGGCACAGGGACGAGCAACACTTCTTGCTGTTGGAATGATTTAAGCCCGAATAACCCCTCTTGCACTCATTTCTTTGCCCTATAGATGTGCCCCTTAGTGAAATTCCTGGCCATTTCTAGTAACTATATATATATAATTTTTTCATATATATTCCATAAATCATTTGAACTTCCATCAACCATGTCTCAAGATTTCCCAACTTTTTAACTTCATCTTGTATTCCTTATTTCACTATTACTTTTAATAATCACTAATCAAATTCCATTTTCCTAACTTGTCCTCTGTAATATTTCATACATTTCTCCTTACAAAACTTCCTGCAAACCTATAAGCATAATTTGTTGATTACAATTGTTTTTCAAATATTTTTCAAATTTAGTCCAGTCCTTCAAGAACCTCTGGTCCCGTCGGTTTCGAATTCCCCCTGTCATCTTATCTAATTCTGCATAGTCCACGTTTCTAGTAACTTCTGGCAGGATTATGCAGTTGCCCATGCAGAGTCTACCAGTGAAAACAGAGTTTGATTCTCAGCTGAACCCCTGATTCACAATTGGCTGGTACAGACCAGCTCCCTCCAGGTCACACTCCTTTCTGTGGGGAAGCGAAACTCATTTTCTTAGTTGTTCTGAGAGTATGCTTCCTCATTAAATCACAGATAAACTCCCTGTCCCCAGCTTTCCGCTGGACCTCTGAGTGCAGAGATGGAGAAGTGGGTTGCCTAAAGCCACACTTTTGCCCCAGTTGTGCATCCCACTACTGTGCCTTAACCCCAACACTGCCGCAAATTCTTCAGCACATGCCTGTGGCTCTTCATTTTCTTTCTTGGTCCTATTTTTTACTTGGAGATTTCCAGCCCATTTTAAAGGAGCTTAACAACTGACAACAGTCAACGGCAAATAATACTCTTGGTTCAAGGGATTTCTTAAACTGCATGAAATAAAAAGACATGGAATTGTGCATCGCTATATTGTTTAAAAATCATACATTGCTCACCTAGCACAGGAAGGTCAAAGCGCTAGTTAGTCTTTATATAATTAATGAGGGAGAACTGTACTTTGCAGATAGCTGCGGTTGCTGTATATGTTTCTGTTTCAAATCAAATGTTTGAAAAACTGTTAAATGTGAACTGAGCTGGAGAATTCGGATTGAGTAAATATTATTGTGCATGAAAAAGGTTGTTTGTTGAAAAAAAGCATGCTGCTAAGGGAAGGGAGAAAAATAACAGTGGGATCTTATCTTAAAGTTTAATCAACTGGGTCTGAATAACTAATTCCTACAGCCATTTAGATGGCTGGTCCTTATATTGAAAAGACAAAGGTGTATCCTTTGGAGTGAGACACAAAGTTTAATGAAAGTATGATGTTGGAAACAAAGTGAAGTGTATTTATTTATTTATTTATTTATTTATTTATTTATTTATTTATTTATTTGCATCGAGCTAATTGTGCACTTACATTTTTCTTAAAAAATCAAAACTTATATTTTGTCTCTCTGGGACTGATACTTTATTCTAGTTCTGATGTTCATCTTCAAGCATGGGTATGACTTCTTAAAGTGCACCCATGCATTATGAATAAACATAGTGGACAACAGGATCTAAAGAAGTCACCCAGGGTCTTGTAGAAATTATTGTGATTTGTTTTGCCTTTGTGTGTGTGACACACAGTTTTGCCTTTGTGCATGTGACACACAGACAGTCTGATAACCATCAACCAGACCCAGCAATGCTAATCAAAGTAGGTCCTACTATTGAACTACAGAACTGTGATTCATTCAGTATTGCAGAGCCAGCAACTAAATGATTTGCTAACCTCATTTGTCTCTGCAGAACATCCCTCCCATGTAACCTGATTTCTGTACTGCTCCTAGCTTCTCATTAAATAACTTCATGATGGTTCCATCCTGTTCTTTCTTAGATCCAGGTTGGGAAATTCAATCAAACAATTGCTATGTTGCACCTTGGAGGAAGTGAGACGGCAATCACTGTTTCCATAGTCATCTGTAGTATCTTGCTGCTGCTCTCTGTTGTAGGTAAGGGACAAATGCCCGTCAGAGGCAGCTTCACCCAACATAACCAGATTCCAAAGATTTTTTGGAGTTATTATTTTATTTTATTTATTTGTCATTTCCCTGGAGGAAAAATCAACATATGAAAATAAAAGGCAGTAGACTGTTCAAAACACACAAATTATAAAACAGTAAAATGCTAACACTCAAATTCCTGGTAGAAGGGAGTCAAAATATGTTAATATCAGCATTCCACAAGTTGGGGAGGAGACACAATTGAAAAGGCCTGTTCTCTTGTTACCATGGTCGGGATTGCTTTCAGAGGAATACATGGAGAAGGAACTATGTTGGGACCTCAGAGTCTGGATAGGGCTCATATGAGAAGAGGTGTTCCATCATTTATTATGGTTCCAAGCATAGGTTAAGACCAGCTGTTTTTTTATGGGGTTTTGATGTTCTTTTGTAAGCTACCCTGCTAATGTATTTGATTAATGTAATCATCGATAAAGGAAAGGAAACAGGAGAAATACGTTTAGCTTACCCACACAGTTTATAATTCAGTAGGTGGGTTTGTGTTTGTTTGTTTGTTTGTTTGTTTGTTTGTTTGTTTGTTTGTTTTTAATGTAAGTTGTATGGATAGCCCATACCACAATCCAAACACAAATGTGTCCATCTCGTATCTCAAATGGTCTTGTAGCATATCACAGCAGCATCTGCTCTTGTGGTGAGATAAACCACTGAACCATCTTAACCCTCTGGAAATGTTCCTTTATCCATGATCCAATGGACTAGCCATCAGACCCAGCTCTGCCAATTATTTTTCATTCCAATTGGCTCATGTTTGGTGAGCAGCAGTTCTCACCGGTTGGGGGGGTAGCGTTACGTACTCTTTCCCCCAGTGAATCGTAATAGCAACACCAGTGCTATATTAATAGGAAATGGACGTGTTGGACGCTGCCACAGCTGCTTATTGTCTTCCCTTTGGGGCCTTTCTTTCCTTCCATTCCTCCAGCCCTGTTTGTGTTTTGCACCAAGAGTCGCAGGGCGGAGCGTTATTGGCAAAAGACTCTTCTGCAGATGGAGGAGATGGAGTCCCAGATCCGAGAAGAAATTCGCAAAGGTAAGTACCTTTAAAGAGTCAGTGTTGAAGGGCATCAAATAAATGTTTCTTCTCAAATACTCTGGGGGAAGTTTGCAGCCCTGAGGTGCCCCTCAGAGTTCATGCAGAAGAAACAGCAGTGCCCACAGCATTGGGTCCTGTGACTCGGAGATCAGCTTCCTCGGAGATTGCAAAATGGTATTATTGTTAACAAAAGGGAAGCTGCCGCCTCGTGCTGTGGTTGAAACTTCCAGAAACGGTTTGCTGCATTTGGGGAACTTGTAAACAAAATCGCAACCAAGTAGGCAAACCACAGCCTAATGGGTGAAGGTCAGGAGTTTTGAATGAAACCTGTTGCATGGACTTGGGGAAATAGCAAGCTTCCAGTTCACTAGCATTGTAAAATAATCCAATGAGCAAGGAGCACAGGCTCTACTTCTGCCTATGGCTCTTTTTCAATATTGTCTTACCAACGTCGTTAGAAGGTGGCTTCTAGATCAGCGTTTCTCAACCGCTGTTCCGCGGCACACTAGTGTGCCGCGAGACGCTGGCTGGTGTGCCGCGACGTGCGGCGACGAGAAGGGCAATTTGCATTGTCACGTGCCTGGCGGCCGCCAATACACAACACTAACCCGCCGGAAAGCAATATTTCTCCTCCTCTTTCCCAAAGCTCAGTGCAAACGAGCCTGGCGGCCGCCAATACACAACACTGACCCGCCGGAAAGCAATATTTGGCAAGTGTTTCTTACAGTCATAATTATAATATAGGGCGGCACAGAGTTAAATTGTTTAACTTTTTTAATGGTGGTGTGCCTTGTGATTTTTTTCACGGAACAAGTGTGCCGTGGCCCAAAAAAGGTTGAGAAACACTTTTCTAGATTATCTCATGTTGCTGGTTTCCATATGTGTGAAATGGCTTCTTCACAAGAGTCCTGTGAGTCTTTAATGACGCTCTAGGATCCAGTAGTGAAAGGAACTAAAATAGCATTCTCTGGAGGAGTTCTGTTAGTTGTCCCCATTTTACAGCAGCCTGACTGGCCTGAACTACAAGTCAGGTGGTTAGCGCTGCCAGTCCTGTGGAACACACTTTCAGTAAAGATTTGGCAGGCATCCTCACTTTTAACTTTCAGGTGTCTCTTGGAGACCTTTTTATGCCGACAGGCCTATGCAGTTTTTCAACATTTTTCTTGAGTAGCCAGTCTTTTAAATTATTGTTCTAAACTGCTTTTAATTTGGGGGAGGGGGGTGTTATAGTTTTATGTTGCTGTACGCTGCCCTGCTATTTTATGAGAGCACTGTAGATACTTAAGAAATATAAATATTGCTTGCCAAAGTTAGAGGAAAAATTGATTTCTTTTTAGTCCATGAGTCTTTACAGAATCCTCCGCTATACATGATGTTCTAGCGATAATTAGGATGCAAGATTTGACCCCAAAAAAGTAGGCGTAACTGCTGCCAACGTGCTGCAACATACAGAATAAGAATAAAAGTTTGCATTACATGAAAGCAGCTCTTTGGTCTGATTGTGGTTTCTTTGGATCAGGTTTTGCAGAACTCCAGACAGATATGACAGATCTTACCAAGGAGTTAAATCGCAGCCAAGGAATCCCATTCCTGGAATACAAGTACTTTGTTACACGAACATTCTTTCCCAAAGTAAGACAATATGGCACTTTAAAGGTTCTAATAATGCATGGTTTTTCCCAACTGTACACTGTGTGTGTTTCTGTTTGCCTTTGATGCTCGATCTTGCCTTTAACACTCAGTGTTTAGAGGGCAGTTTAATACTATTGTCCAGTTATTGTGATGTTAGTTCTACAGCAAGCCCCCAGAAGCTGCTTCCCATCACCATGGATCCTTGTCTTGTAAGCAGAAACAGGCCTTGTTGATAATTAGAAGGCAAGTTTATAGTAGAAAATAATGGCTGCGCAGTCAGGCAGTGGCATTGAAGAGAGATCTCCAGTCCAAACTAGTATTAAGTAGGGCTGTAGCATGTCATCACTTAGCATCGAGTGCTGTTTCTTAAGTGTTTAATAAGCAAATATCTTTTCCCCAGTTGTGGACTTTTGATTTATGCACTACAGCAATCAGGGTTAGATATATCTTCAGTTCCCCAGTGAGAAGTTGGTTGGTGTTACACTGAGATTGGCCTCAGGAATTGTGTTACGGAGTTCAATTTCACATTCATAATTCAGCTAAGTCAAATCACATCTGGAAAAGCCTGTTCAACTATGCTCACTTTCAGAACCAAATATCTCAAAGATAAGAATATAACAATAATTGAAGTTGTTGTAAGACACTTTCTTGGCAGAAACAATCAGCATTCAGTGTCCTTATGACAGCCTTTGAGACTCTTCACAGGTGTATACATTTTAACTGAGCTGTTCCAGATCCAGTATGTTAACTTAAACCCGGTAATGAATGTCACACCAAATGCTGTGCTTTCTTTTTCTTGTTATCGTTTGCCTGTAATGTAATATATGCTGATCAAATAGCAGCATTGCACCCTAGAAACAGCTGCATTATATCGATAGTGGGAGAGAGAGGGGTGATTTCTGTTTGGGAGCTTCATTTGTTGTTGTTTTGTGGTAAAGTAAGCAGGGAGGTAAGCACTCGCATTCACTGAATCTAATACCCCGGTACATAGCAAGACGTTAAAATTGACATTCTGAGGAAGTGAATCTGAGCCCATGTGGTGTAGTGGTTAGAGGTTCAGACTAGGACCTGAACCTCTAACCTGGGAGACAAGGGTGCAAATCCCCTCTTGGCCAGAAGCTCACTGGGTGACCTTTGGCTTTTCAGTCTCAGCCTAACCTACTTCACTGGGTTGGTGTGAGGATTAAATGCGGGGTAGGAGAACCATGTATGTTACCTTGAACTCCTTGGAGGAAAAAGGTGGGATTTAAGTGGAATAAATAATAAATAAATTCAATTAGCATGTCCCATCAAGGATTTTTGCTTCTGCAAGGGGACATTATCCACTTTACATCACCTGTGCCCTCCCCCAAACTGCTCTAGCAGGTTGTGGAAACCCTCTAGAACATATTTAGATGGTGTGTAGGAGGAAGGCGAGGGGGAGAACGTTCAGTTTCCAAACAGAATTCATGTACTGTTGAATTCCACCCTAAGATTTGCTAGCTCTCATAGTTGTGGGAGAGCACTAAAATGTATGAGCAGCAAGTGCTTAAAAGGAAAACGGGGACTGAAAATGATTTCAGGTAGTCCTAAGGAAAGACTTTGATATCCTGCCAGCAACTTGCCCTTTGCCAATGGATGCTCGCATCTTATCTCTTGTTACAGTATACATGGCCCCCTCTTCCTTCATTCCCCATTACACTATTACATCCTGATACTTGCCTCAAAACTTTTGAAAAGCCACATTTCAGAAGCAGAATAAATGAAAGCAAACAAAAAAAGCAGGAAAAAATGGAAATATATGCAATTCCTTCATTTGCAAATGAATTCTGTGAGCGGAATTTGAATTGTCTTGCAGATTACGCAAAGCCTCGGGCGAGTACATAAATATAGGAGAATGAAGCAGTTCGCTCCTTTTGTCTTGGAAGAGGCAAATATTCAAATACCCAATAACTACTTATTGTGGCTTAGTCCCAAATAATTCCCCCCATTCTGTGAAGCCATGAATGTCAGATTAGGCAGTTCATAACGTTCACACTGTGAATACCTTGTTTCTCTCAAACAATATGCCTCCCCCAAAGTTCTTCTATGCATTCATTCAGAAGCTTCTTGCCGAGAGTTTAAAACCTCCATAAAACATGCCAAATTATTTCTTACTTGTGAGTAGCCTCAAGTCATGATGACATCTCTCCTTGCCACTCCATAACAATATTGCTTTGTTGGCACAGGGACTTGGAGAAGGCATGTAGGATTTGATCATGCTTCCTTTTTTGCCAAATAACAAGATGTGCTTTGGATTTGTTTTCTGTGTTTCTTTAAAAAAAATAGTGTTCCTCCCTCTATGAAGAGCGTTACATTCTGCCTTCCCAGCACCTTAATTCACAGATGGGCTCTCAGGTGCAAGAAACTCACCCATTACTGTTGGGAGAATGGAAAGTGAGTATTGGCTACAGATACAGCTGTAATGATCAATGTGTTGTTTTATTATACTGTAGTGATTAAGAAATGCATGAGAAATAAGTAGTATGTTCTGCACCGAGTAACCAATGAAGTTTGGCTACAGAGGAGTAAAAACAATAGGAAATGTCCTCCTAGGATGTAGAAAGCTGTAGAAAAAAAATAATAATTTCAGGGGGGGGGGCGGGGAGCTCTAGAATAAATGTATATGAATTCACATATTAGAAGAAGATATAGGATACACTGAAGAAACACCCTTCTTCAAACAGTGCATAGTTTAAATTAGTTTAAATTATGGCATACGCTCCCATACAGATACAGTGATATTACCAACTTGGATGGCTTTAAAGGTTTAAACCAGGTGTTGGCAAGGTTATCCAGCCATGGGCCAGATCACTCCCACAGACATCATCCATGGGCCGGACGGGTGCAGTGCAATGCCAGAAATGGTGTCTGCGCATGTCCACAGCACCAGAAATCGCTTCTGCACAGAAGCGATTTCCGGCGTCTACGCAGGTGCAGGCACCATTTCCTGTGCTGTGCTGGTTTAGCGCAGCGCGCGGGGGACTCACCGAGTGGGCGGCTCGGTTCACGGGCAGCCCGTGGGCCAGATAAACGGCCTTTAAACAAACCGAGGGAGGATAAAACTACCAGTGACGACTAACCACGATGGCTGTGTTCTACTTCCACTGTCAGAGGCATTATGCCTTTGTATAACAGTTGCTGAGAATCACAATTGGGGAGAATGCTGTTGCACTTTCATCTAAAGAAGTAATGACTTACCTCAGCTCCGTATTACCTCAAACATTTACTGCCCAGATACACTAAACATTTGCCACTCTATTTCCTCACTAATTTTCGCCTTTGAATCCCTGGTATATGTTGATTCATAGTACGTACTGTTTTCTTTAATGGACCTTTTAAGATGAGAAGTAAGTGCTCATGCAGGGGCTCCGTTCCCGACTGCCACACATCACCATGGATTCCCCCGTTCCTCCCCCTTTCAGCACCGAAAATGGTGTGCATGTCAGAAGGAGCACACATGATGATGACACACAAGTGGGGAGACACCTGTAATGTATATGCTGGTTGCAATAAGCAGCTATCAGCGGCTAATAGCCACAATGGTTATGTTCTACCTCCATTGCCAGAGGCCTCTGAATGCCAGTCGCTAGGAATAGCAGGTGGGCAGAAGGCCACTGCATTCGTGTCCTGCTCCGTGGTTTCTCTGCAGGCATCTAGTTAGCTGCTGCGAGAACAGGATGCTGGGCTAGATTGGCCAGGACTTATTATATTCTTATGCTGAGTCGCTCTCTCACAGGCTGCCATACCTCACAGAGTTGTTGTGAGGATTAAATGGTATGTGAGATAACTAAGTATGTCACCTTGTTCTTCTTGGAGGAATGGTGGGGTATAAATGTAATAAAAAATAATTACATCGGGGGAAATCGCTTGCCAAATTACATGCAAAAATGTGCCTGTTAGAAACAATGGCATAACAATAGGAATGAATGTTCATGTGGACTTCTTTTAAAACAATCACAAACAGATGCAGAAATCGAACAAACTGAACTTTAGTTTAGGAAAATGAGAGACAGGCAAGCTGAAATTGACAAATTCATCCATCCCTCGTTGCTAGTAGGTCACAAGGAAACACTTTTAGGCTCATTTTTAAAAGTTCCCTGTCTAACTTGACGGAGAATCGTAACTTTGGAGGAGTTTTTACATGAATCAGGTGAATCAGGCTCAAAGCAGGGGAATGCATATTTCCTTTTTCACTTTGTGGTTGATATGTTAATTATACTGTGGTTTTTATTAAATGGTTTTCATTTTGTGTATCAAGGTAGCTCATACCTATCAAATTTGTAGTCATAAACTATTTGGAGTGCCTTCAGTGGTAAAGAAATTTTTGTTTTGTCTTGCTAGCTGCTATTAAGCTGCTGTACACAGTATTAAAATGAAGTAGGCCAGTTAAGACGTATGTGATGGGAGATGGGGGGGAACTGTTCTCATCCAAATTGCTGGTTTTGCCTTAGATTCCTGAAAATTGTAGACCCAACATGGAAGAAGGAATTGCATTGTTCTCAACCTTACTCAACAACAAGCACTTTCTCAATGTCTTCGTCCATGCTCTTGAGCAGCAGAAAGATTTTGCCGTTAGAGACAGGTAAGGTTCTCTTTTAAGATTTTAAGATAACTTTAGGTGGCACACAAGTTCACCCTAACTTGACCACACACCTCTTTCACCCTACAAACCTGGATGAGCCCTGCCCAGATTTTGGGCATTTAAAAGGGTACTTCCTGTTTGATAAACACAGAATCATTACTGTACTTGGTTTTCTCTTGAGTTCCTTTTCTAAACCTGATATCTGTGCTTGTGGGGGAATGAATGCTTCCAGATGTTTGTTTTTTTAAAAAAACCCCAAACAAACTCAGAGCAACTCCAAGTTTTAAAGAGGGTAGATAACCTGTTCACTTTCTGTGTACTCCGAAAGATATTAAAGCAATACTAAATAAGCCTTGGACTGCTGGTTTTGAATGCATTACATGAAATAAATATTTATAGCTATATAAATACCATCGGGGCTCATTCACACACACACAGATGGGATTTAAAGTTTGGTACATACGTACCTCAAATCAGTCTTGAGTGGGGACATACCCTCAACATATTACAGAAATTCTATCTACCTGACAGAAGGAAGCCAAGCAACACCTCAGGAAAAAGCAGATGTAGGATTTCATCTTCACATAAGTCCTCTTCAGACATCCTATTTTTGTTTTAAGTTGCACATGGTTGTTGGATGCTGCAGGGACAAGCAGGTAGCCACACACACACACACACGCACACACCGCCGCCATTGCAATTTTCATCACCCTCCACATATTGGAGGACAAGGATCTGAAGCAGAAAACTTCCTGGAAAATCAGGGTTCTAAAATATTTGGGGAGCCTCCCTTTTTCAGATGGGTTGGAGGGCAATTGGAAGAGCCGTGTGGGGCTGGGCTAGCATGCTTGTCCCTACAGGATGGGGGGAGCTTGCATGTTTCAGAATGCCTGAAGAGGACTGAACTTCAACAGTCCTTGAATTGAGAAGGGACAAAGGAGGAGGAATTTGATATCCTTATGAGTTAAGCTTGCTTCCACAGCACTGTGGCTAAAATCATTTTCTCTTTGCTTTTCTTGCATCCTCTCTGCACTAGACAACTATTCAGGCCCTTTTAGTAGTCATTTATGGCTCCTCCTGAGTCACTAGCATATCACAAAGTAGTCTTCATGGTGTTATCATGGAGCAAGGAGGATTAACCTGTTCTGAAGTGCATTCTGTGGCTGCCTCTGTCAGCAAGAGACACAATATATGGCACTTAATTCAGAAGCACCCTGTATGAAGAAATGGCAACCAGGGAGCTTTTAAAGGATGAAGAAAGTAAAGTAGTTGGTAGAGCTGCCTGGGAGTGTTTTATGGTTATTGTACAGCGGACCTAAGTAGCCTTGCATCTCAAGGGCTCTGTATATAACCCACATACAAAAAACAACAACGATATCCCCCTAAACATCATGCCGTTCCATTATTTCTTTAAAAGATACAACTATTATGCCATTTTCCAGCTTTCTGGTGTTAACCTTCTCTATTATTCTACAGAGCGCCAGAGCAATGTTTTTTCTTTGAACGATTGGCATCCATTTCTATCGGAGGGGCATAATACAATGTGATTATGCACAGCTGCAGTACAAATGGTTTGAAGCTTCAACAATTTTGAAAGCCTTTGCGCAAAAAAAATAAAAAAAATCTGGAATGTTACCATGGTTTTAATTTCTGTTCACGTTGATTGATGGGTCCCAGTGGTACTATCAGTCTCAAAAACCGTCCATTAACTCTTCTTGCAGATGCAACCTGGCCTCCTTGCTCACCATTGCATTGCATGGGAAACTAGAGTACTACACCAGCATCATGAAGGACCTCTTGGTGGATCTCATTGACGCGTCTGCCTCTAAAAACCCCAAGCTTATGTTGAGAAGGACAGAATCTGTAGTTGAGAAGATGCTGACAAACTGGATGTCCATCTGCATGTACAGCTTTCTTAGAGTAAGTAGCTTTTGGGGAGGCGCTGTTTGCGGCCTGGTGCGACTGTGGAGAACTGGGCAGGGCACCTTTGATAGTTCATTGTCTCCTATTCAGGGCATCTAGATTTCTTCCCTGTTCTCTTTCTAGGTAATGGTAGCCCAGGAGAGAGATTAAGATATAGTGTTATCTCACTTTATCAGCAACACTTCAATGCAGAATAGGTTAATGGGCAGTGAGTTGTCCCGGGCCATCAAGTAAACTTCACAGCTGAACAGAGATTTTCAGGTATCTAAAAGTATATAGAACGGCTGTCATTTAAGCAGCTGTGTTGTGAGGTCCCAAAACAGTAATGCGTGTGATCTCTGAAAAGTTAAGATTCTAAAAAACTTAATCCCCATTGTTGAAACAGTTGATACTTTTTCCATTTAGCCTACCATAATATGTCCTGGCAAAATAACATACTAAGGTGATAACTAGCATAGAGGGAAGTTGTGTCTATGTCCTTGTATTTTCAGCATTTTCCGCTTCTTTATCCCCCAAGTTTTCCTAGGGAAGAATTATTCCCATTGATGATGTTGTGGAATTTCTGTTCGAATGTCAAATGTTAACCTCTCAGATTTTGTTTCAAAACAACTGCATTTTTATCATAATGTTTCAACCGGGATTGTTGATATTGGCCATATTTCTTTTTGAGGGGCTCCCTCTGATCCTAGAAAATTACTAGGCTGATATTTCTATAGCCCAACATGAGAAATCCAAACATGAACACAAAGGCTGCACCTGTTTATGCAAATTTTGTAATTGGCTCAACTCAAATGCTGTCAGCATACTGTCTGCAAATGTTGCTTTTCAAGAAAGGATTGGAGGCTTGGAGTTTGCTTTCAAGAATTAGGCTCAAATTTAGTTTTGGATTTATAAAAAAATAATAATACAATTTTATGCTCCAAAACATAATCAGTGATGACCAAAACTACTGATATTCAGCTATTTTATTAATGAGCCCCATGAATCAAGGCTTTTATTTGTTCAGCTCCCAATTTCTGGTTCCATACTTTCATCTAAGTAAGTCTTGCCTTACCTCAGCTTCTGTATTAACTCAAATGTCTACTGCCCATGTACTCTTGCCCCTACATGTCCTCACCCACAGCTAATTTTCACTAGTCACCTTTGAGTCCCTTGTCTATGTTCATTTCTTGAATTAATGTCACATCCATTACAGAAAGAGTTTAAAATTTACTCAAAGTAAAAGGTAAAGGTAAAGGGGCCCCTGACCATCAGGTCCAGTCGTGTCCGACTCTCGGGTTGTGGCACTCATCTCGCTCTATAGGCCGAGGGAGCCAGCGTTTGTCCGCAGACAGTTTCCGGGTCATGTGGCCAGCATGACAAAGCTGCTTCTGGCAAACCAGAGCAGCGCACGGAAACACCGTTTACCTTCCCGCCGAAGCGGTCCCTATTTATCTACTTGCACTTTGATGTGCTTTCGAACTGCTAGGTGGGCAGGAGCTGGGACCGAACAACAAGAGCTCACCCCATTGCAGGGATTTACTCAAAGTACTATATCCTTTAATGGACCTTTTAAGCTGAGACATAAAGACTATGTATGCTGTTTGCAGTAAGCAGCAATCAGCAATCAGCAGCTACTAGCCACAATGGTTATGTTCTACCTCCACTGCCAGAGGCCTCTGAATGCCAGTCGCTAGGAATTGCAGGTGGGCAGAGTGCCTGCTCCCTGGTTTCTCTGCAGGCACCTGGTTGGCTACTGTGAGAACACAATGCTGGACTAGATGGGCCATTGGCCTAATTTAGCAGACTTTTCTTATGTTCTAACCAATACAGTGGAACCTCGGTTTACGAACACCTCGGTATACGAAATTTAGGTTTACGAACGCCGCGGACCCATCTGGAACGGATTAATTCACTTTCCATTACTCTCAATGGGAAAGTTCACTTTAGCTTATGTTTATGAGCATGTTTATGAACAGTTTATGAACAGACTTCCAGAACCAATTACACCCATGCTTCGGGTTAAGTACGCTTCAGATTGAGTACTCCGCGGACCTGTCAGGAACGGATTAATCCACTTTCCATTACTTTCAATGGGAAAGTTCGCTTCAGTTTATGAACGCTTCAGTTTAAGTACTTCGCGGACCGTCTGGAACAGATTAATCCACTTTCCATTTTGTGTTCATAAACCAAGCTACCACTGTAATGTTGAACACGCCCCCCCCCAATGACATAATTTGGCTCTAATTCCCTCATTAAGAGGGCTTTTTCAGTTCCGGCACCTCTCAGGTGGCCGCCATTGCCATTCTACGAGAATGAGGGAAGCATTCACGGTGAGTTCTGCCACCGCCTTTTTTTTAGAAAAATAGCACTGCTTATTAAAGTGAACAATATTTAGAAGTTTTGACTATTTTGAAAGGGATCCCAAGGGTCAACTAGTGCCACCCCCTGCAATGCAGGAATCTCAACTAGATCATCCATTTGTCTGATTTATATGATTTGTATGATGTGCCATTTGACTGTAGGCATTCAAAGTCTGAACTGAATCACATATTTAAACAAAACCAGTTTGTTCATATGCGGTCGGTGATAGACATTCAACAAGCCTGGGAAGGGAAAGAAAGTAGGAGACGTGTGTGTTTTTTAATTGCATGCTATGGTGCTAAAATCTGCTGATTTTGCATATACTTAGCCTCCCGGTTAAGAAAGTGGAGACCTCTTTTGGGACTACAGAACTCAGCTGGAATCTGATACAACCCAACTCAGCTGCCTAATTTCTTCTGAACATTGTGCAAGGAAACCTTGGGAGGGGATAGAGCTTTATCTTACAGGACCTCTGAGCAGGATGGTCTTACAAAAGAAATTAACAACGCCTGCAGTTCTCATATGGTCTTTTATGTTCCTCTGAGCTCTCTTCTGCTGCTCTCAGATAGGCACGCATGAAGAAACAGCCACTGTTTACTATCGCTCTAAGGCTTCACATCCCACCTTGTGCCTGTCTGAGTGCAGGAGAGTTTGGTCTGCCTGCGCAGCCAGGGTGAAGGATGCAGCTTTCATAGCAGGAGAGTGAAGCAAAGATTAGGACTCTTAAATGTTAATCTAAAACATGAAGCTAGCTTGTAAATAATTTGTTCCCCCCCAGCCTGCCCCCCATCTTTTAAACCTGGCATGGTCCCAGCTAAGAGAAAGATAAAAGACAGATGTTAAAAACATAAATTGATTCTCCATGTGTGCTGTGATAATGCTTTAATTCTGTGGTATTTTGTGGAGCAGCCGATAACTGGCTGAATCTGGGGAAAGCCTGCCAGTAAATTAGACAATTTGGAAGGAAGCTGGTTTTGACAAGGGTGAGACAGTGCCACCTCTCCTTCTGCTGTTGTTCGTTCGGCTGAAAATCAGCTCTTGTCTACTTAGCTGTAGAACCGGAGGACAGGAAAAGGCAGCATGCCAGTGGTGAAGTTCAATATTTTAAAAAATATTTTGTGTATATGCATATAAAATTGCTTGGCACTTTTCATTAGGAACAATACTGCGTTTAGAAGCAAAGTGATAACAAAGAACACATGCAGTGCTTGTCCTGAAATATACAGCTGATGTTCTGGTTTTGTCTTAACTGGTGAGGAAATGTCTCATTGAAAAGCAACGTAAGGATAGCTACCCCTGACTTTCTGGCTTGCTGCTATGAATTGTGTGATCTAAGGAAGAATCAGGATTAATTGGTGGCCTAACTGAACATAGTCAGTAGATCTTGAACTCATCTCAGTCTCAGGTAGAAGTGCTTTTAATCATCCAAGTGAAGAATTCCATGGATTATCTCATACATAGAAAGAATTGCCTCATCTCTTGCTAAGTACAGAAGGGCAGTCCTGCTGGATCAGACCAAAGGCCCAGGTAATCCACACTGATCAACCAGATGTTTGTAGAAGACCAATAATAATAATATAAATAAATAGTTTATTATTTCTACCCCAGCCACTCTGGGCGGCTTCCAACAGAAGATTAGAAATACATTAAATTAAAATACATTAAAGCAGGACCTGACAGCAGCAGCACTCTTCCACTAGTGATTCCCTGCAGCTGGTATTCAGAGGCATACCACTCCTCATCGCTCCTCTCTGGAAGCTGCAAGTCTAAACCTGAGCATCATAAATGAGCACCCCAGTGAAGACCACATCCTTTAATAAAGTGAGCACAAGATAAGAGACTGGTAAGGGACCACCTGATTTCATGATTTGCTTATGAGACACTTGGAAGTAGTGAGCAGCAGAAAACAACCTTTCTCCCTCCTCTAAAGGATGTCATATAGAGGAGGGAGAAAGGTTGTTTTCTGCTGCTCCAGAGAAGCGGACACGGAGCAATGGATTCAAACTTCAAGAAAGAAGATTCCACCTAAACATTAGGAAGAACTTCCTGACAGTAAGAGCTGTTTGGCAGTGGAATTTGCTGCCAAGGAGTGGGATGGAGTCTCCTTCTTTGGAGGCCTTTAAGCGGAGGCTTGACAGCCACCTGTCAGGAATGCTTTGATGGTGTTTCCTGCTTGGCAGGGGGTTGGACTGGATGGCCCTTGTGGTCTCTTCCAACTCTATGATTCTATGAGAGACTCTTGACTGCTTTGGAGCACCTCTGAAGTCCAGCTGGAAAACACAAGCCCAACACAGGAGTAGGATCACTCAATTGCATAGATGATGCTCTGATGCAATGAGGTTTCTCACTGCTTTCAAATTTGGAAACCTGTCCAATGTCAGAAACATGGTCTCTCCTCTCCATTAAATTGGAGGAGGGGCAGAATTGATTGTGGCAAGCACAAGATTTAGCTTACTTATCTAGACTAGCTTAAAAAAATCTTTATGTGACAGAAGATAACTCTGGGACCTGTCTGGATTCCAGTCTCAGACTATAAGCTCCCACTGCAAGCCCATGGATAATGTAACCAGACAGAATGGTTCCGTCTCTCAGGAAACTATGCAAACTCTCTATAGGTTTGCTGATAGGTTGGTCCTAAAGGACAAATTCAGTCATCCAGTTTACATCAGCTCTTCCCAAAATGCTTACAAAAAGAGAGCAACGAGAAGGCAAAGTATAGTTTCAGAAATCATATTTGTCCTACACAATTGCGAGTCCCCCAAACCCCCAGGCGACCCACTGAGCGGAATAAAGACACAGGACAACGTGCTATGGGATTCAAATTGGCCACAACTTTATTAAGATTCAGATGTAGGGAGACCTTGGCTCAGGCATTGGGCGTTATCCTTCCCAGTCCCCAGCCGGGGTTCTGGGAGGCTTCGGGGTTATCCACATGTGTGGGGGTTGGGGCTGGCTCTGGAGAACATATGTTCAAGCAGAGAGAGGCCGCCCCCTGTTCACCGCCGCTGGAAGGGGGAAGTGATGACGCCTATTGGCATGGTCAAGGCTTCCCCCAATACCCCGATCTTGTTGCTGCAAAGGGGGTGAGGTCTCCGCCTCATGCCCCTCCCTCTAGGAAAATTGCCAAAGAATTCCGCCCAAGGCCTGACACCGCCAAGTTGTGACGTATTGCTACGGGAAAGGCGAAACCTGCCAATGCAGGGAAATTCCTTTCCGACCCTTCAACAGCGGCCTTGACGTAGCAGTGCCCGTGTACCTGTAGAGAAAAGGTTAACCTGCAAAAGAACTTGAATGAGGGTGGGAGAAGCTCTGGAACCAACTGGTGCTTGGAGGTAAGATTCAAATTCTATTGTGTGAGCCGGACAGTCCCTCCCCTTACCTGGCCATCCCCTGGCAACACCTCCCCAGGCAGGATTGGGCGCTAGACTTGAATTGGAAGCTAGACTTGGGTAGGCGGAGACCCCTGGCATCCTACCTGGGAAGGTGGTGCCAGCCCCGAACTACCAGGGAGTCACCCTCTGGGATCAGGGGGCTGCGCGCGACCACGCAAAAGTCGCCCCCCCCCCATTGATATTGTGGCTACACAGTATGATGATTGTAGTGTTCAGTGATCCATTTATTTGTGGTGACTTCAGAGTTTTATTGTTAGATCTGGTGATAATTAGGACTGAGAACATTTCTGCCCCCACACAAATTTCCTGATGATATCCCTGAATCCACTAAACAGTTTCCTAGAATCACAGAAAACAAATGATAGATGGCTGCACATTTTGAAATGGTTGGCCATTTCTGCATGCATGCTTGCAGGACCAAAAATTAGAGAACATGTTCTTGTTGTGTTTAATTTCTTCAGCTGTGTGTGCCTCCAAGGTAAATGTAAATGTAACAAAAGCCCATAAGTTTATTCACAACATTCTTAACATTAAATATGGTGTTATGCTGCACCAGTGTCCCATTATTACAGTTGCCCTCACAATAGAGCAATTGATGTGTTTTCCTCCTGAAAACATGAGAGTATCAGGGAATGGGAAAATAACAAAGAGCATTGTGGCAATTGTAAAAAAAATGAAAAAGCAGTTTTGATGATACAATCACCATTTTGCTCTTACATACTCAAGGTGCAGTCCTAACCACTGGCAGGCAACAGTGGGTAGTGGAACCACCACCGCTTCTGAAGCCCCCCCCCCCCCCCGCTTTTATTGGCCAGGGCAGAAGAGTCCACATGTTTGCTGTACCACCTTCAGACCAAGCAAACAGGCCAAGTTTAGGCCCCTTTGCCACAAGCTGCCAGGAGTTGGACAAGCTTAGGATCCAGTGACGACTGAGTCGGCTCAGCTCTACCCCTTTCTCTGTCCCCCAGTTGCACCATTTCAATAATTTATGCTGCCAACCTTTTGGCATGTACCGTTATTTTTCTGTCTATAATGTATAAGACATGGGGGGCTCTGATTTAAGAAAATGGGGGGAGATGGCCCCTGTGTATAAGATGCCCCCCCCAATTTTGGATATTATTTTTTAGGGGGGGGACCTAGTCATATACATGGAAAAATACAGTATACTGCTGGTGGTTGCGTCCTCCCACTCATGTTTTCTTTGGATACAGTGGGGAACTTCTACAGCAACAGAACCTCATCCAAACCCAGTGCAGTGAAACCAAGGTTCAAACTGTATAATAATCACTGCTCATTCTTTTTGCATTTCATGATCTTCTGACTTCACCCCTGTCCCCCCCAAAAATTGTGTGTTATCTGCTTGTCAGTTTAGGATTACTGTACGCTTCATAATGTTAGATGAAGTGGACTCTGGTCCACAAAAGTTTATACTGTAACATATGTGTTAGTCTCTAAGGTGCCACTAGAGTCTTGTCTACTTCAACAGAGTAACTGGAACTCAGATTAACAATGGAATGTCAGCCCAGGTCGGCTCAACCAAGAGAAAATGGAAGTCACAGTTGATTTCTAACTGCAAAGGTTTTGGAAAAGTAAAGCAAGCCTACTATATTCAGGGATATTATACCCAGATCCACCAACAAGAAATTAGACCCACAATCTGCAATTTAAATTATCCGCTATAAGTCAAGCATTTCCATTATGCACCACATTTTTGTGAACCAAGCCCAGTCTTACAGGCAGCTTTCGGTAAAGAAATTTACTAGCCCTCCTGTAGCACTGGGCCGTGAGACATATGTGATGATGGGTCTGTTTTTAGTTCTTGAATTATCCCCATTAATCACAACATCTATTTGAAACAGCTGCTGCAAAAGGTCCTTAACAATTGTGCAGTGGAAAAATTCCAGCTGCTTGTATTTTCCCTCGTAAGTTAGCATTACATGATTTAAACATTTGTTTTATATTAATTCTGTGCCAAACAATCCATCCATTTGTATTGTAGAAATGGAGGGTTGAAGAGCAAACCATCTAAAAATGGAAACATTCAAAAATAGTCAAATAGCTATCCATGGCCTAAGCAAAGGGCAACTCCAGTGATGAGCCTGACTAGTTGGTTCAGTTTGTAAATATAGCCCTATTGTGAAAATTAAAAGGCTCAGATTTTAGGTGCTTTCACAAATGTGTTCTGCTGCCAAGAGATAAGAGAACTTACAAAGAACTGCCTGGTGCAATTAGGCTATTTTCATTGCACTTGGACTTACTCAGCCAAACTTAACTAGACTCATCCCCTTTTTGTTTTGGTTACTCTGCAACACAAGTCAGCGAGACTCAGACCTCCTTCACATGGGAACCCAAGGATATGGCGTCCTCTTCACAGTGGTGCAGTTCCATGCTGCTGGGGGCGTATGTGTGAGTACTGTCGCCACAGCATGGCCACCAGGTGTGCTAATACTGTTGACAACAGCAAACCATGGTTTATGGCTAGCTAGCAATTTTGCCTCATTGGGGGAAATCAAACAACTTTAATTGTGACTTCATGGCTTGTTTCTCCCACGCCAAGGGAAGAACAAAGGTTGCATGCACCATTACGTTCCTCATTCACAGTAAAACTTCGATAAGCCTGCAACCCTGGTTTATCATGACATACAAATGCAGCTAATTGTATACAGAGTGACCCAAGTAGCTTAATCCTTAGGGAACACCTTCATACAATTTATTTTGCTTCAGGGTCCTTCTCCCCCCCCCCCAATTCGCACGTGTCTCGTTCTTGTGAACATATTCACATTGTGGTCAAGGTCTGAGAGTTCAGACATTTAGGGGACAGAAAAACAAAGAGTTTCAAAAACACAAGTCTGAAAAGAATTCCGCAGAAACACATTGCTTCAATTCAGACAGGAATTAAGGTTAAAGAAACTTTCATGGTTAAGGAAGGTGATAGTTTGGTGTGGTGTCTGAAGTGATAAATCATGGTTTGCAATCAGCCAGCAAAGCTCTGTCTGAAATTATGTTTAAAAGTATATTTGCAAGGCATGCTTTTGCTGAATTAATCTGAAACCATAGTAAATACTATTACTCTTATAGAAAATGAAAAACACAAAAGGAAAAGGAAAGCAAACAAGCATCTCTAAATAGTGGTTGATTTGGAATTGTAAGGAACGGTTCGGGTTTTAAACCATGGTTTGGCATGATGTCTGAAGCGTGCCAGTAAAAATATGATGTGACTTCCAGAAAGTTATTGTATGTTTCAGGAGAAGAAGAAGGTGCCTCAATAAAAACCTAGATTTGCCGTAAAAGACTTAGGATTTTATTAACGTAAACGTGAGAAACCCCAGAAGGCTTTTGCCTTTTGTCATACAATGAGAGCCAAACAAGCTGTGATGTTTATTGCATGATTGCAATTAACGTGTCTGGTTTTTAAATTTTAAATAGCAGCTGCAGGGGATCAGAATTAGGACCAAGAAGGTGGGTGGACACTTTTCCATATGCTGCAGTCCCAATAACACCCTCCCCAACTGCTATTGGAAGCTGTCAATGTAAGCGTCTCTCCTGGGGTTGAATTACAGCTTCAGGTGGGAGCACTTTCAGTGGGACTCCAACATGGGGGTGGGAGAGAGTTAACTCTGCTTCCCTGCATGCTGTGTTCTCATCCCACCTGCTCCCACTGTACAGTCACTATTGATGGCTTAAAATTAGGTATGTTCATTGCAGTCATATAGGTAACATCATTCTAATTTGGCACTAAGAGAAGCACTTTGGAGTTAACTTCAGAAACCAAAGGGGGAAGAATCAACTGAGTCCTCTTTGGAGTCTAACTAAATGCTAATATACAAGCCCATCACAAATAACATTCTAGCACTTCTTTATCTTCTCTTGATAGGACAAGATAGGCGGTTCTTTGCAAAGATTAAGGTTGCATAATGCAGATTAGTCAAAGTTTTTTAAACACTCGATTGTACTCATAATCAGGCTAGTTTTTTCCATCTTTTCAGTGTATGACGAGAGACAAGGTAGGACTAGTAATTTAATGGTTGTAAGTATGGAGCCTTGGAGGGTGTTGCCAGGGGTTCTTCTGGACAAATGAACACAGAGTGCAAGAATTTGTCATTTCACCTTGAAAATTTTATTATTTATAATTTATAAAAAAAAATATGCATATACCACTAGATAATAAATAATATCAATGACGTTTACAACAGTATATATGTATAACAAAAAACACTTTCACACATTTGAAGTTAGAGAGCATCAGCTGTTATAGAAAAATGTATTCTTAATTGCTTCCATAAGCCAGGCAGAATGGAATAGGTTTCGGCAGGCATTGAAACAGAAGGCACCTGCTGAATCTCTGTTGGCAGAGTATTCCACAGGACTGGGCCAATGACACTAAAAACCTCTTATTTCATGCTGATGTCAGAAGAGCCTTGCTAACCCTAAGGTGCCCTGGACCTATGTCGTTCAGAGCTTTCAAAATTAATAACTGGAACCTGGCTCAGATAGGCAGCTAGTGCAGATATTCTAGCAATGGTGCAACATGTTGTCAGCTAGGTGTCCCCATCAGCAGTCAGGCCACTGCATTCTGCACCAGATGGAGCTTCCAAACCAGGCCCAAGGGAAGCCCTACCCAAAGTGGATTGCAGTAATCCAGCTTCAAGGTTACCGATGCATGGACATCCCTGTCCAGGAATGGCCATACCTGGCAAACCAGGCAAAGCTGGTAAAAGGCACCCCTAGCCACAGAGGAGAAACAGGGGGCAAGGATTCAGCCATGGTTCTGTGGCCCAATAACTAGCCAAATAACTAGAATGTGAAGCCAAGATTGAGACACTGGAGTTTGCTATTATGTGCCCACTGCTAGCCTCCATAAAGCAATGTTTTTAATGTAAGAAATGACTTTGAATTGGGGTAGTTGGAATAGTTCTATTTGTGCCCTCAGGCATTTTAACTCTCTATAATATGTTCCCAAGAGACATCTCTAACATTGTTTCAGTCTCATTAGAAGAGTAGCTTGTAAATTTAACCCAAGAGTTCATTCTTCCCCTCCCAGTTGTTGTTTAAATCCAGCATATAGAAAGAGAACTTCATACAACCTATATGGAACAGTTCAAAGGATGCCAACTTTGGGTTTCATTAATACAAAGTGATTTTACCGCCCAGGGTTACTTGTAAGAGCCCATAACATTGCAGTTACAAATCACCAAACATTTCATTAAAAAGCAAATATAATAGAGAAGGAAATGTGCTCTGTAAATGTATTCAAAACACCCCTTTCCCCCACGAATAAGCACATTTACCGGTACAGCCCTCCCCCCCCAACAAAAAGCCTAGTCCGAGGATGGTTTCGACTACTTCCCAAACCAGTTTCCCAGCAATAAATTTGAAATAAATTCCAAGTTATCCACTTCATCTATAGTCCCTGGCTGTCCACTTCCTTTCCAATCTTTGAAATATACTGACTTTTCTGTTTCTGCAGATTTTCACAACAACCCACAATTTCTGGGATTCAGAAACACAAAGAACTAGCATGTCAGAGGCTGGGACTTAATAGTTTATTTCTTGTGTAATAATTCTTGTTGTAAAGTCTACAGCATGAATAGTGTAGCTGCCTGCTTAACTGCTTCTTGCTGTGGCACTCTCAGACATAGCGGGGGAGAAATGTTCACATGCTCTGCTTAATCATATGCGATACATGTTATGCCAAGGCAGTAAATATCAGCTCTGTCACTGTGGCCTTCTCGCAAAACACTTTTACTGGCTTTGGAAGCAGGTTTATGATTCAGGTGCAATTTGTCTCTGGCTGAGACTCTGACGCATTTTGTGGTGGAGACTCAGCTACATGCCTTACAAGGCGGTGGGGGTAGGGATGAATCTGATTTTAATACACAACCACCCTATGTTCCCCTCTAGCATTTCACAGTAAGGTCAGCCTTTTCAGCAGCTCCCTTACAAGGTACACACACTTCCTGCTCAGAGTCGGAAAGCATGGCTACATTCTTTAATGCATTAGCTATGGATCACCCATTGCTTTCATAGCTGCCAAGTTATCCCTTTTTTACAGGGATTTTCCCTTATGCTGAATAGGCTTCCTCGCGAGAAAAGCGAAAACTTGGCAGCTATGATTGCTTTTTCCTGCAAGACCAATTGCAGTCGTTAACAGTCGTCAACAGGTTTACCACTCCTATCAGCCAATCACCCATTCCCACCACCCTTCTGAGTAATACCCCTCCCCACTCTCTGACTATACATAAGGGTCTGGTGACTTCTGTTTCAGTGTATCTGAAGAAGTGTGCATGCACACGAAAGCTCATACCTATGACAAACTTAGTTGGTCTCTAAGGTGCTACTGGAAGGATTTTTTTTCCGACTGCGTCAGACCAACACGGGTACCTACCTGTAATTAGCTAGGGAGTTAACATCCTTGAGCACAGTAGGATTGAGCTCCAAGTAAACATGCATAGGATTGTGCTATAAAAATCCGAAGCACAGGGCAATCTGGAGCCCTCTCAGTATCGTTTGCTTTCATGAAACCTGGATTGCAAGAACATATGTGAATACCCCCCCCAAAAAAAATACATCTGATTTTATTCTGTAACAATGGCCTTCGTCCAAGACCTTTGATATATTTCTTCTCCCTCCCTACTTTGAATAAGTGTCACTATTTCCCCACTTGTAACTCAATGAGCCCTAAACCACAGTCTGTTCTCCAGGTTTTGTGAGACTTTAATTAAGCATGTATCTAGCATTAAAGGTAAAGGGGCCCCTGACCATCAGGTCCAGTCGTGTCCGACTTTGGGGTTGCAGCGCTCATCTCGCTCTATAGGCCGACGGAGCCGGCGTTTGTCCACAGACAGCTTCCAGGTCATGTGGCCAGCATGACAAAGCTGCTTCTGGCAAACCAGAGCAGCACACGGAAACGTTGTTTACCTTCCCGCCGGAGCAGTCCCTATTTATCTACTTGCACTTTGATGTGCTTTCAAACTGCTAGGTGGGCAGGAGCTGGGACCAAGCAGCGGGAGCTCACCCCGTTGCAGGGATTCGAACCGCCGACCTTCTGATCAGCAAGCCCTAGACTCTGTGGTTTAACCCACAGCGCCACCTGGGTCCCTTATCTAGCATTAAGCACCTCCTAAAGTACATCTCCATTCAGAATCAATGCTTTGATAGCTCCATCGTTTGGGGCTATATTTTCTCCTCTTCATGCAACTGCTGTGTGACTCATGCAGAAAAATCAAGGGTGTCAAACATTGCAAACTGTTGACCACAACAGGCCCAGTTAGATGTGGGTATCTGGCAGAGTGTTGACAAAACCTTCAAATAAGAAGCTAGTATGAGTATTGTTTTAGCATAAGAATGCTGCTTGCTGCAAATTAAATCCTGGCACTTACACAACAGATGGCATGTACCCATCTTCAGCCGTATAGTAGCATCCCAAGTGTAGCGAAGCCAAAGCTGGCATGAAACTAGCTGCTGTAGTGATGAGGAAGCATTAATAGCGTTAGCATCAATCAAGCAGAGGAATCGGAATGAACAGACGCTGGCCACTTGGATTCCTGAAACATTTTTGCAGTAATTGTACTTCTCTTGCCCTTAGCAATTAAGAAATTCGGAAGAAGTGTGCGTGTGCATGAATGCATGAGGGGAAGAGTGAAATTGAATTACAAAAATGGTAAATTAATATAAACGTTTTAGTTGGAGGAAAAAATATGAATATTAAAAAGGCTGACATATAAAGGATTTCTGAATTAAAATACATTGGGGTTAGCTTACAGTCATTTGACAGTGAAACTGGATGAATTCAATCTGGAAAATTGCCTTTGAAATCTCTGAAAAACTGTACTGAGAACGTGAATAAAATTACTGTTATCCAATTTCAGTGGTATCAGTATTGAAGTACAATACTGCCAAGTAAAATAAGCATGGCGTTAATGTCTGGATAGGATCCAGATTGTACAATTGATAATATTACCTATCCTCCCAATATAGAGACATATAAATGTCATGTTCTGGTTTCACAAGAGACTAAGCAAGGATCCCATCTATTCGTGGGGCTTTACAATAGGATAATTTCATTTTGACTCTTTAAAATTACTCCTGTAATTTCATTGTATTATTGCTTCCAACTCTGCTTCCTGCTCTAGTTTCTATGATAATATTGCTTGATTGTATAGAATGATGAGCATCTCTTTTGGGTTGCTTGAAAGCTGCATTTGCTCTCCAGGATCTTAAGGGCTCCTGCAGACGACCCATTTATTCAGCATTCATCCTGATTGCTTGTGCAAAGTTTACATGGTGGTTAGACTTTGCCTTGAGTTTATTGAGCATTCATTCTGGTTTGTTTATAGGGTGGATAGATGACAATGAGCATTCATCCAAATTCGCTTGTGGGTGTTCATGCATCTTCCTGTTAATCATTCTTTCACCTCCAAGTTTTCTATGTGCTTCCCCATCGCTTTCCTAATTGCAAAAAGTTGGGGGAGGGAGGGTTAAGTGAGATTTGTTGTACTAGGACAACAGAGGACTTTAATCCACTTTAACTGCACAAATGTAATGTTTCAGTTTGCACTTGAATTTCCTCCCACAAAATAATGACTAGCCTGGAGGCCACCTACAATAACTTTGCTTGTAATATTTACGTCTGTAAATACGGCAGCATGGAAATGGCTCTGTAAATCAGGGGTCGGCAAACTATGGCAAAGCAGGCCAGATCCGGCCCAATTGCTCTCAGGATCCGGCCCGCGGACGGTCCATGGATCGGTGATTCTGTTTATTAATTTCCCCCCTGTTAACTTTTTCCAGTGTTGCCATTTTTCCCCTGACGACATTTCCCCCCCTCTCCCTCTCACACACTGCAGCGCCTCCTCCCTCCCTCCCTCCTCCTGGTTTCTCCTCGCCTTTCTCCCCGCTCTGCGTAGTGGAGGAAGGGGGATGGGCTGAGCTGGCTGAGCGCCATTTTGGGCAGCGCCTCTCTGGAGCTAGCCAGCCCTTTTGGGCCACTCGTCCCTCTGCTGCCGCCAGCCTCTGGCGCTCGCAAGGGCAGGCACAGGAGCCACGGGTGGGAGAGGGTGCTGCACTTTGCCATCTGCGGCTCCTGTGCCTGCCCTTGCGAGCGACAGAGGCTGGCGGCAGCGGAGGGACAAGCAGGGGAGGAGGAGGAGAGCAGCCTCTCCTGCTTCAGTGACACGTGCTGCTCCTTTCCGATGTGGTTGATGCCTTTGTCTGATAGTGGCAATTCCTTTCTGCGGGACTTCTGTGGGGTGGGGTCCTCCTTGGGATCTGCTACCAAGAGATGGGATTGGGGCTTTGTGTGTGCTCCTCTTCTTCGCTCCTCTTGCTTGTCCTTCCCATTTTGGCTGGGCCACCAGCAGCACCATAGGTAGACAGGGGGAGGGGAGGGGCTGGGGGAGAGAGAAGGAGAGAGAGAAGCCCTCTCTGCCATGTGTGCGCATGCACAAACACACACACAGTCCGGCCCACCACAGGGTCTGGGGGGCGGTGAACCGGCCCCCTCCCAAAAAAGTTTGCTGACCCCTGCTGTAAATCATTGGGGGGGGGGGTGTGAGAAATTACACTCATTGGTTCTTGGTCACCAAACCATTTCCTGTTATTTCCCCTATTAGGAAACTGTTGGGGAGCCCTTCTTCCTCCTGCTCTGTGCAATCAAGCAACAGATCAATAAAGGCTCCATAGATGCCATCACTGGAAAAGCCAGGTATACTCTCAACGAAGAATGGCTATTGAGAGAGAATATTGAAGCAAAGCCAAGGGTAAGAGATTCCTGCTCTTCAGTGAAAAGGATTTGTTTGTGTCATGGCTATATTTGAAGGTTGAGTCATCCATATCAGTTTTAGGAACTGAAGCTCTTTTAATGGGGTGAGGCAGTGTGCCCTATTTCTAGACTTATATTGGGCATTTGGGGGAATGAGAACTGGAGGGGAGGGGCAGTACTAAATAAAGAAAAGTGTATTTTGAGTCAGTGGATGAGACCAACAAGTATATCCTGTAAATAGACCAAAATCAATGGGTACAGTAAGTCACAAGAACATTGAGGTTGACAAGTCAAGAGATCCATAGGAAGGCTTGTGCCCTAAGTACACAGGTTCCTTAGGAATTGTGCGTATCAGATAGCTTTGTTTTCAGATTCACTGTCAAAATTGTTTCATTCTCCATGTAAAGTTACCATCCTTGTGCTAGCATATATTAGACTTGGAAAAGTACATAAGGAAGTACATCTTATTTTAAAACATCTGGGTACTAAGATCTTCAAGGCAGAGAATATACCGAGGCCATTGAGAATTCCATCTGATTGGCTGGTGTTCATGATATGCTGGGGGGGGATTAACAAGCCATTATCAAAAAGGAGTGTCAGGTCTTTTCAGCTTCTGGCAAAGCACTGACTCCACTGCCAGCAAAGGTTGCTGGTTGTAAAGCGGAGTCCACGGTGTGAAGGCTTTTACGCAGGGTGTTACAGAAGTCGTGCTGAAAAGTGATGCTGTAAAATGCCTCTTGTGGGACTGACTCATACAAAGAATGTAGAGTCTGGGGGAATATGTTAACTACAACCCTGACAGTAAATGCAGTAGACAGACCTTTGCAAAGTCCAAACCAAGCTCTGCTTTTGATTACAATAGCATAAATCTGAAGGAGCTCTCCCAGAATCAGTGGGGTTCACTCAAGAGCTGTGCTGGTGTAAAAATGAGAGCAGGCTTTTGGTTGGGTATCCTTTGTTGCCTTGCTGTAGGTTCACATTACCAACTGATTTACAATTTATGATGCAGAGCTAAGGAGGTTAGCAGCAGGGCTTTTGGCATTAACTTTCAATTTACAGAGCTAACTCCATAAGAACAAATTGAGAACGTGCTACTGACTCTTTGTTTACAAGTAAGCGAAACAAGTGAATGCACAATTCCCAGGTGATAGTAAATAAAGTCCCTGCAAAAATAACATCAGTGTTAACCAAACTGTGGGTAAACCTGGTTATCTTTAAAAGAAAAAAAACACACATTAAACTTTTAAGTTCTATTGCTTACCATTCACAAAGCAAACTCTGATCCTAGAAATAGGCATAATTCAAAGTCTGAAATGGTGCAAGATACACCCTGCTATCTTGTCTGGTCACATTATAAAAGGTTGCTGTCAAATTCTGATGGGGGATAAATTCCCTTCAGCTTCCATTTAAAGGCAAACTTTCCTAATTCTTTCAAAACAAAACACAAGCCTAAATGTGCACTCTTCGAAAGCTGCACTTCTTCAAATTTTGCAATGCAGTTCTTTAGCCAAAGAATATGTTCAAAAACGCTTATACCAGGGTAGGTCAGCATAAAAATGCACATGCATACTAAATGCCAATACACAATTAGGGGAAAACTCCTTTGCAAAAATGCATACAAAAATGTGTATGTTAAGAAAAATCCACACTAAAATGCTTACGAATTTTCATGCACATTTTTTTAAAAAAAATGCAAATGTGGAGAACTGAATTTAAGATTGGAAAAATGAGACAAACCAAAATTAATAGATCTATCAAACATGGATGGCTCATTCTATGATGTCAAAATGCTTTTGTGAAAGTACATGAATGATCTACCATTGAATGACGGCTCCTCCCCACATGATGAGGAACTCCTGATTCCTTCTTCTACAAATCTTGAATTTGGGAACTTGTATGCTGAGTTGTCTAGTCATTATATTATGACAAAACGCTGTCAAATAGCCCCATTCTGCGCTTTGAAATCCTGAAAGGCAGGGCTTCAGAGTGCAGCATTACCTCATGTCACTGTTCAACATTGTACAGTAGGTTAACCAGCTGCCACTGTATTATACCTATTGGTTCACTGGCACTCAGTCCCCTCCTGTGACAAAGTGAGTGCTTAGAAGAAAATTGCAACAGTCACTTTTTCTACTCCCAGCTTAAGATAGTTCCTGCTTTTCAGGGTTTGGGTTCATAGACCGGACAATTCTGGGGAGCCTTAGACTGCACTCTCTCATGGTCTCATAGTTCTTTGAATAATACGGTCAATTTCAATCTATGAGACTGTAAATCAGCACTTTTCGCTAGCTTTAATATTCATCTCTTTTTAGTACAGTGCTTATGGTGTGCCAAGATTTTTTCCCTCCGCTTATAGCTCACAGGCTTTTTATGTCTTTTAACTTGTGCAAATCACCTCATACTGTAAGCAACCATCTTTCTCCACAGAATCTTAATGTGTCTTTCCAAGGCTGTGGGATGGATTCACTGAGTGTTCGGGTCATGGATACAGACACTCTCAGCCAGGTTAAAGAGAAGATACTTGAAGCCTTTTGCAAGAATATCCCATATTCCCAGTGGCCTAGAGTAGAAGATGTTGATCTTGGTAAACCTTTTTCCCCCCTGTTCAGAAATACCTGTCATTATCTTTAGGATGCAAATGCTCATCATGCGCAAGCATAATGTTCAAACATGGAACACCTGTATTCCATATATTAACTGTTGTTGAACTGTGGTGCCTTAGGAACATTGTGAATTGATTTTTTAAATAATAATAATAATAATAATAATAATAATAATAATAATAATAATAACCTGCTACTAAAATCAAGTCCCAGGTTGAATACTTGCCTAGTAAACATCTTTTGGGAGCCCACCCTGTTCATCAGGAATGAACATTGATACAGAATGAACATTACTTCCATGTTTGTTTTGTTTTGTTTATATTGCAACATTTATATACCACTTGATTGTAATAAAACCTCAAAACAGTTGCATATTTTGCATATGAGCAGAACCTGAAAAAATCAGGACCATTTCTGATTGATCACTTGCTCTCCCCTGGGCCTGTCTTAACATCCCTCAAACACAACAATGCATTTTGAATAGGGTGAAGCTCACAGGAATCGTGGCGGCTTCCCTTCCAGGTCACAAAAAAATCAGGATACAATTGTAATTGAATTACCCACTGGGGAGAAAGTGCCACAGTTGAAACCAGAACGAAATGTGTGGGAACAGAAGGTAAAATCTGCTCCCCATGAAAAGGTGTTAGTTTTGTTTACATTATCTTTCTAAAGCTGTGATCCGTAATTCCAAATCTGTTGAACTTACTTCCATACAAATGTATTCAAAATGAGATATTAGTTAAGTGAATTTTTCTCACTTTTTTTTAAAAAAAATCCCAGATTATTGGAGATCAGGTGTGTACTTTTACTTTACACCCAGAATCCTTTATTTTTTTTTACACACTGTGCGTTGTACTTGAACACGTTTTTTATTCACAGTGTGAGAGATACATGACATCAGAATGAAATGCAGTGGTCACATTCTTACCTGCTTGGCATATCCTTGTAAGATTTCCCACAATAGGTACTTTTTTAAAAAGTCTGCGTATTTGAGTTTCATGGCACAAGTGCCCCCAAAGAACCGCAGAGCTTGACACCGAAACACCTGTGTCCCTTGTCAAACGTGACACAAAAAGGAAAATGTTTGTGTTCTTGCTAGCACGTGCTGTGTTCAGAGAGGGTTTCCACTTGTCCCATTTTCTTTATATTTAGAATGGTTTGCCACAAGCACTGACAGCTACATCCTCCGGGACCTTGATGACACTTCAGTGATGGAGGATGGCAGGAAGAAACTGAACACGCTAGCACATTATAAGGTAAGAAGTGTGAATACTCCGTGAACTTCCCTTCCTTTGGGCCCGCCTTTCCTCGGGGAGACGCCACAATTTGCTTTCTAAGCAGAATTAGCAAAAGCAAGCAGGAAGGTTGCCATAACTCCATAAGAGCTTCCGGGGAACAGACATCTGCCCTGGCGAGAAACTCGTTAATATTGCAACACATCGAGACTAATTAAACACTCTTCATGCGAAACAAGTTAGTGCTGGGGGGGAGAAGCTTCTTTTTCCCAATGGCTGCTATCCATCCTAATTAAAATCATACCATTCCTCTTTGTTGCTGAGAGTGGTGTCAGAGTTCCCATTGGTCTCTTATGGGAGCATGGTTTTTTTCCCCTCATCCTTTCTTCTTTTGAGGAAATAATTTCATTTGAAGTTAAAGTCGAGGAATTTAAGTGTGTATTCAAAGGACTACTATGGAGGTGCTTGGTGCTTGGGCTTGGCGAAGCAACATAACACCAGCAGCGTGGTATTGTGGAGCTCGGCCCTTGTTGTCTCATTATGACGCACACACAACCCAAATCATATGGATGGCTACATATGTGAACCAGTCCTGGGTCTATGATTGTTCCACTGCAGTGTTTGGAGTAATTTCCATCAAGGGCCCCACATGCGGAATGTTGTCATAACAACAACAACAAAAACTCGTGTGTCTTCTGCTGCAAGGATCTGTAAATTGGTTATTATACGTCTATCATCTCTTGTTAATGGGTCTTTCATGAAAAATACTCGCATGTGTTTTATCATTCTGAGGTAATATTTTCCACAAGCAATTCCTCTGAAGACTCAAAACGGTGCATGCAGAGCAATCTCATGCATGTTTAATCGGAACTCAGTCCCACTGTTTTCATTGGGACTTGTCCCTTCATAAGTGTGTACAGGATTGCGGGCTTCAGGATGCATCTTGATCAGGATTCCTGTTGCATTTCATTCATTTGTCCCTGCAGTAATCTTCAGATTTCCTATCAGTATGCAGACTTGCAGGCTTCTGTGCGCTCACTCACATCACAATAAATTTGTTGCAGTGTTATCAGGAGAGAGAGGAAATCTTGAAATGCACAGTCCATCTGTCCACCTATTTTCTATTGGTCTATCTATTTATTTATTTTGTATTCCCCTCACAGATTCCTGACGGTGCCTCCCTAGCTATGAGTTTAACTGATAAGAAAGATACTACTTTAAGTAGAGGTAAGCGGCTACTTTTTTCCTAATGAATTATGCCTTTTGAAGGGAAGGGGTTCCTTCATAAGTTGCAGACTGAAGCCAAGATTACAGTGCCTTCCATATTGCTCTTTAGAGACCAAACTGCATGCAACTCTCAGTCAATTGTTTCCCCACCCCCAATTGTTGGGATGTTTTGTGTTTTGTTTTACAAAATGGACCCATATGCTACCATGTTTCACATGTAGTTTGATTCCTCAGTTGTATTTAATATGTTTTATCAAACTAGAGCTACAATCTTTTGAAAACAATAAAAATAATAATTTTATTATTTGTACCCCACCCATCTGACTGGGCTTCCAACAGATATAAAAAGCATAATAAAACATCAAACATTTAAAACTTCCCTCTACAGGGCTGCCTTCAGATGTCTTCTAAAAGTTGTATTGTTATTTATCTCCTTGACATCTGATGGGAGGGTGTTCCACATGCGAAGGCTTTTGCTACAAGGTTTACCAAGCAAAGCATTCTTGATACTAATTGTTCATTAGAAACATGTTTTGTTTTTTAAAATTATAATAGTGACAGGTGAGGGCCACCCACTCCAATTTTCACAGGGACTGCAGTACACTAGGATGATAAGTCTAGCCCCTCCCTCCCCAGCCACAATCCTGGCAAAAATCACCCATACTGCCGTTAGTTGTTGTTGTTTAGTCGTTCAGTCGTGTCCGACTCTTCGTGACCCCATGGACCATAGCACGCCAGGCACTCCTGTCTTCCACTGCCTCCCACAGTTTGGTCAAATTCATGTTCATAGCTTCGAGAACACTGTCCAACCATCTCGCCCTCTGTCGTCCCCTTCTCCTAGTGCCCTCAATCTTTCCCAACATCAGGGTCTTTTCCAGGGAGTCTTCTCTTCTCATGAGGTGGCCAAAGTATTGGAGCCTCAGCTTCACGATCTGTCCTTCCAGTGAGCACTCAGGGCTGATCTCCTTCAGAATGGATAGGTTTGATCTTCTTGCAGTCCATGGGACTCTCAAGAGTCTCCTCCAGCACCATAATTCAAAAGCATCAATTCTTCGGCGATCAGCCTTCTTTATGGTCCAGCTCTCACTTCCATACATCACTACTGGGAAAACCATAACTTTAACTATACGGACCTTTGTAGGCAAGGTGATGTCTCTGCTTTTTAAGATGCTGTCTAGGTTTGTCACTGCCATTAGCCATAGGATAAAAGCTCCAGCCTAGTCCTCTTAGATTTTTGAGTGTTTGTTCATTTACTATCATTGCTCCAGCAAAACAGAAAGTTGAAGGCAGGGCTATGAGATTTTGTACCTCAAAACTCACAGGCGTGGGGAAAACCCAACAGAAACATCACTCCTGTGCAGACTCCATTTGCATAGCTGCTGTAATGATGTAATGATAGTATCTCATATGACCTCCCTTCCCAACATCTATTCACATTGTTCCAAGTGTGTTTTCTCCAGGGAGGGTAGAAGCTAAAGGAAGCAGTGCTTTTCCCACTTTGACTCTGAGAGTAAAAGGAATTCGCTGCAGTAAAAACGGTTGGAAATGGACCATACAATTTCACCAATGTTGCCATTGCCAGATTTTTAAATCTGAAAGTTCACCAAACCTTCTGGACCCTCCTCCCAGAAACAGTTTTGAATTCCTGAGCCCCATGTTCCACTTTAGAAGTCCATCCTAGTGCTGTTACATCTGTGGCAGAATTCAACAACATTTCCTCCCAATCCTCCCTTTGAAAGCTCATGCCCCACAGTAAGCCTATTAGCCTCTAAGGCAGGCATCCCCAAACTTTGGCCCTCCAGATGTTTTGGACTACAATTCCCATCATCCCTGACCACTGGTCCTCTTAGCTAGGGATCATGGGAGTTGTAGGCCAAAACATCTGGAGGGCCGCAGTTTGGGGATGCCTGCTCTAAGGAGTAACAGTGCTCTTTGGGTATTTTCACATGTGAGGCTTACAGTGATCCTTGCTTCAGTTGAATTTGTGATACAAATCCTGCACTGGTTACTTACATTATAAGGGGGGGGGGGCACAAATTAAGCCTCACTTGTGAAGTTGTTCTTTGTTTTTTCCTGTTCAAGATGAAAGCAATTTAATGATACTATGAAAAATTTCTACAGCTTAAAAGTAATCAACCCATCATGATATTACTTTGTTATAACTGGGACTTAGCAAGATTCACATCCCTATCTCAATCACAGTGATTAAGCTGCAGTAATTTATGTTGTTGAATAATACCATTCATCTGAAAGCCTTCAACGTCCACCACAGAACTGAGTAGGATTGATGGCTAGACAAAGAGACAGAAAAGCAGAGCGGAGACACTTAGTGCCCTGTTCCCTGCAGTGCATGACATTCTCTGAATGGCAGCCAGCAATCGGAGAGAGAAAAATGGGTGTCCAAACGGCAGCAAGCAGTATTTTGGCAAAGCTGGTGGGGGTGGGGACGCACGGAGGCCTGAAGCCGCCCATGAATATAATATAGCTTGGGTCATCATCAGACTGGATGTTATGAGGTCATCCTCTTCACTGTTGCTAAATAGGCTTGTTTGTTGACCTTTGCCTTGAATGGCTGTCATCTTCTACTGCAACGCATCAGCTGCCAATCTCCCCCCACTCCAGACACCGGGCAGAATGGCTTTTAGCTGGGTAAGTGGCCGACCAGTAGGCAGATCAAGTTTTCAGCAGTCACAATGGCCACTTTCAGAGCGAAGCTGACAAATAAAACAATGATGAAAATAATTGAAGGTCACCGAGGAAGAGGAAAACACTACTTATTCTGCGCTATTTTGCTTTTCACTGGAAAATGAGGTCTCATAAAAGAGGGAAAGAGTCTGGAGAGGAGAGGGAAGTTGTACCTACAGTGCAACCCCACACATACCTACTCAAAACTTCAGCCCTATTGAGTTCAGTGGGACTTAATTCACAGATAACGCTTAAAGATTGCAGCCTTCAGTTACAGCAGCCTCCTCTTGTAGCAAATGCAGTGGTGCCAATTCACTGTAGAGATTTCAGTTTGTCCAGGTCTAATTCTCTACCACTCTATTCAAGAAACTGGCATGTGTTCCGTGATGAGGGCAACAAAATAATGCCAGGCATGGATGTAGCCAGCAATTGGAGAGCAGGACTGGAAGCCAGTATCTTCTGTATTACCTTCTCGATTCAGTTCTCCAGTTATAAAACATGGATTTTACTACCAGATACTCATGTAAATGTCATCTGGGTCAGTTAATGTTTTGTTGGGGGGTGTTACTTAAGTTCTGAGCCCAGTTAAGTATATCATGTGTTATTGTGTGGCAATGTCCCTCCCTCCCCAGAAATAATGAACAAGACACAGAGAAATAAGTTTAAGTGGGTGAAAAGGCCACAACTTTATTGGTTAAGGATGTTGAGCGGTATTGGCTTAGGCATTGGACCCTAACCGGCTATATCCGACTGTAACCCGTGTGTTACAGTCTGGGAGAAATTAACCACCAGAAAGGAGCCCAGTGATGTACATCTACCGAGACACCTCCTGTGGCCACCGTTGGGGGGTGCAATAAGGCCCTGACCTCCGTAGGCCCAGGACAAAGCTACCGCCCCCGGAACCCCTTTAACGGGATTAAATCTCCAATTTCGGGCAGAGGATGACGTAATCTGCCCCCCATTCTTTATTTATGCAAATTTCCAATGCCTAACCGCCAAACCAAGTTGTGACGAAATGCTATGAGGTAGGCGAAAAAACCAGATTGGCTAATCCAAGTGGAAAAAGTCCTACCCGGCCCCACGGCCAACCGAGGCGACCGACTAACTCCATAGCAGCGTCGGCCTAACCTGCCTAACTGCCTAGCCATAGGGCGGGTGGGTGGGTGATCCGATCGCTCAAGGTCCCGGCCGAAGGAGAGGCAGAGTTCCCACCTCCAGCCTGATTTAAACGCGGGGGAAGCCCCGCCCGGCTGGCCCTATTGGTCAGCCGGGGAATGACGGAGGCGGGAACCCCGTCTCGCGAGAGGGCTGAACTCTCAGCCCCCTCACGGGGGTCGAGACAGGCCACGCCCACAACACCACCTCCGTAAAATGCGGAAGTGGTTTTACCGCTGATTATCCTTAGCAGCAGAAACATTCATTCTAAGGGGGGGGGGCCTTGCTGTGGAAAGTAGCAAGCTAAGCCATTTTCTTTCATTTTCTCCAAAAAATAGTTCTTTTCTTTTTCTTTTGCAGTGAAAGATCTGGACACTGAAAAATACTTTCATTTGGTAAGTATCCTATTCCAAAAATTAGTCTGGGATAATGACTCACCCACTGTGGGTGGGCCAAAGATTTCTTAGGGGGTCATTTCCCCCTCTTTCCTCCATAGGAAATGTCTATTTGGGAATTAGACCCCCACACACGAGGAATGTGTGTGTGCGTGCGCGCACACACACACAAATGGCATGGTACAGGTAAATCACTGTTCACACACAAATTGCAACAGCTTTATGCAAACGTGTGGAAATAATTACTTAACTGGAACGGGTGGGTGGCTGGTCTGGTCCAATGAAATTTGCCAAGTGTGTTTGTTATGAAACAAACCTCCATCTTCCCTTCCCCTGCCTCGCATCAGTTTAGCAATGTACAATGAAAGGGCAGTAATACTGCACATAGTTTATTGTCAAAGACAAATCTAGGAATGTTTTCCATATGTGCAGCATATGCCGACTGATGCATTTGTCAGCTGGCCAGCTTGTTGGCCCAGGATCAGACCCACCAAGGGGGGTACGCTTGAGACCCTTGTGGTTCCTGCATTGTTTGTGTAATAAGATAATAATAGAACACACGTTATGTTTGGCAGAGAGAAGGGGAGAACTCAATTTTTCATCTTAATCTCAGTCATAATCTTGCATATATTTCTAATGTATTTTACCTTTATGATGACTGCCAATTACCAGAAGGGAAAGGGAACATTGTGTCTGGTGATGTTTCAGACAGCTGAATACATTGCAAACTGGATCTATGGCAAAATCATTCATTCATTAAGGTGGAGGGCGGTGGAAAGGAATCAAACAGCACAGCTGGCAAACAGTACAATTGGTGTGAGATTATATATATATATATATATATATATATATATATATATATATATATATATATATAATGAATTGTCTGGTTTATAGCATGGGCTAACAGTCTTTTCTTCTTCTAACACAAATGCTTTATTAGCAGCATTTATTTTAAAACATTCATTTTAACCATGCATAACCCTGTCTTTTTGCAATTGTTCAGGTCCTTCCCACAGATGACCTGAATGAGAGTAAGAAATCTCATCGACAGAGTCACAGGAAAAAAGTCCTCCCTGAAATCTACCTGACCAGATTGCTCTCCACAAAGGTAGGATACATTATGGCTGTGCTGAGTGTGAAGAATGGTGACTGTCCCTGGTGTGAATAAGCACAAATCAAACTCTTGAAGAAGCATCCCGTCTCTGGCTTTTGATGATGACCAATACCCAGGATAGCCAAATTCATTCATCAGAAATGGACAGAATGCTTATAGTGGGATCCTGGGCATGGGTATTCAAAAAATAAATAAATGGGAGGTCACTCCCAGCTTATATGCATAGGACTGCAGCCTGCTTCTGAATAAACACGTTTAGGATTGTACAGCTAGTTTACCAACTCAGATCAGCAGGTCTTAAAGATCCTTTACTTAGAATGCTTTCCCTCTAAAATTAACACTCACTCAGCCACCTTTCCATCATGGGTTTCAAGATACTAATTTGTGGAGTTTGTTCTTTTTTTATAAAACAAAACAAAACCCAAAAGAGTGGCTTATAAATTTTGAATAAATAAAAATAATTGTGATAGTGAAAATCGGCAGTTGAGAGAAGGCTTCACACCCCTCTCTGCTTCAAATCAGCTCCTTGAAAAGTATGTTTGTTGATTAGAAGTGAGGATTACATGGAACCATGGAATTGTAGAGTTGGAAGGGACCATGATGGTCCTCCTGCGGTGCATGTCATAGTAGTGTATGTAACACATAGTTAGTTCCTGCACATACTTTCAAATAACTTAACAAAAGGATATATGGATTGGGCAGGCAGGTTAGGGGGGGAAAGGTATGTGGATACTTGCAAGGCTGGACTAAAACATGACAGAAAAGCTTAATTTGCTGTTTCTTACTAACTTACATTACTCACAATGTAGTTCTCAAAATACCGGTGACACAAGTGGCACTTTCAAGCACTCTCATGTCATTAATTCTGCTTCTTGTTATGTTGCTTAAATGGGACCTGAACCCTATGGGAAATAGGACAGTAGTTCTTAAAGTCCGCAAGGATTTCACATGTTGGGGTGTCAGATAAAGTGCTAAACCTCAACGGAGTCTGAGGCAGCCTGATGCAGCAGTGGAGAACAGTCCAGTTTGCATTGAGAAACTCCACTTACAACATCAGACCATTGCTCTTAACAGACATGGACACAGAGCTTGGCTTTAAGCCAGCCTGTAATTCCAGTGCTTTGTGATTCATAATTGGAGGAGAGATCATAAGAGTTGCCAGGGGTCTGTAGTTTTTCCCACTGTTTACCACACAGAACAATCACAGATGTGCTCTTGGATTCCAGCAACAGAGAAGGAGATTCTTCGTGCCAAGAGAGATTAAATGCAAACTAAAGCTAATTATATCACAGTGCACAGAATTAACCCGTCCTCCATTCCAGGCTCTTATTTTTGCCTCATTCTTCAATCGTTCTATAGCAAGATTTCTTCAATTTAGTTTTAAAAAGAAATAGTCATATCTCATCAACATCTTTGCCACCAACCAACTTGAATATTCTTTTCTTTCTTTTCTTATTTGAGGGGACACTGCAAAAATTCCTGGATGACTTATTCAAAGCCATTCTGAGTTTCCGAGATGACAAACCTCCTCTGGCTATCAAGTATTTCTTTGATTTCCTGGAAGAGCAAGCAGAAAAGAGAGGGATCTCTGACCCAGACACATTGCACATTTGGAAAACAAACAGGTTGGGGAAAGAATTTTCAATCCTTTTGCCTTGAATGAGCACATACTTCTAAAAAAAACCTTGTATTTCAAAATAACCATGGCTTATATTATTTATCACTAGAATTATTAATAAGAATATGCAGTGAGGGCTGGAATACTTAAATGTCCAAACCCAGAAAGATTAAGGAGTTGAGGAGGAGAGGCCATGGAGTAAATTATACTAAGGGGGCAACAGACATCATCATTTTATGTGTGGAACATCTGAGGTGCAAGACAGGCTGATCGGAATAAACAAACAAAAGGGGAGAACTTCCTGTAATTATAAGTATGCTTATGGTTGAGCACATCTCGTTGACTTCCATTGTAGTTTCTCAGGAGACAGCATATACAGAAAAGGGAATGGCGGGAAATGGCAAGGGAACAGAAAATAGCTTCAGGTCTGCTCAGCAGTGGAACGTATATCCTCCTCAGAGAATATTAAAGAGATGCCTTTCAAGTTGTCACAGGGGAAACAACCATTCCAGCTCAAAAATAAATCAAAATTGAGTGTCAGCAAGTTTTCATATAAATATAGGCTACCACAAATATTTGTGCAAATGCAGAGAGTTCTACAGATTCACTGTATTTGAGGACAACTGTAAACAGAGTTGTCAAAGCTGAAGAACTTTGGATTGGATTATAGGTAACATAACCCATTTGGCAGTGATCAATAGTGTTCTCTCCCACTCCCCAATTAGTTATACAGTATCTCTCCTAAATAAGTAGGTGCTCATAGCAAAGCTCTTCAGGGGCTGATACACCCATGTTTTTTGACAACTGTGTCAGCAGTTTGGGCTGAAAAGCCAAGAGATTAATGGCCCATAGCACCCTCTATGCACAAAGGGAGGAGTATTCATTGAATCTTGTGCTCCTTCTTTCCATGCCACAGCAGTTTCATTCCACGTCATTTTCTGAGCAGTAACGGAGCAAGCTCTGCCAACATTGAAATAACTGTCAGCAGATAAATAACCTGTGTTTTCCATAAACACAGGAAAATTAGAATCCAGGAAGAAAGCCTGATGGTCAGATGATATCCTACATCAATCCAGAACCCTACTGCACTATACACATTCAGCAGTTTATATTTTAATATACCTAAACCTAAGTTGTTTCCATCACGCTGTAATGGAGAAATGAGAGAATGATAACCATTTTCATCTATTTTGCAGCCTACCTCTGAGGTTTTGGGTCAACATTCTGAAGAACCCCCAGTTTGTTTTTGACATCGACAAAACGGACCACATAGATGCCTGCCTTTCTGTAATAGCCCAGGCCTTTATCGACGCCTGCTCCATCTCTGACCTGCAATTGGGCAAGGTACATTACTGCCAATAAGGACAAGTTTTCCCTTCGCTTTCCATCACAAATATTTCCCTTCTGTTTGTCTTGCAATGCAGCTAGTGTCGGCTTAGCCAAGAATACTAGGGGGATGCATCTGGCCATTGTGGGCAGCCGACAAAATGAGAATTATATGATGGCACTTTAAGCTTTCTTCCATTTCATTGCTATTAAATGTAGCTGTGTCAGGTGTGTTATCAGTACAGCAGTGCTAATGGCACAAATCACTCGTGATAAATTGTCCGGTTCATACTGCTCAAATGGATTGCCATCCAGACATTTTAAACACTTTTTGAGTGATCAGCTCCTGCAGCAGACAGGTCAGCTTTGTCACCGAAAGACCTGAGATCTGCTGTGGGGTAAAAAGCAGTGGAGCTGCATGGCCATTGGCAGCCTGGAATTTGAGACCCCACCCAGCAGGACTGGGATATTGAGCTGTTTCAGCAACTACATCTAGGGGCAGAAGCCTGCCATAAGTTCCTGCCAATGGGGCAACTCAAAAAGACGTTGTGGCTTAGGAGAGTAAACATGGATCAACCCCTTTTCAGGCTTCTTGCTCGGCTAGGGATGAGAGAGCAGGTTTGGCAGCTACACAGTTTGGGTGTGTTCCTGGATAAACAGGTGGTTGTGTCCAGGAGTTCCTTTCGCTCATCTTTGGTTTGCCAACTATAGCCTATTCTGCAGAAGAGTGTTCTTGCCACAGTTATGCATGCATATGTCTCTTCAAGATTAAGCTACTATATTGCCCTTGAATAGTGTCCGGAAGCTTCCATTGGTGCAAAATGCGAAAGTGTTGCTGACAGGAGCCCAGTCTTTGGACCATAGAGCAGCACTGATATCCTATTTGCTTCCTGGCCTAAGCTGAGGGTGCTGCCTTGTGCAGTATGGGGCCAGAATATCTGAAAGATCACCTGAACCTACCAGCACAGTACAGTCATCTGAAGATGCCTTACCTTGCCAAGTTGTAACACATGGAGGTAACAGGGACTTTCCCATGGCAACTCTTAGATTATGGTACCCAGAAATCCCAGCATTGCATGCCAGTTTGTGCATTGGAAGTGGCATACCTTGTTTAAGTGCGATATTTCTGATATTCTAAGGTCATCTCAACATTTTGTAGTTTGAAAGGGGAACACTAAAAGTGGGGTTTCAGGTTGAAGTGTTGGCTTTAAATGATTCCCACTCCGTTGGGGGGGGGGGAGCATTGCAGTTTGATGCAGAAAATTGTCTTTTTTTGGTGCCAAATTCCTTACAGAGGTTGTGACAAAAATGAACCTCTCTTTGTTAGGATGATTAATACTTTGTGCTAAAGACACTTTAACAGTCATGGCACCCTTTTTGGAAATCTCCTGTTTGCCTCCTACCGGCCTAAATTCTTTCACAAAGATAAGTCAGTGGCAGGGAAAGGAAGATTCCCCCAAGGTGAGAGATTGGGAGAAGAATGGGAAGCTCCCAGGTAAGAGCTGGGAGGGTCCACCACTCTGTGTGTGACAAGGGCTAAGAGCTACCTTTGAGACAGGACTCTGTATTTTCTTTTTGTTTTTATTTAGCTTAGTTTATCTTATTGTATTTTATATTTTTTTAAAATAATAATAATAATAATAATAATAATAATAATAATAATAATCGTATGGGGGGGAAGATAAGCCAAAAGCAGTAATTTGGGAATCAATATATATCATACCAATGCTAAATCTCTTGCAAATAAGGGGTGGGGGAAACATATGTACTCCACTCTCTCCTTGTTTCTTGTCTAAGGAGGTAGATGTTATGTACCGTATACTAATGGAGTCCAGGAAGCTTCCTAACCACAGGAAGCCTGATGCTGATTTATGGGATGCATCTCTGAGTTTTACAACCATTAATTATAACAAAGGCCTGTTTGGCATTGTTCCACATTTTAGCCAGAATAGAACCAAATGGGACCATTTTGTATATGTACTTCCTTTATATGCTGAGCAGTGGACTTTCATCCTCTCATTTTTTAACACATCGTCATCTCTTTCTTTTTTTGTTACGTTACGCTGTTTTGACCTTGAGTAGTCGAGAGAGTGTCCCCATTTTCCTAGAGAGACTGCCTGACCAATTGGTTCATGTTTTAAAAGGAGCTTAGTGTCCAGTTAAGCAGATTGATAGCTCGCAGAATCCAGGCTGGAATAGACTCAAAAGTCTCTAGGCTCTTTTAGAGATTCTTCCTATACAGTATATTCTTCTCAGGCCTTGTGACTGTAATAATAAATGGTCGTTCTGCTGGTGGTGGAGCCGATTTAGACCACCGTTTATTCATGAGAGATTCTTACACGGTTATGAAGGAAACCGTCAGCAATAGGAACCATACAGCAAGGAACACCTATTTGTGTATGTGCCATGTTTAGCTACTGATATCTGCAAAACAGGTTATAGTGCAAAAGTCTGAGGCTAAAGCATGGTAATGCAGTAATGATATGTTCTGATTTAGCTCACTTGCCCTGTTCCAGGAGGGAAGAGTTGCAAGCTGTGCAGCCAGGACACAAAATTGTATCATGGGAACTCATAAGGCCATATACTACCTGGCACAGGCTTTATACTGCTAGAACTGGCTCATATATAATTTTTTTAGGAGCAAGCTTCAGGAGCAAGATCAATCTCTAAAGCAGAAATGGGTGGGTGGGTGGGTGTGATATTGTCCTCTTTATGACTCTGCTGAGTTTGGTGTTGACATCTGAAACTTTCTAGCATAAATAAATTTTATTAGGGAATGTTGTAAATCACATACGTCTCAATGCTGGCACGTCTGCAGTGAATGCGCAGCAGAGCTGCGGTGCGGAGAGGGCCCATGCAAACCTCTGCAGCTGAGCATTCCCCTCTGCACATTGGGAGAGAGATTAACACGAGATGACATTGTAATGAGATGTGTCGGTTGTGTATATTTGGGTTTCTAAACATTTTTGCATCTGCTATGAAACATCTACAGTTTTCCCTTCTTCAAACCCTAAGTCAGGACAGAAAACGGGTCGGCTGGGGTCAGACAGCAGATGGAAATGGTTTCAAAGAATACAACAGCATAAAAGGCGGCATTGTGGAGTAAAGTGGGGGGAATAAACCCCATGCATCAAAATACAGTGACATGTGTTTATAATATGTCATCCTTTTACTACACCCAGTTCCCCCCACCCCAATGATTTAAAAGCTGCTAACTTCAGTCAAGTACCGTACCTCACTAGACTTATCCAAAGGACCCTGACCCCTCATTTCATGGGGTCTTAAAGTTGTTTTTTTAAAAAAAATCCACAATAAGTAGGAACACTGGTGGACTGAGCTAAGAAACAGAGTTGGAGACTGATGCGGCTGGTTACTTTTTAATGTGGGCAGCTTCACTTGCATTTTGACAGATCTAACTAAGGCAGTGTAAATGCCCTCACTCCTCCTCGCAGTATTGGCAAATAGTGAGAGCCAAATCCAGCTTCTGTGTAATGTTGGCAATATGTTGATAATAAGCTCTTTAGCCCTTCCACATGAAGCTTCTGGTGGGTCATGTAGATGCCAGATAACTTTGGCATTTGGTGTTGTAGGTACACACGTCAGCAAATGATCCTGGTTAATTATATGTATCACACACTGCAATATACATGGACAGTTACGTTGTATTTACCAATACAGCGGTTTCCATGGGTTTTATCCTTCCCACTAGCACACTGGGTCTTCCCCTGTGTCTCCCCAATCACACACACACACACAATCTACTCTGGAGGATTGGCGGAGCTTCCAAAACAGACTTGGGAAGGGCAAAGAGGGAGAGATGCAAGGAGAAGAAGTCTCGTTGTGCAGGTGAAAATCATTGAGGTAACAGGAAGACTTTGTTGGATACAACCCCATGCCTTGAATGCGCTATTGCATGTCTTTGTTTTAAAGGGCAAGGTGCATATAATTAAGTTCCTTCCTTCAGCAAGGTTGTCTATTACGTTCTTAAACCGATGCCAGTATTATGCCCACTGAGGATCAGATAGCAAAGGAACTAACCACTAAGTCAATGAAATAACAATGGATTCTGCCTGTTTTTCTCTCTCCCTAGGACTCGCCTACGAATAAACTGTTGTACGCCAAGGAGATTCCTGAGTATAGAAAAATAGTGCAGAGGTATTACAAGCAGATCCATGACATGCCACCTCTCAGTGAACAGGAAATGAATGCACACTTGGCAGAGGAATCCAGGGTAAGAAATCAGCTCTGCCACTCGAAGCAATAGCTTAGGACATCAGCATCCCATATTGTGGGAGCAAATGTTTTGAGTCGTGTCCAATATATAGAGCATTAACTTCAAATCTATTTAAAGATATTTTTAAGTTCTGTAGCCAAAAGATGCTAAGTGATATTATTTAGAGTAACATGGAAGAATCAAACAAATCCATGCATGAGCCCAAAGCAAGTATAAATCAAGGGAATGACCTTGGTTTCATTTTTTTCTCCTGCAGCTCTGAAGTTATGTATGTCACATATTAATTAACTAACTTAGAAGAGAACCAGAGTTCAAATATGCTGATGCTAGCTTACAACGCAATGAAACCCAAGTACCATTTTAGTGTAATTGATTTCCGTCAAACAGGATGGATATCATTTTGTGTATGTTGATTAATAGTCTTCCCCTGTTTGTTTTATCCTTTATGAAGAAATATCGGAATGAGTTTAACACCAATGTTGCCATGACTGAAATTTACAAATATGCCAAGAGATACCGCAGTCAGGTAAGCAATTCCTTCACTGTTTCCCCTTTTCGTTGCCAATTCACATGACCTTGTGCTGTTGACCTGGGTTGAATGCAAATAGGCTCTGTTTGCGTGGATGGTTGAAACAGTCGTATGAAATTTCAACACATGCCTTCTGCACTGAAGCTTTACCACAAGTCCAGATCCTTGTTCTTCAGTGCATGGTCTTAATCAAGTCACTGACAACGAGCTATCAGAAATATTTTTCTTATTGTGTCATTGATGCAGACCCAAGATGCAGACCCCCATTTGGCCCACAAGGCCATTTCTGCCAAGCCAGCTGGAAAAGCTGGCCTCGTGGGAGAGGTTCCCCATCCCTGATCTAGATGCACAGTGAAGCCAGCCATATGACTGATTCACAAACTTAGTCCAGAGACAGTAAGGCCATGTCTCAGCATGCATTAATCAACTCTAAAAGGAGTTAATGACTTTTAATAATTAATCTAGTGGATCGCAGCTCTAAAACAAAGAAGGCCGCAGGAAGCAGACCTTGCTCAGGCTTCCAGCTTTTGTGATTCTGTGCTGTGCCCTTGGCGTCCTAAGCATTAGGTGAAGGTACTGAATTTATGTTGCATAGCTTTTTTGTTGTTGTTGCTTCTTTTTCAAGCAGACCTGTTGGTGAAAAAAAAAACAACCATCTTCAAGCACTTTGCTTCAAATGCCAGCTTTTTTCCTGTCTTAAACATCCACAAATGGGTTTTAAAAGGACAGTGGAGCTTTCACCCACACAAAAATAAACCTAGTGTAATTAGAACACTTCTTAAATTAAAACCTTTCTACCACCAGCTGAAATTTCAATCCAGTTGTAATTCCTGCACATTAGGATTTCATAGCAAAGGTTGAGATATGTGATCAAATCTGTATCCAAAATCGGGAGATGTTGTTTTTATTCAGTTGAAAGCACACAACTGTTTGGCTGTGTACCAGAGAGTTGTAATTTTATAGCATTTGTATCTAAGCATACCTGCTGTTGCTATGTTATTTGAACAATGACAAGGTTGGGCAGTGTGCAGGGTGACAATTTTGCCATCTTCCCACATTAAGAAGCCAAATGGGTAGAGAGCCCAAATCCCACTTGGGTTAGCCTTTGGGAAGTAGTTTGCTAGGTCCATGTCCCTTTTTTATGATATGATATGATATGATGATATGATATGATATGATATGATATGGGACCCAGGTGGCGCTGTGGTTAAACCACTGAGCCTAGGGCTTGCTGATCAGAAGGTCGGCGGTTCAAATCCCTGCGACGGGGTGAGCTCCCGTTGCTTGGTCCCAGCTCCTGCCAACCTAGCAGTTCAAAAGCACGTCAAAATGCAAGTAGATAAATAGGAACCGCTACAGCGGGAAGGTAAACGGCGTTTCCATGTGCTGCTCTGGTTTGCCAGAAGCGGCTTTGTCATGCTGGCCACATGACCTGGAAGCTATACGCCGGCTCCCTCGGCCAATAATGCGAGATGAGCGCGCAACCCCAGAGTCGGTCACGACTGGACCTAATGGTCAGGGGCCCCTTTACCTTTATGATATGATATATGATATGATATACTGACACAATTTTCTGAACTTTGTCATAAATTATATGAAGACATCAGAGGCAACATTTAAACAAACTCATTCAGGATATTGTATAAGCCAAAAAATTGAGAAGCAATCCGTACAAACAGAATGTCAAGCACAATGATGACAGATGAGATTCATTGTGGATGTGAAACATATTGCACCTTGGAACAAGTAATTCTAATTGTGTTTAGAAACAAACAGATCCTTGTGTTATTCTAACTGCTCAGGAGATAACCTTACTCATCACAATGTTAAATGGCCATTAACACACCAACTCAGAGAAACAGCAAACCCAAAGTCGCAAGTCCAGTGTATTAAAGAAAGTCATATTAGGGATGTGTTTAGCTGTTATTTATTCACAAAGCTTAGTGGGTTTTGAGGGAATGATACCTCAAGACGAGACTACATGACGTGGATAACAAAAACAACAAGCCTATCTTACAAGTCAATTAGGGCCAAAGCAATTTAATATTTAAGAGATTTAAAACATCAGTATTTCAAACATATTAGGCGGAATTCAGGTAAGGAGTCTGCCAGCAGAAGCCCTGCACAAGGACTTCCACTTCTGCAATGGCACTGTTCTTCCCTCCTCCCTCCCATGCACCCCAAAATTGGCTTGCAGGAAAAAAACCCAGAGCAGCAGGGAGGGAGAGAAGTGGTTGTTTAGTCTCGCAAGCTGAAATGCTTGCCCTGACAGAACACTTGCATTAGTGAGACGTTGAATTCCTCCCTTGCCTAAGAGAGGTCATGCAAATTAATAATGCAAAACAATTGTATTAAACAAGTAATACATGGTGTTGCTTTTCTAAAAAATAGTAGTAATAAGCATAAAATGTTTGGCGGACAGGGAGCTGTTTTATTAAGTCACATAACTCACACACCTATGATTCAGTTACAAAATGTATTCACTTATCATTGGCAAGAATCTGTATATCGCAATATGGGTGAATGCTATGAGAACTACAGTATGAGAATGAATTTCAAATGCTATGGGTGAAATCCATTAGTCATTCTCCGAATAGACCCAGTGAAAGAAATTTATTTTAATGGGTCTCCTCAGAGTGTGACTATTGTTGGCAATGCAATACATCCAGGATTTGTAGAATCACAGTTTTCCATTGTTGTTGTTTAGTCGTGTCCGACTCTTCGTGACCCCATGGACCACAGCACGCCAGGCACTCCTGTCTTGCACCGCCTCCCGCAGTTTGGTCAAACTCATGTTCGTAGCTTCGAGAACACTGTCCAACCATCTTGTCCTCTGTTTTCCATTACTTCTAGGAAATTCAAACCAGGGTTACAAACCCTGGTTTGCAATCAAGTGGCAGTATGCTGTTCACAAAGTAGGGAAACAAGAGGCTGAGCTTAAACCGAGAACGATAGCTCTGTTACACGATACCCTTCCATAAAGAGCACCTGCAGAGTATTTGGGAATTAGGGTGGTAAATGATGTGGAAGAGGAATTCCGGTCTACCACCAGTGCTGATTGGCGAGGAATCCTCGAGCTCCGAGGTTCCTGGTGCTGTGAGGGAGGGGGAGAGCCGCGAGAGCAACGTGGCCCCCCAAAAGAACCCCTTTCTGGGGGCGTGAGAGCTCGGCTGTGCCCCAAAGTGACTCCTCTGCTCCCCGGCAAGCTCTTTTTAAGAGCTCTGTTACACGACACCCTTCCATAAAGAGCGCCTGCAGATTATTTAGGAATTAGGGTGGTAAATGATGTGGAAGAGGGTAAAATTAGGGTGAATGGTGGAGAATCTAAATTATGGGAAATGTTGCTGTGGGAGAGGAGGGAATAGATGGACTTAAACAGATGTGTGATTTAGGCTCTTGAACGACATGAAATTATTTGGCAGGGAAACCATTGTTAGTTGGAAGTCCTGGAACAATTTCCGGTGGATTAGCACCATTAAACTCAGCGGCACTTACTCCTGAGTAGATATGCATGGGATTGCACTGGCAGAATGCAAGGATCTCAAACCCTGCAATCTCAAATCTTGATGGTGTTGTTTTTCTTTCTTTCAATTCTTCTTCTCTCAGATAGTGAATGCGCTGGACTCCAACCCCACGACGAGGCGCACACAGCTGCAGCACAAATTTGAGCAAGTGATTGCACTCATGGAAGACAACATTTACGAATGCTGCAGTGAGGCATAGGTGGCAATCTGGACTTTGTTCCACGTCTAGAAGTGGCCTTCTCTACAGTGCACTGTCCTTTAGGGAACACCTTTTCAAAGTATCTGTGTGTGTCAATATGCAGCCTGTTGTATGTATGTGATGATAAAGAAACCAACTTGATGGTGCGTCTCTCTGGCCAGTCTCCTTGAACCATCAGGCGACGGGAGGGTTTGGCCACCAAACAGCTTGAAATCCCTTATGTGATCTGCACTGCACGGCACCCATAATTTATTTGATCTTTCAGACAGAGGCACAATACCTGCGCCGCCAAATGTAGTAGAGTAGTTCCTTCTGAAGAGCTCCGACTCGTATTCAAAGCGGCCATCTTTCCTTTTATTCATTTTCCCAGAGAGACTCTTGTAAACCAGAGCTCAGGATATGGAAACAATGCTGAGGTGGTTTGGAGAAAAGCAGATATATTATCTCAGGGAACACTGAATGAAGGTTTCAAAAGGCCCTTGGAGCAACAGGGGAACTCCCCACCCCTTGCAAAACAGTGCCCCCTCTCCCTTCTGTGTACTTTAAATATCAGGGAACCCATTTACTGTACACAGCCTGCTGCATTAGATGTATTTTGTGCCTTTTATTTTTGTACTGTACATGGAAACATAACCACATCTTCATCTGAGGCTGAAAAGAGGTGGGGAACTCACAGGCTAGACAATGCAGTTGCTTCCTAAGTAGTCATGAGACATGTGAAAGCACTTTATCCCCCAAACGGAAGTGGCTGTTACCTTGCTGGAGGGATCATTATTGTGTAGCAGACAATGTTGAAAAAGAACAAATCAGTGCAGCTGTTCCCGCTTCCCAAAGCTTCCCAGATGTTTATGCACACTGAACTGCAGTCGACAAATTCCCCTCTAAATGCCCATCTGGCTCCAGGAACAATTTTCCCCAAGAAGGAGAACACACACACACACACACACACACACACACACACACACACACTTCGGGGGTCAAAGGGATGCACTTCCTTCCCTTTGTTCTGCCCCCTGCAATTTTAGAGGGAATGTACAAAGCTGAACTCTTGGATCACCATAAATCCACAATTGGCTTAACACAAAACCACTGGTAGCTTCACAAAAGAAAAAGGAAAAAGAAGTGTCTGTTCCTGCTCCAACTTCTTTCATAAGGTAACATCCTTTAATGCAGTATCCTATATTTGCCAGCATCATTAAAGTATCATTTGGTTTTAAACATAAAGCCCCCTAACTGTTTCCCGTATGCCTTTACACTGACTACAGTAGGAAGCATTATTTTTTCTCAACTGTGAGGAAGATACACAGTTGTCCTAGCTCTCTTGTCTGTCTGTCTGTCTGTCTGTCTGTCTCTCTCTCTCTCTCTCTCTGAATTCCTCTTTAGAAAAATAGGTAGCTGCCTTCAAAATCCAGATTTACCGTGAGCACTGAAGCCAGCTGATGCTGTTGACAATGCCAAGGTCACAAACTGCCAATTAATGCTTTTTTTAAAAAATAAACCTACACTACCTCATCCAAGGCAAGGTCTAAAGGGGAGTTGCCACAGTTTATGAGGCTAAGATGTGATCACTTGGGTAGGAATTGAGCAGTTTATTTTCCCTGATTGCAATATTGTTATGGGTAGTTATCCTTTGTCAAGTATATCAGAAATGCATAGTGTAGTATATTATGTGGGGAACCGACATGTCATGATGGATTTTATGTATTGGTATATTAAAAAGTACAGATTTTATCCAGTGCAAAAATAAAGAGGAATATAAGACATTTGGGGGGGGAACAGAATTGCAGAATATTACGCTTACTGTTTGCTGAGAAAGTGGCTGCAGAAGAGAAACTTTAAGGATGTAGCTGGGCTACATTTAACCTAGAAAGAGATTTTTTTTCCTTCAACATTCTTTTCTTTTCTTTTTTGAACTGTGAAGAGCTGCCAGTTACACGCATACAGAGAAGGCTGACTCAGGAATGTGAAAAGAGAGTCTGCTGGACCACCAGTTGTGGGGAGGAGGAGAGAGCTGAAGGAAAACAGAGACAGGATTAGAGGTTTTTTTTCCTAGCCCAGTCAGTGCAGACAGCTGTAATTTTGGAAAGCATCAGCACAGTTTCAGCACTTAATTGGGTTTACAGAAAGCCACTGTCTGGACAGGCCACCAGGCCAGAGGGACCGATCTCTGTATCCCCCTCACATATTACTATATCCTGTGTGTGTGTGTGTGTGTGTGTGTGTGTGTGTGTGTGTGTGTGTGTGTGTGCTTCAAGCAATGTGCTTGGCAGCATACGTGTATCATGGCATATGCTTTATTATTTAATTCTTTGTCCAAATATTTGCTACAACCATTGAAATGAATTGTCTACAAACTAGAAGCTGAGGGTTGGGTGTTGTTGCCCAGAACCCAACTCCATTGTAATATATTTTTAATGCTGTCATGTTCTTTGTGGGTGTGTTTTCCCCCTACCTGCTGTTTAATGGAAGTGGCAGAATCTTTGGTGAGAAATATCTTTGTAATAAAACAAGGTGATCAAATTAGTGTCCGAGTGTTTCCATTCATAAAACTTTGGGAGAGGAACAAAAGTCAACTGGAACATCATGTATTCCAGCTTCAGTATGAAACTTCACTCAGCCCCACGATGGAAGCCACTAAAAAGTATGTTTTCTAAACTGGAGTCTTAAGAAGACTCCAGCTACCTACTCCAGTCTTGAGGAAGAGGGCTTTGGGTTCTGGGTAGTACAAGACTGAATTGGAAATCTCTTAAGCTGTGGGCTATTGGTCTGGGTAATTGGACCAAAGCAGGATTAGGCTGGTGTCTTCCCCTCCCCTTGCCTGCTTCCCTCAGTCCAGCAGAAGGGATCCTTAGAAGGCAGAGGTACCACTATCATGTGTAGAGGAATAAGCAAGCTCTGGAGCTCTCGTCACCACTTGCCATGCTGTGTCTCCCTCCAGCTCCTTTGCAAAAACATAGAATCATAGAATCATAGAGTTGGAAGAGACCACAAGGGCCATCCAGTCCAACCCCCTGCCAAGCAGGAAACACCATCAAAGCATTCTTGACATATGCCTGTCAAGCCTCTGCTTAAAGACCTCCAAAGAAGGAGACTCCACCACACTCCTTGGTAGCAAATTCCACTGCCGAACAGCTCTTACTGTCAGGAAGTTCTTCCTAATGTTTAGGTGGAATCTTCTTTCTTGTAGTTTGAATCCATTGCTCCGTGTGGAGCAGTCTAGAGGAACAGTCCTTGGTTCGATATCTCTACATCACTACATAGTAGATTCACCGATCAGTTCAGATAGCCTCTTGGGCTTCACTGTCTGCCACAACCAGGCCCTGGGAGAACCCCTTGATAATTAAATCAAGGTGGGGGTTTTTTCTAGCCATGGAAAGGGGAGTGGGGAAAGCACTTGGTAGATTGCCTTCTTCTGGTGCCACTCTTAAAAGTAGAGAGCTCTCAGGTTTGAACTTGAGGGTTTTATACCCTGTAGGCTAGCAGTGGCGAACCTATGGCACATGTGCCAGAGTGGGCATGCAGAGCCCTCACAGCTGGCACGCACGCCATCGGCCCATCTGTGTTGTTGTTTTGTTGTTGTTTTTCCATTTGTGCTCCCGCTCCTCCCCACACTACTGTGTGCATCCACTGCTTAAACCCATAACTTTTTTTTTTTTTTGCTGGCAGCTGGCGATTGATCTGTATTTCAATTGGCTGCAGCAGTGGCTGTTTCTGATTGGGCATAACAGCGTTTGTTATTTGGCCCTCGTGATTTTTTTCCTGCACTTTTTCGGTGCTGCGTGGTAGTTCCCAGCTCCCCCCTCCAAGCCAGGCTTCGCCCATTCCCTTCTGCCCCCCCCCCAGCTCCAATCCTCCGCAGGCCCTCGCCTCCCGTGGGTCTGAACTGCCTGGGCTAGGAGGGCACCTGCCCCTGCCGCCTCCCTGTGCGCCTGGCCCAACCCAGCCTCACCCCTTTGCTGCAGCAACGTCGGAGGGAGGGGAGGGAGACGGCGAGAACTGCGGAGATTTTTCTGTTCTTCCTCTCCCAAAAAAAGCTCAAGCTCAACAACTTTGGGCACTTTGCGATAAATAAGTGGGTGTTGGTTTGAAGTTTGGGCACTCGGTCTCTAAAAGGTTCGCCACCATTGCTGTAGGCTTTCAGGCCCACACTCCTTTAGCCTCCACAGCTCCCTTGCCTCTCCTTTCTTCTGTCCCTTGTAATCCACTCCCTATTCATTCTTCTGCCCTTTGTGAACCCTGAGTCTTGACTGGCTTCCTAGTGCTTCAGGCTCAACATTTCACTTCTTGACGACAGCCCTGTTGCAGGTTGCCTTCCCCCACTCAGTTATCTGCCAGGGGCTCTGCTTGCTAACTTGTGCTACCAGCAGGTGAAGAATTTAACTGACCATATCCTTGTCTGACAATTTGATTTAATAGGGCCACAACCCCTGCACCCAATGAATTATGGGCTGTATAATGGATAGACGTGAGAACCGTGGGCAAATTACCTACTTGGTAAATTTACATGGGATGCGGGTGGTGCTGTGGTCTAAACCACTGAGCCTAGAGCTTGCCGATCAGAAGGTTGGCGGTTCGAATCCATGCGACGGGGTGAGCTCCCGTTGCTCGGTCCCAGCTCCAGCCCACCTAGCACTTTGAAAGCACATCAAAGTGTAAGTAGATAAATAGTTACCGCTCCGGCGAGAAGGTAAACGGCGTTTCCATGTGCTGCTCTGGTTCACCAGAAGCCGCTTAGTCATGCTGGCCACATGACCCAGAAGGTGTCTGCGGACAAACGCCGGCTCCCTCGGCCTATAGAGCGAGATGAGCGCCGCAACCCCAGAGTCGTCCGCAACTGGACCTAACAGAAGGTAAAGGTAAAGGGACCCCTGACCATTAGGTCCAGTCGTGACTGACTGGGGTTGCACACTCATCTCACATTATTGGCCGAGGGAGCCGGTGTACAGCTTCCAGGTCACCTTCCCGCTTGGAGCGGTACCTATTTATCTACTTGCACTTGACATGCTTTCGAACTGCTAGGTTGGCAGGAGCTGGGACCGAGCAACTGGAGCTCACCCCGTCACAGGGATTCGAACCGCCAACCTTTTGATCAGCAAGCCCTAGGCTCTGTAGTTTAACCCACAGCGCCACCTGCATTCCTTTACCTACAGCTTATTCACCAAGGCTGAATTGGAGGAGAAAAATGACACTAGAAATCCCAAAGTTAGTGGTGGCATCTGGCAGAAAAACTCTTTAAGTGATACAATATGCTTTTGATGGACAAGGCCACAGGGTTTTGGATCAAAAGTTAGCTACCAAACTGGTCCAAGGTAGCTCCTTCAAGTCGAAGTGTACCTTTAAAAAAGCTTAAAGATTTTGGTGCCTATTAAATAAATAATCCTTTCTACAAGCATCACTTACTGTCCCTGGCAGGAACAACAACAGGAACAAGAGCAGCAACAACAACACGACTAATATATTTGCTGCACTTCCATGATATCAAAATGCCCAAGGAAGCCACTTCCTTGTGCCTAATGGTAGGGCCAGCCTTGCTCAGAATAAAGTAAGAAACTGCTTTTTTTTAATGTGGGAATTGCTGCTCTCACTTCAAGCACTGGATTTATGGAGCATCATTCATCGCCATTTCTTGAGATATTGGGGGTTGTTAACTTTGCACATCACAGACCAAGCACCCATAATGGTAACTGAGAGGTGCAGATACTCAATGGTCCATAGAGGCTCAGTGCATTGTGATGACAACATTATGGTCACCGTTATGCCTTCAAACATGGGATAGAAGAGAGGATATTGTCCAGTGAAGTGGTTCATGTGAGAAAAGCTAAACCTGCTGAAATTCATTCCTTTGCACAAGTATTAAAGGTTTTCAGTCCTCTCCTCTGCATCTGGTCATCCTTAACAGACACATCAGCTTCCTTAGCAGACACGTCAGACAGATAAGATTCCACCCGTTTATTTTACACCAGAAATAATAATCTTGTTTGGGTGTCCAGCTGTGTAGGAATGATGGTGTGGAGGGGGAAGGCACCAGATAATCTTGGTCCTGCTGTGGTGTTCAAGGGTCCTTTTTGAGACAACAGGCCTCTGTACACACCTTGGGGAGACGAAGGGTTGGAATAATTCACATGGCAGTCTCTGCTCAGGCTTCCACCCTCGTGGAACCCTTGAACATGTGAAGTAGGGCCAACAGCCATCATATTGATCCTCTCCCCCTGCAAGCAGAGGAGATACAATTGCCATCTTCACATATCTTCACATGGCTGTCACATGGAGGATGCTGCAAGCTTGTTTTCTCCTGCTCTGGAGGGTAGGACACGAACCAATGCAAGTGACAAGAAGGGAGATTCTGACTAAAATCAGGAAGAACTTTCTGACAGTAAGAGCTGTTTGACAGTGGAGCAGACTCCCACGAGAGGTGGTGGTCTCTCCTTCCTGGGAGGTTTTCAAACAGGTTGGATGGCCATCTGCCAGATATGATTTTGTTGAGATGCCTACATCGCAGGTGGATGGATTGGATGACACTTGGAGGGCCTTCCAACTCTACGATTCTATGATTTCTCCCATGTTGAACACTCCTGAACTATTGCAACAAAAAAGTAGAAAATCCAACAGATTAGGCCTGTGAATTGCTTCACCTATGTATATGTCAATACTTGGATGCTATAAAGCACAAACAGCTGGCTAAAATACTGAAGAGGTCACATAGATCATCTCCGGTTGCTGTTATTACAATCTGATTGCCTAAAGAGAATACAATCCTCAGTCCAATTAAACCTGCATCAACCAAGATACTGAGCCAGCTTGCAGACGAGGAAAACAATTTCACTCAACTCTCACTTGAACTCTAGCTGGGGCAAACCACAATCAGTCTGTAAAGATGGCAGTTATATGTGGATACTGACAGCCATTGCCTTTCAGAAATCCCAGCAGGTGGAAGGTCTCCATCACCCCCCTTTCCACTTTGTAACATCTCTCCAAAGGAGCACTAATCTTTGACTAGGGAAGCATGGGTTGAAAAGCCTTCTGTTTCCTGATACTGATTGAATAGCCTTAAGTTACTGATTTCATTATTGTAACCTGTTTTTTTATTGCACTCTTCCTGTAAGGTGCTCAAGACAAGGCACTGATTGTTATTTTCACAACAATCCTGTGAGGTAGGTTAGACACAGCAAACCGCCCAAGGTTACTCAGCATGCTTTGTGGCTGAGTGGCAATTGTAACCATAGCTGCCAAGTTATCCCTTTTTTAAGGGAAATTCCCTTATGCTGAATAGGCTTCCTCGTGAGAAAAGGGAAAACTTGGCAGCTATGATTGTAACCCAGGTTTCATGAGTCAAAATGTGTATACAGTGGTACCTCGGTTTATGAACACAATTAGTTCCGGAAGTCTGTTCATAAACTGAAGCATTCATAAACTGAAGCAATCTTTCCCATTGAAAGTAATGGAAAGTGGATTAATGTGTTCCAGACGGGTCAGCGGAGTACTCAACCTGAAGTGTACTTAACCCGAAGCATGGGTGTAATTGGTTCCGGAAGTCTGGTTCCGGAAGTCTGTTTATAAACTGAAGTGTTCATAAACTGAAGCAACTTTCCCATTGAGAGTAATGGAAAGTGAATTAATCCGTTCCAGATGGGTCCGCGACATTCGTAAACTGAAAATTCGTAAACCGAGGTGTTCGTAAACCGAGGTTCTACTGTATACGCAGTTAAATGTGACGTTATTTCTTTTTAACAATTGCTGATGAATGCTGAGTTTATCTCTTTTTTTCCTCTCTTTTTTAAAAAGCAAATAGCAGGTGCAAGGAGTGGCACTAGGATCAGTACGCCAGCAGGCAGAGAGAGGGAGCTTGAGCATTTCCCAGCCTGCTTCCACCCCCACCCCCATGAAACTGCTATACTTCCATACCACAGGCGCTTCATCAGAACTATTGCAGGGCTAAACTCACTCTCTTTGCCCACCACAGAACTGTGACTGCAGTTTACTGTCAAAGATACAGTTAGCATATAATATTCAATCACAAATGTTGCAAAGAAGATGCAGCATTTTATTCCTGTAATGGCATGTCCCAGTTTGGTCCTAACTCCCGGTCCTAAACTCCCAGCCCTGTTAGGCACAACTCCACGCTGACTCTGCCAGTTGCATGCTTACTGTAAGTGTTTGTAGTTCGATTCATCATTGCATTAAATGGGGGCCTACCTGTAAAGCTTATGCCAGATCTATTTCTTGAGCCACACCAGGGTTACACAATACTCCAGGCTAAGTACATTTAAGGGCTCATCCACACTTATGACTCCTCCAAATTGACCGATTGAGCTTTAAGAGCGGGTTTTCACTGGGAAGGCTCCAGGGCGGAAAAGAAAAGCTCAGATAAAGAGCTTTTAAATGTGGACCTGGGCCTGGAAAGAGCCAGGGGCAGATCTACTATGAAACTAATGAGGCTTAAGCTTCAGGGCTCCTAATCCCAGAAGGGCCCTGTAAGTGACTTTAGGCCACCTTGCATTTTTTTTTTTTTAAAAAAAATGCTTTTTAAGGTGCATCTCACATTTTCTTACTTTTCATGCACCACATACCCTGTTTCCCGGAAAATAAGACATACCCATAAAATAAGTCGTAGTAGGATTTCTAAGCATTTGTGCAATATAAGCCATACCCCGAAAATAAGACATAGTGATAGGCGCAGAAAATAAGACATAGTGATAGACCAGTGATTTTGACATGTGAGATAACCCAGTACAGCAAATTTAATCAAAATCTATGATGTAGTTGGTGATTTTTAAAAATGTGATCTGTAGTGGAACAAATGCCTGTTGTCTTTGTCCATTGAGTTTTCTTGGCAGGGATACTGGACTGGCTTGCCAGTTCCTTCTCCAGGTGGATCACGTTTAGTCAAAACTCTCCACTATGACCTGTCCATCTTGGGTGGCCCTGCATGGCATAGCTCATAGCTTCTCTGAGTTATTCAAGCCCCTTCGCCACGACAAGGCATTGATCCATGAAGGGGTAATGTGGTTGCTGACCTTGAGCCAGACATCTTGGAGAGTGAAGTCAAATGGGCCTTAGAAAGCACTGCTAATAACAAGGCCAGTGGAAGTGATGATATTCCAGCTGAACTATTTAAAATTTTAAAAGATGATGCTGTTAAGGTGCTACACCCAATATGCCAGCAAGTTTGGAAAACTCGGCAATGGCCAGAGGATTGGAGAAGATCAGTCTACATCCCAATCCCAAAGAAGGGCAGTGCCAAAGAATGCTCCAACTACCGCACAATTGCCCTCATTTCACACGCTAGCACGACAAGGTTGTATATTGTCTCCCTACTTATTTAACTTATATGCAGAATTGATCATGCGAAAGGCTGGACTAGATGAATTCCAAGCCGGAATTAAGATTGCTGGAAGAAATATCAACAACCTCAGATATGCAGATGACACAACCTTGATGGCAGAAAGTGAGGAGGAATTAAAGAACCTTTTAACGAGGGTGAAAGAGGAGAGCGCAAAATATGGTCTGAAGCTCAACATCAAAAAAACCAAGATCATGGCCACTGGTCCCATCACCTCCTGGCAAATAGAAGGGGAAGAAATGGAGGCAGTGAGAGATTTTACTTTCTTGGGCTCCTTGATCACTGCAGATGGTGACAGCAGACACGAAATTAAAAGGCACCTGCTTCTTGGGAGAAAAGCAATGACAAACCTAGACAGCATCTTAAAAAGCAGAGACATTACCTTGCCAACAAAGGTCCGTATAGTTAAAGCTATGGTTTTCCCAGTAGTGATGTATGGAAGTGAGAGCTGGACCATAAAGAAGGCTGATCGCCGAAGAATTGATGCTTTTGAATTATGGTGCTGGAGGAGACTCTTGAGAGTCCCATGGACTGCAAGAAGATCAAACCTCTCCATTCTGAAGGAAATCAGCCCTGAGTGTTCACTGGAAGGACAGATCGTGAAGCTGAGGCTCCAATACTTTGGCCACCTCATGAGAAGAGAAGACTCCCTGGAAAAAACCCTGATGTTGGGAAAGATTGAGGGCACAAGGAGAAGGGGACGACAGAGGACGAGATGGTTGGACAGTGTTCTCGAAGCTACGAACATGAGTTTGACCAAACTGCGGGAGGCAGTGCAAGACAGGAATGCCTGGCGTGCTATGGTCCATGGGGTCACGAAGAGTCGGACACGACTAAACGACTAAACAACAACAAGTGGAACAAATCCACTGAAGAAGGCAGCAGTGGTTACCCAGACCTCACTGCTGGTTGCGAAGCCCCCCCCCCCCAAAAAAAATGTAGGTCCGCCACTCAGCGGAGCAAAGCTTAAGTGTAGATAAGCTGTGTCTGTAACCAAGGAAGAAACTCTAAAACCTGTCCATCAAATAAACATATCCTAAGACAGAGCCAGTGTGGTATAGTGGTTAAGAGCGATAGACTTGTAATCTGGGGAACCGGGTTCGCGTCTCTGCTCCTCCACATGCAGCTGCTGGGTGACCTTGGGCTAGCCACACTTCTCTAAAATCTCTCAGCCCCACCCACCTCACAGGGTGTCTGTTGTGGGGAAGGAGGGGGAAGGAGATCATTAGCCGCTTTGAGACTCCTTCAGCTAGTGATAGAGCAGGATATCAAATCCAAACTCTTCTTCTTCTTCTTAGGATTTATAGGAGTCCCAGGGCTCTGAACACAGCACTAACACTTAGGGTTTTTGTGAAGAGCGATGCCTCAGTTACTTTCAGAGAGGTAGCTGTTCTGCTCTGTGGCAGCACAAACAAGGAAAGTTCTTGAAACACCTCATGCCATCATAAATTGTTTAAAGCTTTCACATATTACAGTCCACTTCAGATGCATGAAATGAGATGTCGTCTGACGAAGCAGACTTCACTCCACCAAAGCTTTTGCCATCATAAATTTGTTAGCCTTTGAGATGCTAAAAACACATTAATTACTGAAAATATATGGACTGCCAACCACTCAGAGCAGCTTCACGGGTCAACATGGAGCAGACACAGTGGTAGTGGAGAAGTACGTTGCTCTCCTCACCACCAAGTAGGCTCAAAAATGAGCAGCAGCTTCCGCTTACTTGGTTTTCTGTCCCTTAAACTCCAGCCATTTCCCCATACATTTAGTTGCCTCCAGCTCCTCTGAGGAACAAGTCAGATACTACAGTCTGGGTGACGTCATCAACATATGCAGTTGCAGGCTCTGCTCTCTATAGTCCTGAAATTTCATTTCCTCAGAGACCCACTGAAGGCCTAGTCTGAGCATTTCTTAGAAGGCTGTTAGGCTTCTAATTTTAATTAAAAACAGGTTATGCAGCTGGGCGAATGGACATGGAGGTATTTTAGATACCGTGTTTCTCACATTTTAAGGCGTCCCTATAAAATAAGACATGGCACGATTTTCTGGAGGCAATAAAATATAAGGCATCCCCCAAAAATAAGACATGCTGAGTGGGAGCAGTGGTGGGAGCAGGTCTGCATGGCGCTTTTGCAGCGTGCGCCTCGCCGAGCGCTGCTGTTTCTCCCGGGTCCCGCTCAGTCGGGACTCTGCGCGGTGCGCGCTACTGTCCTTGCCGGCTCCCGCTGAGTCGGGGCTCGGCACAGCGCACGCAGCTGTCTTTGCCGGCTCTTTCTTGAATGAATCCCCCACCCCAAATTCGACCAAGCCCAGAACAGCCTGCCAATCACACCAACGTGCAACCAACGTCGCTTGCTCCCAGCGGCCGTGAAGGGGCGGGGCTCCGCTCGTGAGCAGGCCGGGGGGAGGGTGAGAACAGAAGCGGCCATTGGGTGAGAGGCGTTTCGCGCCTGAAATGGCCGCCGCCGCCGAACAATGGACGAGCCTATGGCGGGAGCAGGGCCCACCGCGGCCGGTCCTGTCGCCATGGGTGGGGAAAATGAGGCTGAAAGCCGGCAAGGCCCCGCGGACCGGGCCGACGGAGAGTCGCGGCTCAACCTGTTGGACACTTGCGGGGTGTGCGGCCAGAACATCCAGAGCCGGCGGCCCAAGCTGCTGCCGTGCCTCCACTCGTTCTGTGTGCGCTGCCTACCCCCTCCGCATCGCTACCTCATGCTGCCGCCTTCCGCTGCACCTTCGCTGGGCGCTGGCGGCCCCAAAGACCCGCCGCTGCCTCCGCCATTGCCTTTGCTTCAGCCTTCCCCGGCCCCCTCGTCGCCCGTCGCCACGCCGCCCTCGCCGCTGCACTGCAACCCGGGTAAGGAAGCCCGCGCGGCGGCCGTGTAACGACTGGGGGGTGAGGAGGAGAAGAGCTCGTAGTTATCTCAGAGAGGGAAAGCCCCGACCCAGCGGGAGCCGGCAAGGGCAGCAGCGCGCGCCGCACCGAGCCCGACCCAGCAAAACTCTGAAAGCTTAATACCAGTAAAAAATTAAAAAGCTTAACAAAAAAAATAAGACATCCCCTGAAAATAAGCCATGGCAGGTTTTTTTGGAGTAAAAATAAATATAAGACATGACTTAAAATGTGAGAAACACGGTAGTACCTGTTTTAAATATATTTCAAACTCAAGGTTTTGTTTGCTTAATAAATTATTTCAACAAAACATTTAATAAACTATTACAACGAAACATTAAATACAGTTTCCCATGTCAATTGTCAGATAATAGTACACATAGAAGAGAATAACACATCAATAAACCATACAAAATGTATAGTGGCGTCGGGGGGGGGGGGGACGGCAATCAAATCACAAGCAGAATCCCACCCCTCCCAGATTCGACTGATGTACCTAATTCAGAGACTTATGTTGCCTACTTTACTTCCTGAATAAAAAACCCCACAGATGCCTTTATCATTTTATGGGGGAAAGTCCATTTTAGAATGGAGTTTGTTGTACCATTGACTCCATTCATAGTGGGTGTCTATATGCACAGCCTGAAGGACAGCTCAGTCTGCAGAGCATGAGAGTTGTAACCTCAAAGTCATGGGTTTGAGCCCCACATGGGGCAAAACAATTCCTGCATTTCAGGGGATTGGCTTAGATGACCCTTGTGGTCCTTTCCAACACTACAATTCTATGATTCTAAAAAAAAAAAGAGTGTTCTACATTGCTGAGAGCCCCTTTGTCCTCTGCAGTACTTAGCGATGGGGCATTTGCACTGTTAAGGCTTGTTCATGTATGAGTTCATGTGTACCCCTGGGCTTCTCTACAGTTAATGTTGGCTGAATATTTAAAATCACACTGTTGAAAAGGATGTTCTGTATGTGGCATTAGATCTGCAAAGATCCATACACATACACTCGTGCATGTGTGAACCAGCCGTGGATATTTTTCCACCTGCAGCAAAATTGCCGATCTCTGGAAACAGAGAAGAGGCAGGGAGAAGCTGAAATTCTGCCTTTCTCAACAAGTTAAGTACATTGCTTTGACCTACTCAACTGTACAGTATATCATTCCTATTAACTACCTAGAAGCTTCAGCTGTAACGTCGCACAGACTACTGGGGGGTAAGCAGACACCATCCTCCACTGCTAAAAGATGTGCCCTTGTAGAACAACCCTTGATTGAGTTTTGTTAATTAGTCCCGTGTCATTCTTTCCTTAGGACTGGAAGATTGCCACATAATTTCAGCTTAGCTCTATTTCACCCAAACGGCATTTATCATTGTTCTAATTAACAAGGGCAAAGGAGGAAATGAATGCATCACAGCCGGGGCCACACTCAGGTTTCAAGGAAGCCTTTAGCAGGAGTAAAGACAATGCAGGACAAAAATCAAATACTTCATTTTGCAAGGACTTTACACCTTAGTTTACCCAAAGCGGCAGCCGGGGGGGGAGGGGGCCTTTGTTCAACTCTCTGGGCAGTCAACCAACCTGGCAGGGTGAAACTTAGAGATGAGAAACTTGAGTTCAACTTTACTTCTATAATGAAACTGTGTAGCTCTGGGCACCCTCTCATCTCTTGGTTATGAGGTTATGGTGATGCTTCTTGTATAGGAACCAGAGGTGCCAGCTTGCAAGAGCAATTGGGAGGCCAATGTTGCACGGGCAATGTCAGGAGGTTGTGAGGAGCTGAATGCAGAAATAGCGTGGCTTCAATGGCTGGCAGCTCCTCCTCCTCCGCCTCCTTCTGGAGCCCCCCACTGGCAAGGGGCTGCCTGGACTCCCCCTTCCCCTCTGCGGCAGGAGGAGGAGCCGCCCTACCAATTCTCCGGGGTGTGTGGGGGGGTGTCCCCCTCCCCCAAAATGGCTTGGCCTCCCTGAGTCGGCACCCCTAATAGGAACACCTTTTATACCGTAGATATAACACCCTCCTAACAGTACAGTGGTACCTCTGGTTAAAAACCTAATTCGTTTCAGAGGTCTGTTCTTAACCTGAAACTGCTCTTAACCTGAAGCACCACTTTAGCTAATGGGGCCTCCTGCTGCCGCCGCGCCGCCAGAGCACAATTTCTGTTCTCATCCTGAAGCAAAGTTCTTAACCTGAGGTACTATTTCTGGGTTAGCGAAGTATGTAACCTGAAGCGTTTGTAACCTGAAGCATTTGTAACCCGAGGTACCACTGTACAGTGGATTCTCGCTCCCTCTTGCTCACTAGCCATGAGGGCAGCTCCAAGGATTTGGGCACACGTGATTTTCATGTATATGTGGAACTCTTGGAAACGAACCCCAGCATAAGATGTGATTGTACTGCCTACAGAATGGTTGCGACGTCACAGCAAAATTAAACATGGAGTCAGAGCAAGCTGACCTTGTTCAACTTACTTTTGTTGTGGCAAATGAACCCCGTGAATACTTGACTACGTGAAAAGGGGAAAGCTTGTAACTTGCTTCTTGCTGGCCAGGGCGGCTGTCTTTGTTCCACTGGCCAGCTTTCTCCAGGATGCCCTGCTTCTTGTCTGCCCTGGCATCTTTGCCCTTCAGTGGGCTGCTTCCTTCAGTTTCACAGGCACGCTGGCTGGCCTCCATCCAAGAGTTTGGCCAACATCGCCGCAACAGCATGTGCTTGTATGCAAGCTTGCGCCTACGAAACTGGGTTCTAGCACTTTTAACACACTGCAGATTCTCATCAGAGGAATGTAAGCTCTCGTGCTGTCATAATACAAGTCACTGCGGAAACATCCGATCCAGCACTTTCTGCTTCAATTTGCAGCTTTGGGAAAAGTTTAATATTTCAGACCTCCATGGCAGGAAGCTGGGCCCTTTCCAGCGTTCCCCACACTGTCAAGTTTCGACACTGTTGAGAAGTAGCTCCTAATCACAACTAAGGCGCTTGCAGCATTGAGCAAGGCAAACAGATGGGAGTCCTTCATTTGGCATCCAAGACTTAACGTTTGCTGGATTTTGCCTTAGGTTTTTTGCTCACAGCTTTTGGTTTCTCCTCCTTAGCATCTGTTGAAAAGACTGGGGATGGGGAGCAGGGAGAGAGGAGAGAAACACAGATGAGTTCATTTTCTTTTGTTTACAAGAGAAACAGTGCCATATTAGGCTATTTAATCTCCCTCCCACCCCTCTATCAGCCAGTAGGCCTAATTTGTCAATCAAAACCGTAACACACTGATGCAGAGCTAGACTTGCCTCCAGTAGTTTAGATGGGCAGTCTTTCGTGCAAAATCAAGGAGGTTAATGGGCCATCGGATCTTGGGAACTTAACACAGTCAAGTATCGGTGTCTGAATAATTTAGAACTGGAGCCTGATGAGACCAATTCAGTAAGCCTCTCATAACCCAGTAGGGTAACACTCCCCGTCCCCCCAAAAGAGCCAATTCAGTGTCTGGGAGTACATCAGTCAGAACTTAAGCTGCCTGGTTGAGAGAGTGGCCAAGAACATGTTTTATTGGCTGCCACTGATTTAACAACTAAGCCTGTTCTAGGAAGAGAGAGATTTGGTAATTGTTGTGCACTAGAACCCCCTGAAATGTGTCAGATGTGGGGCTTGAAAGTTGTTTGAAAGCTGCAGCTCGTCCAGATTTCTGGAGTTAGCTAAGGAGAACACAAAACAGCCAATCTTAATGTGAGTAAATAAACCCTAAAAAGCCCTTAATGGTTTGATTCTGGGATACCTGGGTGAGCATATTCCCCCCATATATCCCTTCCTATTCATTAAGATCTAGCACAGATAATGTTCAAATATTTCCATCTTCTATCAGGTTGGTGGTCATCATAAAGAGGGCTTTCTCTGCCGTGGCTAGGACTGGTCGATGGGCACTAGGAGCTTACACACATTTCCCTTTCCTCTGCTCTTTCCAGGCACAGTCCATGATTTAATGCTCTCTGTCTGAGCAACCCCTCCTGCCCCTACAAGCTTTCCCCATGAAAACCTGCTCTTTAAGGCTGAATTGGAGCAAACCGCAATCAGCAGAAAACTCTGGTTGCCTTTTGTTGCGCTTCAGCTTTAAAGAGCAGGTTTTTGCAGAGAACACTCCGGAGCAACAACAACAAAGTGGGGCTTTCAGACCCAGAGCTTTAAAGCACAGAACTTGTGCCAGGAAAAAGTGGAGCAAAGGATAAGTGTAGATAAGCCCTAGAATGAGAAAAGATGAATTCAGTCCAAGAAAAAACAGTCCATAACATCCCCCTGCTTGGGAAGAGGGAGCAAAATGGTGGGTTTAACAGCTGCATGGATCCCTTTATATTATGTTGATCCTACCACCATTCTCTGAAGTCAGAGAAAGCCAAAATCATTTGCCCTTGTTTTGCCACATGGCTAGAAATTTGGTGGCACTGAAGAGCAGTTGCTCTCTGTATTACAGAAATCATAGGCAGATTGGGGAGGCTAGTGCTCAAAACACAGAGACAGATTTTGGGATAAAGGGAGCAGAAATGCATAGGGTTGTTTCTATTCTGCAGTTGATGCCCGGTACGTAAGGCAGCACCCGGAGAATATTAGTCTTTTAGTAATAGAAAGTAAAATAAAAGTCAAGAGCTTAGGACTCTAAAAATGAAACATCAGAAACAGCGACTGTAAGGCAGGTACTTAAGGCAGGTCTGAATTTTCCTGTCCAGTTCTTTGTCCATGCATAGGACAAGTAAAGGCATAAAAGGGCCAGATAAAGAATTCAGTTTGAATCCAGCTGACACCAGATTACTTTTTTTCATTGGTTCAGGCTCCATCTCCAGCACTATGTCACATTGGGTGCCTGCGTATTCAAGGCAGCCTTGGCAGGATGGACCTTGTAGCTCCTTAGAATGCCAATAAGAAGTTTTGGTGCCTCGCCCGATCCACAAACCTAGCAAAGCATCATATTCAGTCATTTTCACTAGTCTTTGCCAAGGCTATTATTCACACAAGATCAATACTCCAGGGACAAACGGAAGAGAAACAGGGTTCTCTGGCAGATGTCTTTTGCCTTGAACTACTGCGCAACTGGCAAAGCAGTCTCCATCACTGCAGCTTCATCCTTGGAAAAGACTTGTTGACTTCTACAGAGCCACAGCAGCTCTGCCAAAACAATAATGGCAGCACTAACTGGACCACTTTCTCAAGACTTTTTACTTGCCTAGCCCAGCTTCCATGGCAGTAACTCATGCCAGTGCCTTCTTGCCTACCTTAATAGAATTAGCCTTTCTTATCATAAAATAAAATTGCACAAACAGACCTTTTTGCTTTCAGAGCAAGTTTGCTTTCTTCCCTTCCTCTTTCCTCACTTTCCTCTTAATGCTTCTGATTAGCATCTTAATTGAGAGGGCTGCAGTGGCAGCTGCTAATTATTCTCCTTCAAGTCAGTGTGCCAGCGTGATTACGAACAGGTGGCATTGGGGCTGAATTTAGTTTGCCAGCTCACTTGCAAACAGGAGTGTGGGTGAGGAAGGAGGGAAAGGATAATTAGAGAACTCAACAATAAAAGAGAATTCTTAAGGGGCTTGTTCTAGTCACCACCTTTAAACCGGAACAAACTGTACCAGGAATTACCTTGCAGGGCCACTGCTGCTGTCGCCGCCCCTCTTCTGAGAGCATCTCCGCATCAACCATATGTAGCATGGGGCGGGGGCTTTTATCTGTGCTGGACAAAGTTTCACCTGCTAGATTTCTGTGTGGTGGCTGTAGTTAAAGTCACCAGAAACTTTTCTTTTCTTTTTCAACTGATAGGTGTGTGTTTTCATATCAGGGTGCTTCAGTGTCAGGAAAACTGGCACCTGATTAATTAGAACAAGTCACTAGCCTACTTCAAGCCTTCTTCAACCTGGTATGCTCCGGATATTATTGGCTCCCACCAGCCCCAGACAGCATGCCCAATGGTCAGGAATGATGGGAGTTATAGTCCAAAACAAAGGAGCAATCAAGTTAAGAAGGGTGCCTTCTCAAAGCCTGGTAAATGTTTGCCCGGCTGTGGGAAGGAGGCATGAGGGCTCTCACAGAGTCCTAGAGGCCTCTAACTTCCTTCACGAAGCCGGACATGCTCTTACCGAGCTTTGTGAAGGACCCTGCCAGAGCCTCACAACTCCTTCCTAAAGCCCACTTAAGTCAGTGCTGTGGAGGCAATGCATACCATAGCAGCTTTTAAAGGGAAATTCCCTTATGCTGAATAGGCTTCCTCGCGAGAAAAGGGAAAACTTGACAGCTATGGCCTTTACATTGGTGTGTCTCTTCCTTTCCAGACACTCCCAGTCCACTCTGCCTCCCACTGGGTTTTCATCCCAAGTGTCAGAATTCCACAGCCAGTGAGCATGCTCAGTCCTCATTGGGCTGCTTCGGGGCTCCCCCTCCCTCTTGAGTTTTTCCCTTTTTTTTCTTCTTTTTAAAAATTGTACTTCTGCAAAGCTCAGAGTGATGCTGAACCTGTTGACATCTCCTTCTTGAACATCACTGAGACAAATGAATTAGGATATGGAGTGTGGTTGTTTTCCACACTCACACACACAAACAAACCCCAGTGTATTCATCTAAATGTGTGGCTGCTCTAGAGAACATTTTGAATCTGAACTCTTTCCGTCTGAAATGGATGTGATAATAGGTGCAGCTCACATGAACCAAGTATTCATTGAAAGATGGGCTGCCTGTCCCTTTAACAGTTCTGGGCACCAGGAGGCCATGCAGCTGTGTTGTCCCTCCTCCTGTTCCACAATTTCAAGGATCTCTTTGGACACTCCGCTCCTTCCCCATCTGTAGCTGGAAGGATTTTGCTTCCGCCCCACAGCTAGCAGAGGGGAAAGGGGTAGACCAGGCATCCCCAAACTTTGGCCCTCCAGATGTTTTGGACTACAATTCCCATCTTCCCAGACCACTGGTCCTGTTAACTAGGGATCATGGGAGTTGTAGGCCAAAACATCTGGAGGGCCAAAGTTTGGGGGTGCCTGGGGTAGACGAAGAGGCGACTACCACAGAACTATTAAAGGGACAGGCAACCTAAATGTTGTCTGCACGCAATAGCGGCATGTAAACAAGGCCTTGGGGATATGTAAGATACATGGGATATTAAAATCCCTTCACAAACCTGATTTTAATCTCTCAGAGTTACGTCTGTGGCATTTTCAGAAAGCGCTCTGAGACGTTACAGTATGGATTACCGCAAGCGACTAGCAGTAAGGTGGCATGTGGAAATTCAAATGTGTGGCATTTTGCATTCTAATTGGAATCTGTTTTATAGTGTAATTAGTTTTAATGGCACTGTTTCCTGATCAAGTGCTTTGAATGGAGGTGAGGGAAATGCAAGAATACATAAATAATTAGGACTGCAAGTCCTATGTGCATTTACTTGGGAGTGAGCCCTGTTGAACAGAGTTGGACATACTGCCAAATAAACCAAATAAAGCAGGGGTGGGGAACCTCAGGCCCAGGGCTGAATCTGGCCCTTGAGATTCTCCACAGGCTTTGCCCCCTCTATAGACCACACCTCTCACTGGGCCTAGTCCCTCCGGCTTACACACCCTCTTCGAGTGCTTTTGCTTGACTGGCATGTGTCCCTCAGAAGGTTGGTCAAGAGGGAATGCGGCCCTCCAGTTTAAGAAGTTTCCCACTCTTGTAATAAACAACAGCAGCATCAGAAAGTGGTGCATTAATTGGGTTGAGGAGGATTTATTACATAACAGACTATGATAACAACATCCCCGCCCAGTGTTACCATGTTGTCTTGGGAAATCATAGAGTAGCCGTGAAATCTGGGGGACCTATTAGGGCAGCTGCTGTAAGAGATCCAAACCAGAGGCACTCCCTTCTTGCTGGAATGTGTACTCACAGCAGGCTTTGCATATGCGAGTGATTCTCGGTTTTGTTGGGTCATGGGAGCCTTGTGGGTGGATTGTCAAGCTGCCAGAGAGTGCATGGAGATAGCAGAACAAGTAGGAAGAGAAGAAACTTCTGGGTCACCAGGAATTTCCTAAATAACATAGACAGAATTCCTCCACTTGTGAGTTCCCATTGAGTATCAACCACTGGTTGGAGTAAGGTTGCCAGATGTATCCTGCTTTAAAGGATCTTTCTATCCAGAACTTATTGGTCCTGCTGTAAGTTCATGCTTTTGTAGCATGTAATGAACACCCCATATTGTGAACTCCACACAGTTCCAAAGCAGCCTCTTATATTGAAAAGTTTGATCTGGCAGCCTTGGGTGTAAGGATTGTTCTGGAAATGTACTGTATGTAAAAACTGAGCAGAGATGGCAAAAGTATATATACTGGGGGAGAAGAGCAACTGCCTGTCTCTTTGCGTGCTCCTTCCCATCTTCATGCTCTCTGTGAACCTAATTCAAACCCTTCTTAGAAACACATGCAATGGAGTCCCTTTGCTAGCAGTGGCAATGCAATCCACAAAACAGCACTTAGGAAATGTAAATTCAAACAGAATCCAAAAGCCTGTTTGATACAGAACAGAGAATGTTTGCATCCCTCTCCTCTCTCTCTCTCTCTCTCTCTCTCTCTCTCTCTCACACACACACACACACACACACACACACAGAACCATAGCTGAAGATGTAATGAGTGTTCATCTTACATGGCCCTTAGATTCTGTTTCGACAAACCATACCAGACTTCCTCAGATTATGAGAAGCAGATGGCTCAAGTTGCTAGCAGAAGTCACGTTCTGAGAAGACAGGAGTCTGAGGCTGCTTGGCCCATGATACTTTACTGCCTGAAGTGGAGCACTACATAAGTCGTCATCCCCCACACTGGAGCAAACAATTATTTTATTTTTAATCACTCTGCACCGTTTAGATATCAGTTACTGCCTTCATCTATATCCTTTTAAATTCTGTCACCTGAAACTGCCTGCTTCAGCTTGCCGCACGGTAGTCCTGGTTTGGCTTATTAACTACCCTTTTAAACATAAAAAACATGATTCCATGCAACTATGGTACCTGTTCCCTCCTCATGCAGTAGTTATATATAATAGTTTGTTCCTTACATAGTAGTTCCATGAACCCCTTATAGAGGGTATGAGCCGATAACCGCCTGGTCACCTACCATCATAGGCTCAGATTGTATATATGTGTGGATAAACCATATAGCATAAAGACACCACAGTCTCCGGTGTGCCTCATTTTTCGAAGGAAACACATAGGGTAAAGTGCAGCTGAGCTGCTGGAATCTCACCCTGCTGTGGAGATTCGGGCAGTGTGTAATAATATGTTTGGTGGACACCCTCCTAAAGGACAGCAGGGTGTCTAACACGGCACCTAAGAAACTGTTCCATTAGCCAGAGCTTCTCAGCCTCCAAGCACTTAGCTGGAAGAGCTCCAATTGAGGGTTGATCGGTGGTCCCTGAGCCAATAGAGTGGTCTGAACTGGTAAATGATTGCCTTGTAACATCCACAACCCAGGTGGGAAAATAGAGAATGGGGAGGAAATAAAGGATCTTTTTTTTGGGGGGGGAATAGAAGCAGAGAGAAGCAGAGGGAGAAACTAGCACTAACACACAATTAGAGAACAACCCAACAATAAACGGGGAGGAGGGCACACAAAGACAAAAGCTAGAACTGAAAAGGAAACACACACTCATAGCAAAGATGCTCAGAATTGGGATTCCCCCCCCCCCACAGTGATAAAAAGGTCCAGGCGGTCACAGCCACAGGCAGGAAGATCTGTAGTGTGGGATGAATTAAAACGCTGCAGGGTTTTTCCTATCCAGTGGGAGGCATCATCCTCAATACTGAATGTCCTCCAGCCTAATCTGGCAAATATTTTGTTCAGAACTGTGGCTCATAAACAGCCTCACTCTTTTCTGTTGCAAGAGAAGACTGTGATTTTTCTTAGCCTGGGCCTCTGGATTCTGAAATGAGGAGCAAAACAGAAAAGTGGTTGCTATAGTGACTAGGCCTTGTCCAAGCTAGGTCACAATAGACCACAGTGTGAAGAAGGTTTAAAGTTGGATACTTCTAGTGGCTCTGAGTCCAGAGTGTACCCTGATAAGACCCTGGAATCATATCAGTTTCTCCCCCACCCCAAAGGGAGGGCCATTAGCACAGGGGGAGAAATGGCTCCTAAGAAGCAGCGAACCAATAGTTCCCCTGAACCGAAATCATCAGGGGGAGGAAATTTACCACAGGTATTGGAAACCATGCTAAAACACAGGAGATGCTTCAGTTTTAAAACTGGGAATGAAGAGGTTGGAAACTCTAGTATTGGAAGCCGAACAGAGAAAATCATAAGGAGCTTTCTGGAAGCCACACAGTGAATTCAAACATCTGGATGCACTAAGAGAGATGCGAGAATTGGGAGATGCAGCAGTCTGAAGAAGCAAAGTGGCAGCTAGAAACTGCCAAGTACAGCATCCACAGCCAGCAGCATCTTTGGATGAGGACAGAGATAACATTTGTAGAGCAGTGGGGCTGTACTAGAAGCACCCACAGTGAGTTCAATACAAACATACCTTTTCTATTTAAGGCTTGGCCTCGTTAAAAATACAAATTGTGATTTTGCAGAGGAAAGTCAGTGGTGAATAAACAGCACCAAATGCTTAGCTGGTAAACCTTAGCTGTTGTGATGTCACCTAGATATTTTCCTCCACCCACCAGTAGTTTTGCAATTATTATTTTTAATGGCATTTTAAAATTTACATGTAAATGTAACATTTTAAAATAAGGCAAAAGATGAACATGCAGATAAAAATGGCATTTATTTTAGAAATAACAAGGAGGGTGGCCTGCATGAAACAAGGAGGAAATAAGACTGACAGCTGGGCCAGAATTCAACTTGATAGAATGTACATAGGCCATTTAGATCAGGCATAGGCAACCTTAGCTCTCCATATGTTTTGGAACTACAACTAAAAAAAAGCATGATAAATGCAAGAGCGTTCAAGTTTTCCCCACTTTTCCTTTGGAAAAGGATGGATGAAATTCAGGAAAGCATATGTCTTATTTGAGGTATAAAATAGAGGAAGCGGTAGCTTGGAGAAGGTTTGAGGAAGAGAGAAGGGTTATCACCACCTAAGGTTCCATAAGGCCATAAGAAAAGTTATGTTAGATCAAACCAGAAATCCATTTAAGCAACATCCTATTTCCAACAAGGGTGAGCTAGATGTTTTAGGTTCCCTACAAACAGCAGCACAACTCCAGGGTTTATGCCTACTACATGTACTGTAACCTCTGGACATTCAGGTCATCACTGTTAGACCTACTCTCTATGGTTTTGCCTGTTTCCCTTTTGTCTCATCCCTCATGTATTGGAGCAATTTAACATGGCTGTCAAACAAAGTTGGAGATGACCTAATTTTCTCAGGAATTGAAATACTGAATTCCAGAAGAACAACCGATCTGCAGAGTAAGGGAAATCTGGCTTGTTTTTGAGGGTTGCTTCCTTAATAGTGCCAGCTGGGAATGAACAGCACAGGCTTGGAAAATGTCCACATGGCAGGGCACTACATGATCAGCCACGACACACAGTACAGAGAGGTGGCACCGACAAACTATTTAATGGAAGCCATTCCAGCTTCTTTGGTGTGACGAAAGCAACAAAAAAAAATTTTTATTAAAAAAAAGGGGTGCATGAGCTTTCATATGTAGACAGACAAATTAAGTGGGTGGATGACATAAGAGAATGCAGGAAAGCAAATGCAGGTCACCTGATAAAATAAATCAGAATAGTGGTAGATAGTTCAGGAATAACAAAGAAGAAGAAGAAGAAGAAGAAGAAGAAGAAGAAGAAGAAGAAGAAGAAGAAGAAGAAGAAGAAGAAGAAGAAGAAGAAGAAGAAGAAGAAGAAGAAGAAAGGAGGAGGAGGAGGAGGAGGAGGAGGAGGAGGAGGAGGAGGAGGAGGAGGAGGAGGAGGAGTAGTTTGGATTTGATATCCCACTTTATCACTACCTGAAGGAGTCTCTAAGCAGCTAACATTCTCCTCTCCCTTCCTCTCAGTGGGGCTGAGAGACTTCAAAGAAGTGTGACTAGCCCAAGGTCACCCAGCAGCTGCATGTGGAGGAGCGGAGACACGAACCCGGTTCCCCAGATTACGAGTCTACCGCTCTTAATGGGTCAGAACAGACCATGAAACTCTTGGGCCAGCCAATATCTCTTAGCCTAACCCACAAGACAGGATTGTGGAGGGGAGAATGGGAGCATGGAAGAAATCTGTGCAACAACGTGAGCTTCTAGGAGGAAGGGATGCTCCTCTTAATTATTAAATAATTATTTTATGCCTAGATGAATGTAAGGCAGCAGCTGAAGAACCAGCTCTGGGACCTTGGTATCTCTACTCTCCTTGGTTTAATTATGTGGCAGACTGGTGGTGACTGCTACTCTTAGTCCTAATATAGTCCTAATTTTGCAATGTACGGTAGTTGCCCAGACAAGTAATGTGCACAAAAATGCATACACCAAGGTAAAGTATACACTAAAACTCACATACCATGTTTCCTCGAAAATAAGACACTCTCTTATATTTATTTTTCCTCAAGAAGACACACTATGGCTTATTTTCAGGGGATGTCTTATTTTTTTAATTACACATCCAGCCTCGTGTCTTCCTTGGCACCCTCCAGAACTGCGCCTATCACTACGTCTTATTTTCGGGGTATGGCTTATATTGCGCAAATGCTTAGAAATCCTGCTATGGCTTATTTTATGGGTATGTCTTCTTTTCGGGGAAACAAGGTAGTAGTGAAAATAATATGCATAACTATATTAGAGGAAATTGCTTTGCATAGATGAATAGATAGATAGATAGATAGATAGATAGATGGCAAAATTGCAAACAAAACCACGTGTGTTAGGACAAAATGGCTAATGAATTTTGGCATTTTTCTCTGCTCTGCATTTTAAAAGCCTTTTGCATTAGGGGTAGGAGAGTCCTATGCCTTGGGCTGTATGCGGCGAACTCTTCATTCTAGTTTTTCTGGCACTGTATTTCCTCTTTGGAGAATTTTAAGTAAGGAGTCTGCATTTAGCTCTGCTATTTACAGCATGGATCCCAGCAGTTATAGATAAATCCGTAAGACTGTCGGAAAACTCAATTTAATGCCCTGGGTGATTAATTGTGAAAATTAATCAATCAAAGTTTAAATGCCACCCCACCCCCCATATATTTCATAATACACCTTTCTACGAATAAAATTTGAGATAAAATATTTCCAGGCAATACTGAAAAGTATTCGGTTCACCTCCATTCCTCCTAGAAATTACCCCTCTTATGTGCGAAACAGTAATTAGGTGCCAGCTTAAGTAAAGAGAGCTTAACATGTAGAAATGTCAGTAAAATTAATGAGAGGGGCTGCCCTTGCAAATAGTTCCTTATTGCAGATTTAATTTTTGTGCTTCTTGCTACCTTCCCCTATCACTCCCCGCAAAGCTGCCTAGGATTAAAAACCAGAGAGAGGATCATCATGTTGCACAGAAGTAGTCTCCAGCATTGATAATGCAGAAGAGAGAGAAAGAGACTTTTTTATTTTTTTTATAAAAAAAACTGAGCTAAAAATAAAGTTTCAAATACTTCAGTACAATTACACTATGCCATCTTGCGGCTCCTCAAACATATGTCAAAATCTCAGTCCATATGCTCAGTTGGTTTGCTTGTTATAGAGTGAGGAATAGCTAGCTGCCCATTAATCCTCTCAAGAGGGAGTGTTGGCCAAGAACTTCCGACTTGGGCAGCCGCCAAATGGTATTGCAGCTGAAAACAAGAAAGGTGCCCGCTGGAGACTGGTAAGAAACTCAAGGTCAGAAGCTGTGTGGTCTGTGTGGGGAAATGGGAAGGGAGAGGAAAGGAGAAAAACGAGGCCACGTGACAATCTGTATATGCTACCATGGAAACGTCTCACGCAGCACGAAGAAGACATTGCAAAGTCTCTGCTGACTAAGATTCTCCTAGTCTAGGCCTTTTCTTGAATCATTTACGTGTGGTGCCTGGAGGCAACAAAACAAAGAAGATAGGTGGGAAAACAAATACCATTCTGTCTCCCAGTCTCTCCCCCCCCCAATACTTTATTTAAAATTTGACAATAACAAACAATAACATCTGACCTCTCTCTTGCAAGGATTACCAAGGCTCAACCACTCATACAGGCTTAGGATAATTATGACTATCTTCTAGATGGGCAGGCTGCAGGCCTCTAATCTGAAAGGCTGTCAGATGACAGGCCTTTATTTTAGAATATCCTTCTCTTTTTTGAAAAGCTGTCCAGTCCAAGATTGACTTTAGATAAAGAATCATGAAATGGGACAGCAAGAGTCTTGACGTTGCCCTTCAACAGTTGGCAGAACCTAATCAGCACGCTGAACTAGCAACACAAATTGACTTCCCCATTCCAGTAAGAGGCACCGTATTTCTAGTTAAATTATAGGAATTATGTCTAAATCAGTGTCTTTACAAATGCAATTACCATTTCCAAATTTTATGCAAATTGGTATTCTTTGCTGTCCTCTTTTTTTGGGGAAGCGAATCCTCCTTTCTGGCAATGCAAAACTGGACACCCAATACAGGCTTCTGCTGCAAAATTTTAACGGTTTCTTCCAGTGCGCTCACACAGCCTGCTTGCATAGCTGCCAAGTCTCCCATTTTTCGCGGGAAACCCCCGGATTTTAATCCGTTTCCCGCTGTTATCCCAAATAGAAAAAAATCCCGGAAATCTCCCGGATTTCCTACCTTGCCTTTTTTGGCCACTGCCCCCATTGTTCTCCAGCATTCATGTATATCCATCCATTGCACGCAAACTCTTGTCCGCTGCATCCCTGCCTTCTGTCCCAGAAGTCCTTGAACCCCTCAGGTGGTCTCTTGTTTTCAGACAACCCCCTGGTGGGGACCTGCATGAAGTGTTTGGCTGTTCCCTTTAATCACAAGATACATTTTTGCTTTGTTTTTACATAGGCTGTTTTCTCTCCTGTCTGCCTTTCTTTTTCCGCTCTTTTCCCTTGAACGGTCTCGTCTCCTGTCTATCTTTCACCCCCTATCTCCCCTTCTACAGTTTCCTCTTCCTTCTGCCTTTTGTACTCTCTCCCTCTTTCTGGCTTGCCACTGCGGTGGTTGTGCCCCAGACCATTCCATCCTATTCCCCTGCCTCTTCCCCCTCCCTCGTTGTCTTCACTGGGGCAGCACAAATCCCCTTTGTAGCTTACCTCTTTCCCCCCTGCACCATCCATCTTCTTCCCTCATAGCTCTCTCCTCGCCCTCCAAAGTGTTCTGGTTTCATTGTATTTTCTGTCTTCCTCCCCTGTTGCTCCTGTCCACTTCCCCACTGAAATCTGGGTCAGGCACTCCCACGTTGCATCGTTTCAACTGCTGGATATTCTCTGCCTCCACCCAGCTTGAGACAACCCTACACAGCTTGTAACACCTCTGTGTTACTTTGGAAGGCCTGAGGAGCCACCCTGAGGTGAAACCCGTCCACATGGCTTCCGTTCACAACTTCTCTTGCCCACAGGCACTTCTGACCCCTGAGAAGCCTTTCTGGAGGATTAGGAGACCTTCCTGAACAATGTGGGACAGGGTGCTGAATTATTACAAAAGACGGGAATAGAAGATTTTCCTTCCTTGAACTTGTTAACTTGGAACCCAAACCAAGGCACAATTGAACCCCCACCCCCAGCTTCGCCCTGTGGCCCACCTCACGTTATTCATGAGGTCCTCCAGAAAGGGAGGGACCATCGTTCAGTGCTAGAGCATCTACTTTCCATGAAGAAGGTCCCAAGTTCAATCCACAGCATCTCCTGGCAGGACTGGGAGAGGACCCTGTCTGAAACCCTGGAGAGCCACAGCCAATCAGTGTGGGCAAGATTGAGCTAGATGGACCAATGGTCTGACTACAGCAGCTTCCTGTGTTCCTAAGCTTTCTGTGAGCTGCTACAAGGACAGAGTGGAAAGGAAACTTTCCTTCTGCTAATTTTTCTTAGGATCCATTGTTTTTATTGTTTTCTATCATCTATCCTGGGAATGTCACTTGGCTCTGAAGGTGTTGGTTATAATTTTTTAGGAAGAAACAAAGGCAAATGCAGTACATGCCTGAAGTGAAATGTAAATCCTGCCTGCTATGATTTGCACTGACAGCATGTGGGCACTGGCATTGTGGTATACCACAGTTTTATTGCATTGAAAGTTGAAGCAATCTGAAGGCCAACCCACTTCATGCTACAAAAGAGATGTCCTGCTTTTCCTATTTGCCCAAACTCCCAGTTCACAAAAGTGAGTTTCAAATTATACATTTTTCTTTGATTAGGCTTCCGTAAATTAAGCTTTGATAAGTCTCTCTACATAATAAGAAATGAGCAACAACAGCGACGATGAAAACAAAACAGGTCTCTTCGCTACGCATGAATGTTCAGCTGTTCATTCTATACAAATCTCAGAAAAGAATCTAGGAGGAAAATGGAAAATTTTACCATGGCAATGCATCCACCAGGACAGCCAATTGGCCCCAGACAACCTTATGTACACTGGCCATATGACGGAAGACGGAAATCGGGTGCAAATGCTGCACCAAGCAGGTAAGTCAATTTGCAGGGAATATATGGTTATAGAGGCAGGCATATTAGGGCCATGAACTCATGCGACATCGCAGCCGTGGGCCTGAGTTGATTTGCGCCACAAATATATATACAGGCTCATTTCTCTGATAGCAGCTGTCAGAAAATGGAAGACTCCATTCTGCCCGGCCAGGTGAGTTGCAGGTGGCATGCTGCGGAGAGTGATAAAGACGGCAGGGGTGAAAAGAATGTGGTCATGCAAATGAAACAGTCTGAAGCCCGAGGTTTCCTTGGTAGATCTATGAAGGGGAAACCTGGCTTGTGGAGACGGTGGAAGTCTCTGTCTTAGTGCCTGCAGACGTGTCTTCCTCAGCCAACGGATTCTTTCCACAACAGAGAGTGCTGATCATACAGTTACGGAACTGTAAACAAACAAACAAACAAAATCAGCATGTGGAGCTTATGCCAATACATCACTGACGTATCTGGGCATCAGGAAAGGCCATTCAGACCAGTGTTTCCTGAATTTGGAACTCCAGCTGTATTTGGACTACAATTCCCATCACCCCTGGCCACTGGTCTCACTAGCTAGGGATGATGGGAGTTGTAGTCCAAAAACAGCTAGAAAGAGACCCAAGTTTGGGAAACCCTGATTTAGACAATGGCTACACAAATCATCTAAAGTTGAATTCACTGTACCTTACATTGTTCTTCTGTCACTGTAATCCTACATTAAAAAAAAAAAGCTTTGTCTTGCCCCTCTCTGTCTAATCACATAGTGAAAGCTATACTGTATTTTAAAGCAAGTGAAAACCCCCTGGGACCCATATGTTGATTCCCTGGCACAACGCAGCTCCCAGGGAAGTAATTGATAATACTGTAATTCATAGTCTGAGAAATGCTTAGGCTTAGTCCTGTTGCCGTAAATGCTTCACAAATGGTGAGAGTCATTAGGAGCTTGCTGTTTTAATTTTTAAAAATGGGTGAGAAGGGGGACAGGCTTTTTGGCAACCAACAGAGAGCAAGTATCATCCTTGAGATAATGTGAGAACATCCTCTCCAGTCCCTTGCAGCACGGTTCTATTTTAAAACAGATGATTAGGGATTTTTTCACATTAACCATCAGCACCTGCATCAAGACGCATTATATTCGGGCACATTAATAAGAAGCAAAACGCAGTAAAGATAAATTTAGCACATGAGCTAAAGAGCCTGGTTCAAATCTCAGCTCAGCAACACAATCACTTAGGGGAAGCCACCGTCTCTCAGCGTCCCTCCACTTCACATTTGTAATACGGGGGTAATAAAAATGGCCTACCTTGCAGGGTTTGCCACACGAATTATTAAGCTAATGTATATAAGGAAGCACTTTAAGCACTTAGGGAGAGTGCCATAAACTCTTCAAGTATTGTTATATTGTTGGAAAGCCAGGGCAACGTTGCCAAGTTACCTGTCTGTTCATTAAGATGTAAATCACTGGGTTGTAGATAGCAGAGCTCTTGGCAAAGAAGGCTGGGATGGTCATAAACACAGGGCCGAAGTCTGACCCTTGGTGAGTGAAGATGTAGAAAGCAACACTGGCGTAGGGCACCCAGCAAACAAGGAAGGAAATGACCATGATGACAACCATGCGGGTGACTTCTTTCTCGGCTTTCTGGGTAGTGGCAGACTCCTGCTGCTGAGCCGCTGCCTAAAAGCATGACAACAGAGGGTGGTCAAGACTAGGCAACAGGACTATTTGGGAATGAGCAGCTAATCACCGGAACAGAAACTAGCAGCATTCCAGTGCAGTGGGGGGGTGATATAGCTCTGGGTGGGCTTGTTTAGTTGCTGTAGTTAAAAGGTTCTGGGCCTCCATTCTGTTACATCCCAAAGAATAACAGTTGGTTCCCTTCGTTGTGAAGCTGGTGCCCAATCCTTTTTCAGAAGCAAGGGACATTCTAAAACTCTATTACAATATGTTGAATTGTTAAGGCCGGCATTGGAGGGAAGAGCAGGCAGCAGGGATGTGAAAAAACTGCATGGGGTTTCTTAGTTGTTGAAAATCGCAGTTTGATTCCCCGCCCCCAATATTTATTTATATTCTGTTTTGTAACCAGGTGCATGGGCAGCATTGAGAAGGGCTTACAGCATTTAAGGAGAACTAAAGCTTTCTTTAGCCATCTCACCCCTTGCTTTTTCCTGCAAGACCAATTGCAGTAGTTAACAGTCGTCAACAGGTTTACCACTCCTATCAGCCAATCACCCATTCCCACCACCCTTCTGAGTAATACCCCCACACACCCTCTGACTATACATAAGGGTCTGGTGACTTCTGTTTCAGTGTATCTGAAGAAGTGTGCATGCACATGAAACCTCATACCTATGACAAACTTAGTTGGTCTCTAAGGTGCTACTGGAAGGAATTTTTTTTATTTTTTGTTTCGACTACGTCAGACCAACACGGCTACCTACCTGTAGCTAAGTAAAGGACACGGGTGGCGCTGTGGTCTAAACCACTGAGTCTAGGGCTTGCTGATTGGAAGGTCGGCAGTTTGAATCCCCACAACAGGGTGAGCTCCCGTTGCTCTGTCCCAGCTCCTGCCAACCCAGCAGTTCAAAAGCATGTCAAAGGCAAGTAGATAAATAGGTACCACTCCAGCGGGAAGGTAAATGGCGTTTCCATGCGCTGCTCTGGTTCACCAGAAGCAGCTTAGTCATGCTGGCCACATGACCTGGAAGCTGTCTGCGGACAAATGCTGGCTCCCTCGGCCTATAGACCGAGATGAGCGCCACAATCCCAGAGTCGTCCGTGACTGGACCTTTACCTTTAAGTAAACTATATATGCAACATTCCGCAATTATTGCTGTGGTTATGTTTCAGAAGTGAACTAAAGGTACAAAGTCAAAAACTTGGATTATCCTGACACCTCCATTGTGGAGTCTCCTTGCACTGGGCTGGGAATGATGAAGTCAGGAGAAATGTTTTCAGCCTTGACAGGTTTGTGCTGGGGAAGGGAGAAGAGTTTTATCTTTTTGTAGGGTCACCCACCTGTTTTACGGTGCAGACAAGGCGACCGTAGCAGAAGAATATGATAGTCAAAGGTGTGACAAAGTGCACCATAAACATGTAGATGACAAAGGATTCATTGTGAACTTCCGGGTTCGGTGTATAATAATCAACTCCACACGAGCACTGCATCCCTTCTGGGATATACCTGCAGTTAAACCAAAAGAGTTAGTGGGTGGGATTGTAGTCTATTGTGTGTGCCCCACTTCCACAAGTGTTGAGAATCTCCAGCCATAGCAGCTACCTAGGTCTGGTTTAATTTGGAAGAAGAGAACACAGTCGCAGTGGGTTTTTATTTTGTAATTTTTGGGTTTGTAAACAGAGCATAGCTTTGGGGTAAACATCTTAACACTCCAATAGCTTTAAATTGTAGCATTCATTCATTCAATGCTTTAACAGTATAAATAAACTTCAACTTGTGCAAATTTCAGTTGCCAGGATGCTCACTGGAGGAAGATGGTTTCAGCATACTACAATGGTCTTTGCCCCTACTGCATTGGCTGCCAATTAGTTTCTGGGTCCAATTAAAGTGCTGGTTTTGACTTTGGCAAAGTATGCCTTTGCCAAAATGGCTCTCACCTTCCAGAAGTATCTCCAGTCAGTGTGGGCCATTTATCTGTCATTTCCCCCAACAAATAACACCCCTCACCTCTGATCATTAAGGAATGCTAACTAGTTGTTCGGGCCCCATTATCCCTCTCCTATTCAAACCCCCCCCCCCTAATTTACAGCAGTCTGTATTACTGCAAGGAATTTGATGCATACCTACCTTGACCATCCAAGGAGAGGAGGACCAGCACATGCCAAGGCCATGATCCAAGTGAAACTCACCCCTATGATGGCATGGGTCCCACTAAAACGGAAATTGCTCATGGGCTTGCAGACCACCACGTATCTTTCAACAGCCAGGACAACCAGAGACCACAGGCCTATCTCACCTGTAAGAGAACATAAGAAGCATCTGTCAACAAGGTGGGGGGGGGGGAGAGAGAGGGGGGGGAGAAGATGAGAAGGAGAGGGAGAGATGGAAAAGCCACCCCCTCAAGCAACTCAACAGGTTCCTCTTTTTCTTGTGATTCTTCATATATTATTGGACTCCAATTCTCATCCACTCCAGTCAGCATGACCAAAGGCTGGGCATGATAGTTGTTGTGCAAAATGATTGGAGGGCATCGGGTTCCACCTCCCTGTCCTATGGTCTGCTCAGCACCATACTACATGTCTGATCAGATCCCTCTTTAGTTCCCTCATTCTTCAGGTTCACACAAGACTGTGGCAAATTCATGCACTTAAGCTCAGAGGATGAGAGAGCTGAACCCTCTTCATGCCTATCATTGATCAATTCATTTGTAACATTTTTATACTTGTTGTTGTTGTTTAGTCGTTTAGTCGTATCCGACTCTTTGTGACCCCATGGACCATAGCACGCCAGGCACTCCTGTCTTCCACTGCCTCCCGCAGTTTGGTCAAACTCATGTTTGTAGCTTCGAGAACACTGTCCAACCATCTCGTCCTCTGTCGTCCCCTTCTCCTTGTGCCCTCCATCTTTCCCAACATCAGGGTCTTTTCCAGGGAGTCTTCTCTTCTCATGAGGTGGCCAAAGTATTGGAGCCTCAGCTTCACGATATGTCCTTCCAGTGAGCACTCAGGGCTGATTTCCTTCAGAATGGATAGGTTTGATCTTCTTGCAGTCCATGATGGGACTCTCAAGAGTCTCATCCAATATTTCACTCACATAGCTTACATCCCTATAGCTCCTTTCCTCAAGTGCTTCTCTCTCAATCAGGTACACTTTCCAGCAGAGTCCAGGGGAGGAAAAGGGGGCACCGGGGGCCAGATTATATAGGGAGGAAAGTGTTGAGGAAGATGTTGCTTTCCTCTCTCGTGACATTAGACTTCCACCACTTGTTTTGTATGTGATGTAGGCAAATCTGAGTTTGTTCTATTCACTCATTTACTAATATATTTTATTTAAAACAAGCATGCCTCATGCTTCAACACAGCTGCCCAAGGTGACTCACAACAGAGTTATTGAATCCATTATATGTAGTAACGATTCAAAGCCCAACAAAACAGATCAAAACACAGGCTACATGAAAAAAAACCCAGCATGACGAAAACCAACACAGCTCTGCTGCCTTAAGCACCATTCCACATTTGTTTTGATCCTTTCTTAAAGGATGCTGTGGCATCCCACCGTTCTGCTCCTGGCATTTTTCAGCCCTTGGAGAGCAGGCTGAATGCAGGATACACCTCCCAGTGAGGGACGCTTGAGAGGTAAGGACCTGAGTCACATAATTCTTGATCAAAAGTTTATTTTCTCTGCTGCCTGCCTGTAGCCAAACAATAACCTGGGAATAGCCACATATTTGAAGCTTCACTTTTTTTACAAACCTCAATGAAATGAATGGGCTTGTAGGGAAACGGCACTGGGTGGACCTTGCCCACAGCAAGACACTTTGAAAGTGAATAGTGAAGGGAATAAAACTTGCATTTTTGCCCTCCTTGATAATGGATAAAGACCGCCTAAAGAGACTTGAGCCAATTTGGTCGTGTTTGTTTGCTTTTTGCTGGTTTATTTTATTTCAAATTTAGGTCTTCTCTACCCTAAGGACTCTATGTCAAGTGGAAAACCAAGTAGAAATAAAATAAAAGATAACATCACATAATCAAAATGACCGAGAGATGATGATTGAAACTGACTTGAGCACAGAAAGAGGTTTTGGTCTACATTTTGTTAACAACTTAATTCCGTTCCTGATTTACACGTGGAATAAAAGATGCCTTAGCTAAAGCCCTGCCATTTCAGCTAAGGTGTGAGATCTTACAAGATACCATCTCCGGAGGCTCTCGGCATGTCTTCCACCAAAACCATGAGAAAAATCAAGACTGCAAACTTTATAAAACAGGGGAAGTAGGCATAGTGCTCAGAACCATATACAGGTGAAACTCGGAAAATTAGAATATCATCGAAAAGTGCATTTATTTCAGTAATACAACTTATTATTTTTTCTTTTTCTTTTTACAAATGCTTTCTTTTGGAAATTCCACAGTAATAAAACAAATAGTTACAATAATACAAAAAAAAACATCGCTATTACTTTTCATTAATTACATTCCATTTATAATTGACCCGCCTAATGACAAACAATTACAATTACAACAAATAAAGGCATCTATCTCATATATTGGTTTCACCTTTTAAGTTGCATTACTGAAATAAATGCACTTTTCGACGATATTCTAATTTACTGAGTTTCACCTGTATCACATTGCACTTTTGAAGTTGAACCTAGTTTTAACCATTTGCCAGCATGATCAGAAGCTTGGTTTCCCATCCATTCTATTAACATTATTCCAGCATGGTTAACTTAGCTCAGGTATGCAACACAAGAAGGCTATGTAGAATTTCTGAATAGTACTAGCTTTTGGAATTCTGTTGAAGAATGAAGAATGAAGTCATGTTATAATCTAGCTGAGATTTCTGCATTGCAGGGGTTGGACTAGATGACCAGGGGTCTCTTCCACCTATACACTTCTGTAAGATCTTAAATAGGAACTTATGTCTACAGTGAATTCATTGTGGCACGATACTTGAAGGAAAACTTAAAACAGACCTACCGCCCATTGTAGCAAAGAAGCCTTCAATGTTGCACCCTACCGTTCCAAAAATGAAATATCCATTCATAGATGTGTACATGGTAGTGGTGAAGCCTATTAAGACCATGAAGAGATTGGCTATGGCCAAATTTAAAAGGATGTAGTTCAGAGGAGTTCTGAGTTTCTTGTGCTGGACTGTGACAAAGAGAGTCAGGAAGTTGATTGGGAATCCCAGAAGAATCAGAAGAAACATGTAGGCTGCCAACGCAGAGAACTTCCATGGTTCTGCCAAATAGTACTGAGGATACACATATGGATTCCGAACAACACCAGTCTTGTTGGACATGGGGACATAAAAATTTTCACCTTCTGTTCCATTCATGGTGGCAGCTCTGTAGGTATTTGCCTTCTTCAACAAGTATAGATCTCTGTATTTCTCTATAAATCTCCTCCTTTGCTGGACTGTTCCAAGCTAAGCTAGCACTGTTCCTTTTATAAAACACCACCACAGGTAAGCCCTGCGTTATTGATGTCAGCACAATTTAGACTTGGGTCAACATTAATCATAATAATCCACGCTAAGATTGGAACTGATAATTCTCTGCTGGGGTGACGCTCAGGTAGTCCTTGTGTTACAAAGCTGCTGGAAGAACAGGTGTGTGTGTGTGTGTGTGTGTGTGTGTGTGTGTGTGTGTGTGTGTTTGACAGAGTTCTTAGATATAACACAAAGATGTCAAATAGGATAAAGGAAATAACCAGTTACCTGCTTGGCTTCAAGAGGCTGCTCTCTGCCTTTTACTTCAGCTGGAGAAGTATCGTTTCTGGAAAACCAGGTTTCCTTTGGAAGGAAGTTCCAGGGACATAGCTGCATGCCTTTGCTGATCGTATCTGTGTAGCTAGCCTAGGAAGACTTTTTCTGCTTCTGAATGTAATCTCAGTTATACAGCCCTTAAGGCAATAGCAATAGGTCTATTTATACAATAGACAACTGAGTTGAATCCACTTCAAAGTTGGTTTAAATGCAATAGATTCCCCGAAAGAATCCTTGGAATCATGCAAATGCTCAGATTGCTTTTGTTACACATTCCCAGTCCCTTACATTCCTCAAGCTCCTGTGTGCATGCAGGAGCTGTGGCCGGGAAATGGGAATGAAACTGTTCCACACTTGTGCCACAGAAACACCTTGCATTTCAATATGCATGCACACTATCCATCATTTATAATGTGCCTCCCAACCATATCCGAAATAGAAAGCCCCTGTAGAAACCCAAATGCAGAACTATCAATAAAACCACGTAATAAAAATCGGCATTAAAACATCATAACAATAAACAGTCGTAAAAATCAGCAGTAAAGTTGCAGCACTGAAATAATAAAGCCGTGCTTTGTACATAAATTGACAGGGCACAATCTACTTGCATGGTGGGTGAAGTACCCTTGGATGGGTGCTCTATAGTATTTTATACTGGTTCCTTTCTAGTGCCACAATTCTAAGTTTAAATAAAATGCACGTATTAACAGTAGGAACAAGAGTTAATTTATTGGTAAACACTTTCATGTCATGATTTGAACCAATGCACTCTGATTTCTTCAGCAGACAACTGATTCCCCCCAAGAAAGACTCAAAATGCAAGGTCATGGCTTTGTCCTCCGCAAGAGACCACAGGACCATGTGTGGGACAGGAAGCTTGCAGACCTGACTTCCCACTTTGATGGAAGGGGGTGTCTAATTGGGAAACTGTGTACAGGAATGCTCCCCCTGCTACATAGCTGGTCCAAGGGCATGGGATCTGCTATGTGCACATGACCCAGATACCTAATACTTAGCTGTTACATAGATCTGGCATTGTGGGATTAAAGGTTTTATCTTTCAGATGGGCAAACGGACTATATTAAGATTGAATAAGCCATTGCTGAGGTGGACAGAGCTCGCTGCCAAAACTGCATCATGCCAGGACTCCGCCCCAGTCGTCCTTAAGGAATCCTTATATGGCTGGAATATGGAGAGGTTGAGTAAGGCTTTGGTGGGACATTTGCTAACGGTGGAACGATTAACCATAGCAAAACACTGGAGAGATCTAACAGGTACAACAATGGAGTATTGTGTTGATGGGGAAACCGACTCAAAAACTTAGGAATGCTTTGAGGTCAATCAAAGACAATAAAGTTTGTTAACAAAACCAATAGAATCTAAATTGTAAATGCACAATGGCTTATTTACACAGAATATGGTTTATTATCACATCATTACAACTTTCCTTAACTCACTGCACTATGTCTGCAATATTGTCACTACTATGCAGAATAACTGTAGCTTCTGTATGAAGGCCTAGTCAATCAATCAATCAATCAATCAATCATCAATCTTTATTGCGGCCAAAGACCAGACAGATGAGGGCCTATTAATTTTCTTTAGCTTTTCACTTCTAAGAGCTTTTTTTTGTAATGAGAGCAGTAGATATTTGTTTGGCTATATGGTTTGAAAGGCAAGTATTTTCTTTTAAGTGCACCACCCACATCCACAAAGTGGGAAAGGGGAAATAAAGCAAATCAGACTGACTAAGGATGCTTTTATTAGATTGCTCGTTTGGTCCATATATGAATAATGATGATGAGTGGTGCCAAAGTTAATATTTTAACATCTATGAGCTACCACTACAGATTTTAAAAAGCTCTTTTTAGATTAAGCATGACATATTTATATATTATCAGAACTTCTGACAGTCCGAGCAGTTATGAAGATCCAAAAGACACCTTTGATGTTATATGGCAAGTCTGGCGCCAAAACATGTCAAGGCTCCATGTATATTTATGACAGCACTGTCTAAACTTTGCAATGTCTTGCCTTACTGATTTTTCAAAGGCTATCGCTGGTCTTGGACCCCTGAACTGTGTGAGATTTCAAGAGAGCAGTCTTGCCAGCAGGCACACAGTCCGACTGACTCTTGGATCTCCTGACTTGGGCAGACCAGGTCTGCCTATCATCCTGTGATCCTTGCCTCCCTCTGGCATACTCCTGACAGATCATAATGGAAGGATGTGTTTGATACTGTTTTAACATTTTGATATTTGCTGCCCTAGTTTCCTTCGGGATGAGGGGGTGGAATAGAAATTTAATAAATATCAAATCAAACAAGATCTCAGTATTACGTTTGTCTCATTCAGATGCTCTTTTTTTTGCGTTAGTTTCCAGTGTTCCCTGCTCCTTCCCTTCCAAATGTTGAAGCATCTCTGTTCACCTGCCTTTGGCTTGTTGCCTCATTACTCTCATCTTTCCCCTTCCCCTCCTGAACAACCTTTAGTAATTTGCCTTTTATTTTACTTTATCAATAAAACCTCATTTTTTTGGAAGAGCTCTGGCCTAGTCTCTGGTCTGAAGAACTGACCAGTACAATTCCCAATTTGCTGACCAGCCCACATGGCTGTAGCTTTGGCTACTGCCGATGCTCACAGCTGGAATATGCAGCACCTGTTAAAAAACATGTATTGTTGATTGACACTTGAAATTTATTCAATCTTGCTACAGTTACCTTAGCTGCTGGACCATCATCCCCTAGCATGCTGGCTGAGGCTGATGGAAGTTGGAGTCCAACAACGTCTAGAGCACCGCAGGCTTCCCATCTTTGCTTTATAACCATCAGTGTGTCTTCGACAATGTCTGTATTGAAGTTCAGTGTTTCAGCTAATGGAAGCAGCTTAACTATTTGGGGACACAACTCATTCTTCCGTCTGAGTCATATTTACAAATGTCACATTATTGTTTGCTTCTAATCATCAGAGTGTCTTCAAACTACACACACACACACACACACACACACACACACACACACACCAAAGTTCAGCTCTGTAAATGATGTCAAAGTACTTAAATCCTTTTGGCTTCTATTTCATCCCCCACATCTCAAGATGTCGTTTGCTTAATGTTTTCATAATTAGGGTGCCTACAGATGTGGCAAATGTCAGGTCTTTGGGTCACGCTGAAGGACCCTAATGATTCTGATACCTCAAAATAAATGACAGCTTTTGTCACTTGAATTCTATGGAACTCCCACTACAATAATTCTTTTCTAAATAACAGGAAGCATTTGGCAGTAAATAAGACCTTGAAAAAGAAATGTCCTTTGTGTAAGTACAGTTATTTTGTCAAAATTGTGGAAGCCCATTTTTCATAATAGCAGTTCAGAGAGAGACAGAGAACAAATACGGGGGGAAAGGACACAGGTTTCTTTTAAAAAGAGATGTTTTATTGAAAATCGTCATAAAACCCAAATGCTAAGGAGCCAATCCAGAACTAGTGCTAGCAGGTGCAAAACTAGCATATTTTCTTCAGGCAGAATCTCACCCTAAAAGGTTAGCAGTGACAAATTGACAGGCTGTTGTGAAAATGTCAAGAATACATTCTAGCATTACGCAAGGGGGGCTGCTTAATAGAAAAAATATAGCTCCATAGATCCTCTCTTCTGTTTAACTCTGTAGCCGTACAAATCACCCACCAGTCATACAAATTCTGCAGTTACACTTGTTAAAAATAAATATATATGTATACATTTCTCTTGGGGCTAAAACAAAACTTGGCATGTGCCAGTTTCATATACAAAGAGTAAGAAAGCAGGAATATCATATATAATTTTCTTTTTTATACTCTGCCATCAAACAAGCTGTTAAGAAAGCCTAATGGACCTCAGGAACACTTTACAGAAACCAAGCAGCAGGATGCATGAGCGTCTGCTTTCCCTCACTGGCTGGAGTCATCTGTCTTCCTCCGACAATATGGGCAACAGTTATGTTGCAGCACCAGGAGTTCGTAATCTTCTGAATGAAACATCTGTAAATGAAGGTTGCAGATGTCAGGTGTGACTCAATTTAAGCCACAGTGTAGGAAGAAACTGAGTGGACGGGACTGCTCTAAGAGCATTTTTGGTGCCTTCTCCATTTGCATTAACATGCACGTAAACTACAACACTCTTATGACTCTGGTAACATCAGCCATATCCCCAGGAGCTCATTCACCTGCACATTCTCCCACATAACATATGTCAACAATGCACGTCTAATGTTTCCATTGAGCAGGCATGTCAGTCTCTATGAAAGACAATAAAGGGAGGCAAGTCTGACATCAAAAACTAGCAAAAACGATTGACTGGTTAGACGTGTATCTTCTGGGCACCCAAATCAGGATTAACATCCGCTGTCATATAACCTCATTGTTGTATAACCTGATTTGCAGATAAACCAGAAAGAACACACAATAAAGAGTGGAGGCTGTATAATGTGTGCTTAAGTTTTGTGCAAGCAAATCAAGGCAAATGCTCAATAAACAGGTCATCTGGAGGAGCCCTGAATACAGTCAGAAAAAGAGGAGGCAACCCCCAAACAGAAGTGCAATTTATGATCCACTTTGGTACAACTTGGCTGCTTCATTTAGGTCTCCCAAAGGCTTCACAGCAGCCACAAAGTGATGCTTTGCCTTGCCACTTATGTAGTAAATTTAATTTTAAGGCTTTTAACTTAATTTTTAAACATTAAAATTAATTAGTGCCACAGGTATATTTACAATTAAGCAGCAGTGTATGAGGGAGGGCTTTTTTTAAAAAAAAATCCTGTACTATTTTATTTGGTGGAACAACTGCATATTTATCAGACTCTCCTGAAGTAAAATATTGCCCTTACCTGAAAGCAGAAAGGACACATGGTAATGGGATTATCTGGTAGCAGGGACCGGAAGTACTGCCACTGTAACGGCTTGGGCCAGCGTTTAACCAACACATCTCTCCTGCTCATTGACCCGAGAACTGCGCGGTTCACGACCACAGGGACAAATTCCGACCCCCCTTGCTGCAGGAAACAAGTGATTGAGAAAAGGAAAAACATGTTTGAACTTGGTAGATCACTGGAAAGGCAATGCTTTCCCCCCCCTCCCCCCAGGAAGTATGAGGTTCTTTTGGGGGGAAATAATCTGCATATATTAAAACAGCAATAGCACTGAGTTATCAGTTTCTTTTCAGTTCTGTATTTAGTCCTGGAAATATTCCTAGTCCTGGAGAGCTTGCACGTGTCCTCTTGCAACGCAGTGCTGGGAAGCACTGAATCACAGAATTATAGAATTGTAGAGTTGGAAGGGAATTCAGGATCATCTAGTCCAACCCCCTGCAATGCAAGAATCTCAAGTAGATCATACATGACAGATGGCCATTCAACCTCTGCTTTAAAATCCTCCAATGCAGGAGTCCACAACCCTCCTGAGGGAGTCAGTTCCACTGTCAAACAGCTCTTACTGCCGAAGTTATTTAATATTTTTGTATCTTTATTTTATATCTAATTATGATTTATGTGGAAATTGTTCAATTTGGTTGTGTACTCTTTGTATATTATATTTATTGTTTATGACTACTTTTGTTAGGTCTGTAATTATGTATTTTTTCATCTTGTAAGCCGCCCGTTTCTCTAACAAACAGTAACGAACGTTTGCCTGCAGGGTGTCCAGCCGCCTCTACAGCCTTTCACTGAAGTTCACCTCTCCAAATTTTAAAGAAAAAAATAATTGGGGTAGATATTTCTAAAATAAATCAATAATCTTATGTGATTGGGGTTTGTTTGGTTTAAAAACAACAACAACCAGGAATGAAATCTGCAGAGGCATAGTGGATATATCTCCTTGAACATGGCAATCCTATTGAGGCTTCCTGGGTAGGAGGGAGGAGAATTCAAGGCAGAAGAAATGGCAGTTCCTCAGCTCTGCTGGGCTTGTGCACATGTGTGCACTTTCTTCTTCTTCTTTGCTGGGTTCTTAAATAAAATAAAACCTGAAATAACTGTGCCAACTCTTGGCCTGACATACTGTAGGTTTTCCTCCCATTCCAGGTGCATGGTCAGAGAGTAAGTGGGTTTTGGATCTCTGATCTGCTCCTGGCATGCCTCTGGAGTGCTCCCTTTTTGCCCTTACCTCACTCAGCTACAGCAGTGGACCTTGCCAGCAGCCCACCAGGGAAACCTCTAGCAGTGAACCTCCCTGTGAGACAATGGAGAGGAAGGATTGCCATATCCAGTGGCCTCCCAGCCACCCTTCTTGGCGGCTCAGGATGGCTCCTTCAATGAATTTTAATGAGTTTTCTTGCAATTTTGGCCATTTGACTCAAATAAGCAATTCTCAGCTGGGTCTTACACTCCACCAGTTGAGGGATTAAGAAACAGAATCATAGAATCATAGAGTTGGAAGAGACCACAAGGGTCATCCAGTCCAACCCCCTGCCAAGCAGGAAACACCATCAAAGCATTCCTGACAGATGGCTGTCAAGACTCCGCTTAAAGACCTCCAAAGGAGACACCACCACACTCCTTGGCAGCAAGTTCCACTGTCAAACAGCTCTTACTGTCAGGAATTTCTTCCTAATGTTTAGGTGGAATCTTCTTTCTTGTAGCTTGAATCCATTGCTCTGTGTCCGCTTCTCTGGAGCAGCAGAAAACACCCTTTCTCCCTCCTCTCTATGACATCCTTTTATATATTTGAACATGGCTATCATATCATCCCTTAACCTTCTCTTCTCCAGGCTAAACATACCCAGCTCCCTAAGCCGTTCCTCATAAGGCATCGTTTCCAGGCCTTTGACCATTTTGGTTGCCCTCCTCTGGACACGTTCCAGCTTGTCAGTATCCTTCTTGAACTGTGGTGCCCAGAACTGGACACAGTACTCCAGGTAAGGTCTGACCAGAGCAGAATACAGTGGTACTATTACTTCCCTTGATCTAGATGCTATACTCCTATTGATGCAGCCCAGAATTGCATTGGCTTTTTTAGCTGCTGCATCATACTGTTGACTCATGTCAAGTTTGTGGTCTACCAAGACTCCTAGTCAAGGGAAAGCTGTATCTGGTGGAGTAAGGTAGAGAAAGTTTATGGGAAATTACAAAATATTTACAGATGGAATGAAGATGTGACACGAAGAGAACATTTGCTGGTAGGAAATCCATACTAGGTGCTCTTTGCAGCACAAAGCAAAACAAAAAACAAAGGTGAAGAGATTTGGGGGAAAGACATTTTCTAACCTCAAAGCTCAGTTTTGCTGTAAATGGGTCATCCTCTTCGATCTCATCTGCTTTGTAAAGAAGTCTCATTGTCTGCACATCTAGGAACATTTGTTAGGGAAGAATTACACAGAAGTCGGGAGTGCAAAGGGAGAGCACCTGTGGGGTGTTCGGATTTCTATTCTCCGCATGTCCAATGGTGAAAAACTCATACATTATGATAGAAACCCTGGCTTATGATCAAAACTGCATATAAGTCTTGATCAGGATGCAGAAGGCTTGCCTCACTGTGTTCGAGAGCAGCAGATTATGGAAAACAAACACGCACAAGTTATTCCATAGTTAGTCCTTTGAACAAGGATGCTTAATAGGCTAACTCTCAACCTTTCTCCCAACATGCATTCAAAGTGTTATTCTAATTATTTCCCATTCCCAGTTTTCTTCTGTATACTGCTACACACAGCATCCTGCCTCAACATGGATCTCAATCTCTCTGGCTTCATGCCTTTATACGGCAGCCAGTAGAATGAGACTCCCAAAGTGAATGGCCCGTTAAAATGGCAAGTTCTGGCAATGCTATCAATAATGGTGGAGTTCAAAGAAAGCCCGGTCTTGTCTTGCTTGGCTGGAGGCTGGAGGCTTGAAAAATAAAAAAGTAGTTTCTTTAAAGTCTGTTAGGGAAACAATTATTTTAAGTCCTAACAGTTTGATGTGATTGTTCAAACAAAAAGGATTTAAAATATATTAAATTTGCACAGTGGGGTTTTTTTCCCTGTTGCGGGGGCTGGATAGGCTCAGCCCAGTGCAGGCATGGAAACTTCTCCAATGTAACAGATGTTAATCTAGGACTGCAGCAGAGCACTGATACTCATTTACCTTAACCTTTATCTGTGCATGTAAACCTGAACACTGTGTAGCATGCTAAATAACCGAGTATCAGAGGTGAAAGCACTGTAGCTAAAAATATCTTTTTAAAGAAGTGCATGAGGTTGGGGAGAGGGAAGGAAGTGGGGAGCGGGGAGGGAGACTAAGGATTTGTACTGTTCTATTGTAATACAGTGGTACCTCGGTTTATGAACACAATTGGTTCCGGAAGTCTGTTCATAAACTGAAGCGTTCATAAACTGAAGCGAACTTTCCCATTGAAAGTAATGGAAAGTGAATTAATCCGTTCCAGACGGTCCACGGAGTAAGCGTTCATAAACTGAAGCAAACTTTCCCATTGAAAGTAATGGAAAGTGGATTAATCCGTTCCAGACGGGTCCGCGGAGTACTTAAACTGAAGCGTTCATAAACTGAAGCATGGGTGTAATTGGTTCCGGAAGTCTGTTCATAAACTGAAGCGTTCATAAACTGAAGCAAACTTTCCCATTGAAAGTAATGGAAAATGAATTAATCCGTTCCAGATGGGTCTGCGGCGTTCATAAACCGAAAATTCATAAACCGAGGTGTTCATAAACCGAGGTTCCACTGTACAGTAATGTGTAAACCCTAATAAACTATGTGGATTTAAAAAAAATAAAAATAAAAATTACAGTGTTACTATTTAGTTGTTCCAAACAAAACCTGGTATAGCACAAATGGTATACAGGCTCCAAGCTACTTTGGTTGTTTTGCTGCTGTAGGGAGCTAAGCTTTGGTTTGGCTTAGTGTGTCATCTGAACTTGGACTCGCATTTCGCGCTCTCTCCACAAATCGCAAGCTGTAAACCAAAGGACAACCCTTGGTTACAGCTTGTGGTTTGTCTGAAGAGAGTTAATCTATGACTTGAGGTTCAGAAAGCATACTAAGCCAAACCATGGTTTAGCTCAGAAAAGCACAAAGGCTAAATGATCAAGGAAGACCAAAGTGGCCACAATCTCTTCTCTGGAAGCCCACTATGCTCTCTTATGCTAAGACATGGTTTGGCTTAGCGTTACGTGTGAAAAAGGGAAGCGATATTTCCAAGAGTGAAAGGATACCATCACTCATCTGCTCTTGCCATTTATTGTCTCTTTTGTTGAGTCTCGGCACTTCTAGATCTATCAAAGCAACAGCTTCTTCATCAGTGATCCCCTCCTCTAAATAGAACTCAACCAGGTGTAAGACATCTGAAAAGGACAGAGGTGAAAACGAGACTTAGAAAATCCACAATGCCTGCTGCTTCCATTCAAGAGATAAGACATTGTTGTTACACACACACACACACACACACACACACACACACACACACACACACACAAATCTGTTAATAAAGAGCAGGCATCCCCAAACTGTGGCCCTCCAGATGTTTTGGCCTACAACTCCCATGATCCCTAGCTAACAGGACCAGTGGTCGGGGAAGATGGGAATTGGTAGTCCAAAACATCTGGAGGCCCGAAGTTTGGGGATGCCTGGTAAAGAGATTCATATAATTGGAAACCCACCTGAGGAAACACACACACACACACACACACTAGAAACAGGCACTGCACTGCCAAATACTCCTGTAAGAATGCAGAATCACAACAAATTAAGACTCCACAGATATCAGACATTTTTATCAGGAGAGCGGTAACATTTCAACGCACCATAAGAAGAAGCAGCGAAGACAAAGGGTTGCCTACAGTTAATACAGACGTTCCCCAGGTTGTTCAGCAATGGGTTGTGGGTGGAGCACCTGTAACACAGAGGCACAAGCTCCTGCAAAGAAGCACACAGAGGTTACTGCAAGCAAAAGAGCCCAGCTGAACATGTTGGGCAGAATCGTGAGAACAGTGGGGAGCCAGTCTGAGAACTCCTAATAAACCCTTCCCTAGCACCTCCTTATGCCCCCACCCACTCAAAAGATCTGCTTCAGAAAAATCAGGGGGCCTTCCAATGCAGCCTCGAAAACAAGGAACTGGGTTGAAGAGGGTAAATCCCCCAAGCCTGATGCTGGTGACGAAGAACTTAGATGCACCTGCAGGATTCTAGATTCCAGCTACTGAATCTGACCAGTTATCACTACAGTTATAGTATATATTTATTTTCACATCAAGCCAAAATGAGTACGTATATTGAAAGGTTCAGAATGGAAACATGTATCCTTAATCCTAAAATGACATCTTAAATTAAAAATATATCCCATGGATTCTGGAAAACATGCTCAGACTCTGGTGAACTTTCAGAAGAGAAAAATTTCCAGAGCAGACAGCAAATACTAACAAGGCTATAAGCATGTGCCATCATGCTTCTTGTTTGATGTGCTGAAGAGACCGTTAAGAACCATCCTTAGTAGATAGCAGCAATCAAGACATAATAAAGTAGAGGAGTTCATCTTTAATACAGAGGGCCCAGGCTGTTCAGGCCAAGCTTAGCTGAGTTTCAGTCTAGTTGAGAGACAGACACCTTTGGCAGGAAAACTTCTAAGTGAGTTACAACAAAGTGTAAAATCTCATGTCTGATATAAAGCACAGAAGTGAAATTATTCACCTTCTCTCCAAAAGCAGAAAAAGAAGGGCAGACACGCACACACACACCCTTTTTTAAACGACAAAATATCAGTGAGTAATGGAACTGAATGCCTCACAATGTGTCAGGATTTAGAAAGCAATCTAGGGGTAGCCATAGTGGTGCCTTCCAGGTGTTGCTGGACTACAACTCCCATCATCCCTGACCACTGACCAGGCTGGCTGAGGTTGACTGAAGCTGGCGTCCAACAACATCTGGATGGCAGCACATTTGCTACCACGGCATGAATACAAGGAGGAGATATATCTATTAATGGCTACTAGCCACATTCATCTGTAAAATATTGTATACATATGACTGTGTGTGAACTTCCCTGAAGCAGTCTGGCTATCCAATGTTGGCAGCCAAAAAACGATGCTGTATGAACCACTAGATGATCAGATCCACATGAGAATTCTCATTTTCTTAAGTTTCTTTACACAAAAAAAAGGGGGGGGAGAACAGAACCAAACATAAAATAGTGAAATTGGGGCCTTTAAACTTTCATAAATATTCTTCCAGTGTATGACTGCTTGAGTCATTAGATATTCCATTTTCAAACGTTGCAGCGTTAGATGAGTCCTATGCAACACACAACTCATTGCCAGAAAGATGTGAACAAAGGTTACTGAAACAGGTTTTTTGGCTCAGAGTCTTGATGAAACATGGGACCTTTGATTCATTCACTTCATGTCCTTTTAAATTGCACAATTACTTCAGGCAGCTATATGGATCTCCAGGGCCTTATTGTGTTTATATTATTTCAGGTGGCCAGATGGAGTGCATTTTTTCCTGTTCATTTAAGGTTAAGCATTTGCACCATACAATTTATTTTGATTTGCACGCCCCTTTAGATAGAATTTTATAGAACATTGGCGAGACTCAGACAATGAGTAAAAAGAGGAAGGCAAGCTTTTAAAAACATGATTTACAAAGAGTAACGAGTCCCAAGTGCTGGAAAAGGGGGGAACCTGACGAATGGGGTAGGCCCAAACATAAGAGACCAACTGTGAACAGTCCCAGAGAGAAGAAAGAAACTAAAGGCTTATAGGAATACATGAAAACAGAGCCCCTTAAGACTGCAACCTTGGAGTAAGCCCTACTAAGCTCAATGAACTTACTTCTGACTAGACATGATTGCACTGTTAGATGGACACTGTTCTGTTCCATTTGGAACGCTTAGGTGTTTTATTCTTGAACCACTTCTATCTGTTTTTATATTTGTATACTGTATCATTGCTATCCACCCAGGGAACTTATGGTGAAGGGCCGGCAAGATTATAAATAATGTTGTAAGTAAAATAAATAAGGTGAAGCATGCCACAGAGTGGTGGGAATAAGCAGCGCAACAGTAACAGCCAGGATACCGTAGCATGTGGAGATTAAGTGGGTGAGGCAGTTTCTTGAATGACATACGGTACATTTGAACAAGCAAAGCACCTATCTTCATTTTAATAAGGAGACGACATATAACATCATATTTTTTCTGCAGAAGCAGTGCATTTACTCACAACGCCTCTCAGATGATGTACACGTGCCAGTGTGGTCTCTTGTGTCATGTCAAATATGGGGGGGAAATGGGGAAAATACAAAATGGGAACTTACTTCACTGTCATGAAAAGGCTTGGACCGGATTGTCAGGCTTCCCAACTCAATTGATTTCTGAAATCTAGCTGGGATCTGCAGCCCCTGCAACTTGTCATAGGCATGACGAGCCAATTTATAAGCCCCCAGAGCTTTGCTCTGCTTTGCCAGGGCAAATAATGTATTGCTGTAATCAAATTAAGGAACAAAACATACATATGGCAAGCAGGAAAAAACCACATCATTGGTTTCAATCAGAGAAGCAATGTGCTTAAGCACAACCAAAGCCAGGGCTTGGAAGAGGCCTCCGCTGGAGAAGTCTGTTTACATAAGCATGTTTACATAAACAAAATGCGAAACAACTGCTAGATGGCTGAAAGGGATGGTGTTTTGAAAGAGAAATCCCATCAATATGAAGGGTGCTTATTTTAAATTAGTGATATTTGCACAGAGAAGAAGGGACACAGAGATAGATTTTCTTAAAGAACCTCCTTTTTTGTTGTTGGTCAAAATGCCTCTACCTTGCAACATAAATTACTGCATGCAAAAGGAAGCCAGCAGACAAGCATCACTACAGTCTGTTTTTCATACCAAAGTCCATTACAAAAAACAAGGCTGCTTCCTTCCAGTTGAAAGCTGATTAGACAGCCAGTGGGGCCAAATCTGCTGTCTAGATAAACTAAATGCATTTGACAGGAATTAACAGGCCTCAATTCAAATATTTTTACTTAAGCTGGGTTAACTGGACTTCACTGAACAGAAAAGAGCAAGAATGAAGGGGCAAGTTATGAGGCAAGCTTCAAGAAACTAAGCCACCCTAAAACCTTGGCCATCCTCTTATTGTAATGAAGCCTGCTTATCTTAGAAACTCAAAAATCCCAGGGAAAACACACCATGCAGCTTAAGCTTGATGTAATAATAATAATAATAATAATAATAATAATAATAATAATAATAATTATTTATTTATACCCCGCCCATCTGGCTGGGTTGCCCCAGCCACTCTGGGCGGCTTCCAACAGAAAAATGAAATAAAATAATCTATTAAACATTAAAAGCCTCCCTAAACAGGGCTGCCATCCTGAATTCAAGCTGGTCATAAATGTGGTCTGCGGAGACCAGGACCAAGCTACCAGAAAAGCAATTCTGGATAGAAATGAAGTTTCATATTTGGAGCCATGCCTAAATGAGGATTGTCAAGAGCCAGTCAAATCCATTTAGCTCAGCGCTGTCAACAATGTCAGTCGTGGCTCTCCAAGATTTCAAAAAGGAGTCTCTCCTAGACCTATCTGGAGATGCCAAGGATTGAACATGGGGCCTTTTGCATGTAAAGGAGATGCTCTGTCGCTAAGGCATGGTCCCTTTCCAAAGGAAGTGATAGGAAACAAGTTGTCCCACACATTCATCCATGGAGAGGTGGGAGGAAAGGCTCAGTTACATTCTAAACACGTGCCTGGACTTTGCATGCCTTGAACTAAACTGTACGGCCAGTCGAGAGACTCCTTATGGCAAGTGCAACATATCTACAGCCTTCACAATGACAAACCCCAGAAAGGTAACCATGCTGCAGCAAAGACAATGGTGAGTCGTGTGGCAACGTGAAGACTAACCACATTGTTGTGGCATAAGCTTCCCTGGGTCAGATCCAACTTCATCTGCCCAAGTGAAGGGCTAATTTTCTAAGCAACAGATTCAACAGGTTCACAGATGTTTCCAAAGCTATGCAGGAAGTGTTTTATGCTTCCAAGTGTTTAAAGAGGGTTGGGGGTTCAAACATCATACAGAGGATGGAATAGCAACATACTGTATTGATATTCTGTGTAATGCAGCTCTGAGAGAGCAAGGATCACATATATTTTTGCAGCACGCCAGTAACCGACAACACCAATGAGCCTTCTGCTTGGCCTGTCAGCTCTTGAATTTGGATTTTGCCTTTTAAAGGATACACTTTAGAAATTCCCAAAGGTGTTTCCTTGGTCAGGCTATGAAGTAAAAACCGAGACACATTAAAGAGTGTTTCAGGCAAGTAGTAATTGAAGGGTTCTTCCTGCAATGTTTAAAAAAAGAGAAAGAAAAAAGGTTAAGCTAATAAGGAAATGCACAGAATTAAGCATTAGTTGATCGCTATCTTGCCTCACACTGCTTTCCTTTATTCAGAAAGCAACAACACTTGAAGAATCCAAACAGATTAGATCTAATCTCATCTTTAAAGAAAGAGGCCACAAAGATAAGAGACACAGGGGACAATCTTATACCAGCCTCTCCATGAGAGGATATGCTGGGTAAGACACAAGAGGCCTAAGAAACACATTGCATCAGTTAACAGTCTTTTGAACGGTTTCAAAGGACAAAGAGTGAACTAACTGTGAAGCTCCATGTGAAAATCTTACAGTGCATTTGTGGATGAAGTGATAGGCATGATAAAGTTCTGCCAAGTGCTGGAAGTGGTGAAACTTCTGTAACATTTCAGTCTTCTGCTGCTCGTTGTCTGAGGGAGGGAAAGGCAGCATCAATATAAAACCTCTGATCAGTTGCCAACCTGCAGTGAGAGACTTACTCAAGAAAGATCACAGACCCATCCTGCTTATTGCCTTAACACCCCTAAGAGATTAGCACCACTGAGCAAGTGTGCCTCAAAGTATAGCTTATGTAGTTTGGTGAGCTTTATATGTCATTTTGGGCTTTAAAAGCAGGAAAATTAAGAAGACAAATGCATACCAGGGGCCATAGCTAATAGTGGAGCATATTTCTAGCAACACCATCTGCAGAAGCTATAACTAAAGGGAATAACATTTTCCATGTTTACATTTAGACTGAACAAGCATTTTTGGAATAATTTATACATTATCACCACTGCTGTAAAGGTTTACTTGGATGGCAGTCCCATTGTGTTCCATAGGGCTTTAAAAGGTAAAGGTAAAGGGGCCCCTGACCATCAGGTCCAGTCGGGTCCGACTCTGGGGTTGCGACGCTCATCTCGCTCTATAGCCCGAGGGAGCCGGCGTTTGTCCGCAGACAGCTTCCGGACTAAGCTGCTTCTGGCGAACCAGAGCAGCGCACAGAAACGCCGTTTACCTTCCCGCCGGAGCGGTCCCTATTTACTTTGCACTTTGATGTGTTTTCGAACTGCTAGGTGGGCAGGAGCTGGGACCGAGCAACGGGAGCTCACCCTGTTGCAGGGATTTGAACCGTCGACCTTCTGATCAGCAAGCCCTAGACTCTGCGGTTTAACCCACAGCGCCACCTGGGTCCCATAGGGCTTACTTCCATGTAAGTGTGCACAGGAAGGGCAGCGACTTTATTCTGTGAACAGTATTTTAAGAGTAGCTACTGGCAAAATGATACCAATGTTTGTACAGTGTTGATAAAAAAAATGCCTGCTCCGCCTTAATTTTGGGTCACACAAAGCTAGGGACAGACAGCATCTTAAGGTAGTGGGAATAATGAATATGGAGCCAAAACCAGCGGTCAGACTGACATGTTCCTGGGCAAATTGCTCTTTCCTGGTGTAAACCCTACTCTGTGAAACGGGAACAATTAGCTGCCTGCTTTATAAGATCACCTTATGCAATAATAATAATAATAATAATAATAATAATAATAATAATAATATTTTTTATTTATACCCTGCCCTCCCCAGCCAAGGCCGGGCTCAGAGCAGCTAACACCAAATATAAAACAACTAGTTAAAATACAATTCAACAACAAGACTAAATACATTAATATTAAAATTGTAAAAATTAGAAATTAGAAATTAAAAATGCAGCCTCATACAAAAGGGAAAAAGAAAGGGAAAATGGAGGAGGGAATCAGGTTGGCTCCAGGCCAAATGCCAGGCAGAACAACTCTGTCTTACAGGCCCTGCGGAAAGAAATCAGGTCCCGCAGGGCCCTAGTCTCAGGAGACAGAGCGTTGCACCAGGTCGGGGCCAGTGTTGAGAAGGCCCTGGTTCTAGTTGAGGCTAATCTGATTTCCTTCGGGCCCGGGACCTCTAGGGTGTTACTATTTATGGACCTTAAGGTCCTCCGCGGGGCATACCAGGAGAGACGGTCCCGTAAGTACAAGGGTCCTAGGCCGTGAAGGGCTTTAAAGAAATAGTTCAAGCTATTTTGTATGCAAAGGCTGCAATCCCAAGAGTACTCAGCAGGAAACTCAGTGGGACCTATCCTCAGTTAAACATGTTTGAGTTGGGTGTTGAGGCTGTGCTCCTCAGCACAGTTATCTACACATTAAATCCCCCCAAGCAAAGGATTGCTAACAGTGAGGTGTAAAGATTCATAAATGGTTTCTGAAACCTCCTCTCTTCTCCAGTAAAACTGACCAAGAGCATTTAAACTGAGAAACCTCTCCAGCGGCCCTAGTTTTGGAGCTTGCCCAACAGAGCCCTGGGCCCATGGCTCAGCTTCCCCAATGCTATTGCCAGAACAAGCATCACATTCTAGAGGAACTAATGAATGTCAACTTCTCTACCCTGTGAAAAGCCTTTCACTTTTAAAGACCAGTAGTTCTGAACTTTAGCCTTCTGGCCACCCATTGAGCAGCATGCTAAGGAATGATGTACGGCACATGTCATCAGCTGCAATGAGCCTTCCTAAATGAAGACCAAAACCCCAGCCCAAAACTTGTCCCCATATTTTGTGCCTGGGATATCGGAAGGGAAAGCATATGGATGGGGAAAAGAATCAAGTCCACAACAGCACCTCTCCTGACACTGACCTGTCAAGATGTTAAGATCTTTAAAGGTGGGGCCCTTACTGATGCTCTGATACCAAGGGATTGCACATTTAGCAGTAACATGGCATAGGGCCTTTTTGACATTGGCATCTGAGTTGTGGAATACTCTCAGCTTGGAGATTCCAGCTGACACCAACCGTAGTTTCTTTTTGGAAGCAACCCCAAAGGATTATGTTTCCACAGGCATCTGCATGATATCAACCCATGGAAATTTTGCTGGAACTTTATTGTTTTAACAGGAACTTTAATCATATTCATACTGTTGTATTTCCTGCTCTTGCTGTGTTTGTGGTATGATTCTAAACCACACCCTGGGATCAGTATATATAAAAAAGGGGCAGGAGACAAACATTTTAAATAAACGAACATTTTTTTAAGGTTCCCAAAGGAGGAATACCAGAAGAGCAAAAAGCCCGTGGAAGTGCAGGACTGTCGACAAGCCCTCCACCTTGAAATGAATAGGTGGGCATGACCAACCCCATGCTGTTCATTCAATCAGACTGAGCTTGGGCTTCCCCTAGCAGAGGTGTGTGCCTCCATGTTTTGAGAAACTGAAGTTACCTAGTTTCCTTAGAAGACATAGCTTGAGCTAGAGCTAAGAATGAGGTTTCTCTTCTCAGCCATACATGAAAAGATAAGATCATAATATGTGCAATATAACAAAACTCAAAAGTCTTGTACAACGCAATTCACAATGAGTTTCCAGTTAAGCCATCAGAGTTTGAGAGATGTTCTGCCTTCAGGCATGAACAGATTACATGTAAACTTGCTTGTATTTCCTTACCTTGAGCGATATCTAAACACTGCATGGATAGCATCCAGTAATAATATCCTGCATCATTGAATCGGCTTTCTACCACAGCGTTGCGAGTTAATTGTTCCAACACTTTTACGGCCTCGGTTTGCCTGCCAGCCTTGTGGAATGCTGCAAAGGGGGCCAAAATAAAGAAGATTTTACAAAGTGATTAAACCAATTAACTTGATTAAAATTAAGAACAGAGCCCACAACTAAACAAAGGAGCAGATGAAAGGGATTACACCCTAGTATTCTTCTCCATGTTTGTGGGGAAGTTAATGTAGCATTAGATACTTCAAAAATGTACTTTGTGGCTTTTGTGGTGTCTCGGGCTTCTTTCATGGACTTTGTGGGCACAACCCACCAAGAACTGCTGCTGCACAACTCCCATTTATTTCAAGGTTGCCTTCGTATGGTTTCTGAAAAGACCCATTGAAACCAATGAGATTGTGCAGCAGCACTAAATGGACTGAAAAGCAGTGAAGTGAGGAAAAATGTTATTGGGTGTTTTATCTAGCTAAGGGGCCAATCAAATTTATTTGTGTCTCAATAGCTGCAAAATAATTCTGATCAAAAGAAAGCCTACACATAAGAGATTTAATTCACACATGTGACAGCAGAGTCCTGATCCTTTCCTAACTGTTGCTTCCTGTTCATGGCTGAGAAACCCTGTCACTTAAAACACACACATCAACTTCCAAAGCAAGAAAGCCATTTGCCATTTAAAACCCGGTCCTTGCACCCAAGTTCAAAATGCAAAGTGCAAATAAGCTCAAAATATAAAGAGTCACTAGCTGAAATTAAAACTTGGTCCAGATTCTACTCAGTAATTATATGCTTTACAAAAGCTCAAAACAGAAATTTGAATGAGCTTTGAGGGCTAATTCACACTCTTACGTTATCTGTTAATGGTCTTGTTCCCATGTGCAACTTATACAACAGAACTGCTTATGAAAGGTAATACACAGAATTTGCTGCTCTACAAACTGCATTCTCATAGATTTTCATATCTGACTCATCACCGCCCTATGACTAGAGAAGCAATCCTCATGTGTTCCACTGATGAAGGACATGATGAAGGCTCATTATTACTTTTTTTGTTACTAAAGACTAGGTATGAATTTGCAAGACTGCCAAATGCTTTTCTAGCTCTCCTGAGGGCTGCTGCCATTCCAGTTACTGTATTCAGGCTGAGATAATCCTTTCCCCAATACCAGTACATGCCTTTTTAAAAAACAACAACAACAAAAACAGAATATATATGTGTCAAGTTATTATCAAGGACTGTCGGAACAGAAAGTGAGTAGAAACACTAGATGTAGAATCTACTTTTTTGTCTACTCTTTTTACTGAACTTATAATTTATTAAATTTGTTGCTAGTGTTAGTGACAACAAGAAGCTTGCCCAACAACTAAAGTAAAAATTGAATAAGATCCATTTAAGAGTCTTCTTTTGCTTTTAATGCAAATTTTAGCATCACTTTCAAAGAGACAGTGCTCCAATTTTTGTTCCTTGGAACTTTCCCAGGGCATGTTGAGTGCTATCAATATTTTAACACACACACACACACACACACACACACACACACACACACACACAGGCGTCCTACCTTTTTGGGCTTCTTCAAATCTATCATTTTCTGCCAGCCACTGAGCGTAAGGAACATAGACCTCATCCTTAAATCCAGGGTGCTTTTCACACAAAGCAAATGCCTAAGGACAGGAAAAAAATCATTCTTAACATGCTTGCTGAGAAACATAGCTGAACATAAATGATTTTCCAATTCACAAATACATCTGAGGAACTGTTCCTGATGGCAAATAAACAATGAAATCAAAGTGAAGTGGTTTGCCACATGTGGGTCTGGGGTTTCAGACCTGGTTTGCATTACAGTCAAGAACTGGTGCCTTGTGACAGAAATTTATCAACAGCACGCCATTTCAATAAGTAATGCTCCCCCCAGACAATTGAAAATGAATTCTGTAATCCAACCTTCCCCAACCTGGTGCCCTCCAGATACTTTGGGCTATGACTTCCATCATCTCTATCTGCCACTGAACAGAGAGGCCTATTCCTGAGTAAAAATGGGCTGCATAGATCCACTCAGATTTTGGGAAACTGCTTTAGTTCAGTCATACCAGAAAATCCTAAGGGCGGCTTTGCAGTTCCACACAACAGGGAGAGACGGCAAAAGGGTAGTGCGCTGTGTTAAGTTGAATGCCATCTCCCACGAACCATTCTCTCTTCCCCTCTGCTAACCTCTTTTTCTTGTGGCAAAATGAACCCCATGTGGCACAAAGATGTCACAGATCAGCATCTGAGGTAAATAGCTCACTGTAATTGAGGTATTCCTCAGGTGACAGGCTTCTCATGCAATTGGTTTATTTCTCCTCAAGTAGCAAGGTTACTCTGAAATGCATGATGGAACATTGACATGCACGCAACTTATATAAAAAGGAGAAATTTTGTTTATGCAATTGAAAAGATTTGAGGCCAAGGATATATCCAGGATGCAGATACCCAGGGGATGAAAAAAGAGTTGTACTTACCTCATCCCACTGCTGAGTTTCCACATGGAGCTGTATCAAGGCCTTCAAGTCCCCAATCTTTGTATAGGTTTCCGCTGCGTAGCCATGGTTAAATAGCTTTTTGAAATAGTAGGCACATTTTGTCAAAGGCTCGCGCTCAGCTTTATCCAGCTTCCGAGCAATATCAATCAATCTAGATGCAGAAGAAGAAGACCCATCAGCGGCTATAAACCTCTTAGTACTTGCTACCTCTTAAAAACATATGCATGCCATTTGTTGTCCAGAGTTCTAAGTATGAAGGCAAAGCACTTTTGCTTACATGTAGAGTCCAGCAAGTTCGTTGCCAAACTATAAACCTGCGTGTTCACCAGAAAGGACTCCTGGACTGCGAGCAAAAGCTTCCAGCTACAAAACTGCAACTTCTAGTGTGCATGGCACAGCCTTGCTACAGTTTGCAGCCTTGATGCCTTGATGCAGACTCTGGAATCCTATTAAAATCCTAAGAAATTCATATTTCATGCATGCTTTATCTTCAGCAGTGTTTTCTTAAGACTCCGAAACCAACATCCGACAAATCAGAGTAATTATAGATAACCTTGAAGAATGTCCTTATAATTGTTTTTGTAATTTTAATTTTTCATACCATGGTTTTGAATTCTTTTATCTGTTGCTACTCATTTGATATGCTCAGAGCCGCTTGGAACGCAATTTTGTGTAAAAGCAACCATACACAAAAGTACAAACGAATGAATGAATGCTTTGAAAACAGGGTTGCTGAACATGTAAATCACATCAGTACACAGGCACCATGATCTTCAACTATCTTCAGTTACAGATTTGTACTACAACTAGCACAACTGAGCCCCTAAGAAATTCAGGGGCGCTCTGCATCTCTCACTAGTTACAGACCCCATTCCCACTATGCCAATATAGGATTTCCCTCCCTCAACAGGTGCAACCCATAGAGTGAGCACAACCAGAAAAATTTCAGCAATATTTCTGCTGAAAGATGGCAGCATATAGCTCTGAAAAAACAAATCAAGACATACACATCAACCCAGCCCTGATCTCCGCTGATTTCTATGGCCTTCATGTGCTCGCCGGCAGTAATGTACATCTCCACAGCTGATTTGGGTTCATTGATGTTCTTGGCCCAGTCTGCTTGTTTTGTAATTAGCATCTTCGTATCTTTGGGATCTCCGGAGCCAAGGAATTCCTGAGAAAAGTGCAGGAGATGACAATCATGATGCTTCCTGTAGCATTCACTGTGCCAACTGCCCGTTCCAAATACCCATTTCCCTACCAACTCACTTTTCAATATACTCTGGTAACTTAATTGCAGTTTACATCACATGAGGAGTAAAAAAAAAGAAGAAGAAATTACTAAATCAACTGATTAGATTTAGGCATGACTGGTATTACAAAATACACAAGAACTCTCATAGTTTGAACACAGAAAAAAACAGAATGTCTGCAGAAAATTCTCTGGAGGAAAAACCAATGAAATATCAGTTTTTGCCCGCTTTCCATGACTTGCCAAGAACAACGTCTGTAAATAAAGTTAAAAGACAAGTGACAGTTTTCTCTAAACAGGTCAGTCTTACAATTTAAGAGGTCCTAAAGCCAATGGATTCAATTATGAAATCTAGTCAAAAACCATAATGGCAAATTTGGCTTACTCAACAGCTCTTAAGGAAAGGATTAGCAAACGTGTGAGACTAGAATGTGATAGTTGACCCAAACACTTCATTAAACACAACATTGCTTTTTACTGGTGTTCTCCTACGAGGGGCTCAGGAGACAGAGTGCTGGATTCTGACAAGGAAGGTCTCTCATCAAAGAGCCAGGAAACATGGTCTGCACACCTCATACTCCCGATTCAGTTTTTGGCATCTCCGTGGAGGGGCAACCGCCTGTGATTCTGTAAGTCACCAGGAGTTTCTACTCTCTCTCCCAGGTTCTACATTTACAAAATGGCAACCAAAGAGGCCTAAATTGCTAGACTGTTTTGAAAAATATGTATTACAAAGACCGTAAATCACTCTGATTTTTTAGAGAGATGTAACGTATTTGACACAAACCCCAGGTGTTACTAAAATACTTATGACACAGTAAAGGACAAGGGCCTGTGGCTGGGTACCTGTTGTGCTAGTTTATTGTTTGCTGCATGAAAAGGGCTGTGAATCTGACACATATCTAGCATACAACCCTATTAGTTGATACAGGATGGCTACAACCTATTGGGGTGTGTGTGGAGGGAACAGAGAAACACAGAAAAGAAACTGATCAGTTAGAAGGGCGCAAAAAGTGACAGAAATCCTATTGCTTGAAGCAGAGTAAGCACATACTTAGAATGGGACACAACTGCAATCAAGCCTGCAGGGAATCACATTGTGTTGGGTGAAATAGTGTCATAAGTCATCCTAGCACATCCCTGCAGCAGATTTGTGTTAATGTAATACAAGGGAGAAATATCCAGTTGCTAGATTGTACCACACTACAGCACTCTAAGGTAGAGCAGAACTAGGCAGAGATCAGACACAAAGTGGAATGAAGTAACAACTCTGAATTAGCTGTTCATGTGACTGGTATACAGCATCATTACAGCGATCGTGAGCCCAGAACAGCCATTTATGGAACATTCAATTCAATTCTGCTTAAGAACATCCTGCTGTTCTGTGGGGTCCAGTTAAAAATAAGAGCATTTTGTTTTATTTGACTGCGAAGAAGCCGAACCAAGAAATGAGACAGTGTTTGTTTTGTGTAATTGCGTTCTTTAGCTTAGATCACTGAAATAAATTAGAAGCAGAAAGTTCAGTTTCCTGAACTGCAATTAATTACTTGTGAGTTGACAGTAATGTGTGATTTGGTATACTGATAAGAAGTCTAAGGTCCCATATGAACATGATCTCCAGAGCTGTCCCCACAGAATAGGATTCCCCCCCCCCCAACTACAAACTGTCCAGGGTCGGTTGAAACTATCAAGGCTCAAGAGTCAGGTTCTGCAAATGTCTAGTAGCCTGAGGGTAGCAGGCAAAAAATAAGAATCTGCATACTCTTTTAAAAAGCAGTACTGGCAAACCAAAGTTCAACCACTGAATTAAATTGACTCTTTTGTCCATGAAGTTAACTTCATTACATGCAAATATGTGTAATGAAGCTCTGGCAGCTGTGTGATTTTTTTTTTTAAAAAAAAGGAACAGCAGATTTGAGGAGGGATTTGGAGTGGGGGAGAGACTGAGAGGATGGGGAAAGAGTTAAGTAATCCCTTATTGCTTCTTCATTCAGAGCTGCTATTTCTTTAACTTTAAATAAACAGACTGAAAACCCAACTTTCAGGGCTTAATGTGTGTAATATGTCATTAGCTTCTATATGAAGCTCTCCTACCCTGAAAAGATTTCATTTTACTCTAAGCTGGTTCAGCATTGTGAAAATTCATATTAGCATGATGACAAATTTCTACTCTATGAATTAGATTTATGCTTCAGAGGATTTTAAACACAAACCGATATTAAGACCTTGCAATTTTTAGTCTAACTTGCTAGAGAAAGGCAGTGTTGCTCAAACATTGACAATACCATCTGCATTTCAGATGACCTTTCGCCCCCACAGAAAAGAAATTTAGAAATATGTGCGCCAAGGCAAAGCTTATGTCCAGTAATGGATGGAGCAAGTCTGTAACGAGTGATTAATGAGACTATAAAGCGTACTGATTTTCAAGGTTTCTGATAAGAAAAATACCGCAGAAGACGTTAAAAGTCTGCAACATAAAACTTATGAAAGTGCATGTAAAACTGTCACATTCTTCATATTGTGTACAACTTATTTCTACATGGGAATTTGATTTGCAGACATATACAAAAACAACTTCAGGGTTCATTTACAGGATCAAAGGAATCAAAGATTATTTCAGAGGCTGTTAACTGGTATTGTGAAACTTGTTGAGATATAATGGGAATCCCAGTTTTTAAACCACACTCTTGCACAGTAATGCAGCACAATACCACCATGTAGGTTCCTAAGACCATACCAAGAACCCTGTTGGATCAAGTCAAAGGCCCACCTAGTCCAGCATCCTGTTCTCACAGGGGCCAACTAGATGCCCATGGGAAGCCTGGAAGCAGAACCTGAGTTCAATAGCACTCTCCCCGCTTGAGATTCCCAGCAACTAGTATCCAGAGGGACACTGCCTCCAACACTGGAGGAGGTAGTACACAACTATCATGGCTAGAAGCCATTGACAGCTCTATCCTCCAAGAATGTCTCTAACCCGTTTTTGAAACTGCCCAAATGGGTGGTCATCAATACATCCTGTGGGAGTGAATTCCATAGTTTAACTACGTGCTGTGTGGAAAAGTTCCTGAGAGGTTTAGTTACTTAGGTCAGTGATATTTACCAGGAGTTTCCAGAAAAGAAGAACCAAAGAAAATGCACGCGCCAAAAGGAAACTGCTTGATTCTTGGACGCCAGAGCCAGTTTAAATAAACACCCCATAAATCACATCCATGTACCTTTGCATAGTCAAACATGCGCAAGTCAGTGTACATATCAAGAGCCAGGTTCTCATGTCCACTTCTTTTGTACAGCTTGGCTGCTTCGTGGAACTTTCCTTGGTATGCATAAACATCGGCTAGAAACAAGTCATTGTTGCTCTCTCCACGCTTCTTCCTCTCCTTAAAAAAATAATAATAAAGGACAGGAAATGTTTTAGCAAACATAATCAGGCAGGAAACAAGATTGGCTAGAGCCACTGAAAATATTAAGCTGTGATTCACAAAGCTTTTAAACTGGATTACTGACACATAAACTGATTTAGCCCTGCTAACATCAATAGCACCATTAGTAAGCTTTCTATGTTAAGTCTCTCTCCAGCCCCGCCCATTCAATAGTACAGTAAAAAACAGAACATATCCCATTATAATACCGTATATAATTTAACTGAACATGAAAGTCAAGGCAAGCTCACACCTTAATGCAGTACCTAAGAACATCATAAAATGAGCCTGTTGGAGCAGGCTAATGGTCACATAGCATCCTGTTCCAACAGTGGCCAACTAGATGCCTGTGGGAAGCTTGCAAGTGAGACATGAGCACAACAGCCCACCTGAAATTCCCAGCAACTGGTATTCAAAGGCATAAGGCTTATGACACAGCAGTAAAGCACAGCCATTGAGGCTGCTAGCTGTTTATAGCCTTGTATTCTGTGAATTGGTCTAATCTTCTTTTAAAGCCATTCAAGTTGGTGCCCCTCACTGCCTCCTGGGAGAGTGCTAACCGTCATTTAACCATGGTCCGGGTGAAGAAGTATTTTATCTGTCTTGAAATTTCCAAGATGTTCCTAATGATATATTCCTATTATAAACCTATTTACCCCAAATTTCATTTCTAAAAATACTTTTAGTTCTCATAAAACTTCAGAACGAAAGGTCTCCAAATAAAGGAAACTCAAATTCATCATGTTTCTCATTCCTTATTATTTCTAATACAGGTTATATCATGAGGCAAACAGCTGCCTAAGATGTGGATTTCAGGAATAATAATAATTATTATTATTATAATTTATTTGTACCCTGCCCATCAAACATTAAAAACTTCCCTAAACAGGGCTGCCTTCAGATGTTTTCTAAAAGTCAGGTAGTTGTTTATTTCCTTGACATCTGATGGGAGGGTGTTCCACAAGAAGGGCGCCACTACCGAGAAGGCCCTCAGCCTGGTTCTGTTACCTCACTTCTCGCAGTGAGGGAACTGCCAGGATACTAGGTGACATCCAGCCAAGTCGTACTTGGAGGAGACCCATTGAAACCAATGGGCTCAAATTACTTAGGCAGTTTTCGGTGTGGATGTACACTGCGGATGACCAACCTTGAGTATCACCCACAGACTGGTGGAAAGGCTAAAGACAAAAAGGTTAATGACAGCTCTTTTGCAAAAGAAACTTTTGTACATCTCAGAATAAACATTTTGAAACATGTTCAAAGAACCACAGTTTAGCACTATCATGTGTTCCACCTCAAGAGAGCATGATGATAAATTTATCACATACAAGCAGTAGGCACATGCAGGTTTCCCAATGATAACCAAGATCTGAGAGGTGAGATCAATTCTACCTTGGCATGATATGGTGACAAATCCTATGCAGCACATGTCAAACCTTGTTCCTACCAATGCTTACTGCAATGTTGCTCTTGTCTACAGTCCAAGGCAAATGCAACTTCAAAAGGAATAGGATTCCATGGATACATTGCAATATATCAACACTTTCAGCATATTTGTGATGTTTGGTGTCTACCAACCAGACAAAAAAGGCTTATAAGGAAATGGCTGGAACCATCTAGAGCTCTTTCAGATAATAGTGCTGTCACATAAAGAGTCACATGAAGGACTGAGTTGAAACTTACTCAAATGAAATGGTGCCAGTCACTGAGGCAAAGAATGTAGTCTCTTTCAAACACAATGATTCATGATCAAAAAATTCTTGAGGAACTCACCAGCAAAGAGCACAGTACAAAAGGCAGCTAGATACTGAGCAAATCAGTACTGGAATAATCAGTACAGCAAAACACAAGTTGCTTTCATGCTTTTTATTATGGCTACAGAAGGACTCTCGGCCCCATTCTCCCGAAGGCAGCGGAGAGCGAGTGGATCACCAAGAAATAAAAGCAAATGTCATATCAGATGAAATGTTTCCCTGAGCTATAAATGTCTGAGACTGCGCTAGGATAACCCTCAATTATACAACTCAAGGAGTTAATAAATTGTTACCCAGCACCAATTGATAACTTGTAATTTAATGAAAGACTAAATACAGTGGGAAAGTGATCAGCCAAAGGTGCTGATCTACCAAACTTGTATTCTCACTGCCCTCCTGCGTGTCAATGAGAAATTATCCATTTGCAGTTGTTAAGAAGGCTCAACAGTTTCCACCTCCACTGTTCACATTGTATTCTTAGCATTTCTGAGTTAAGATCAGTTCATCATTATGGGTATCTTTTCCCAGGACAACCAATGAAGCCCCTTGGTGTGTCTTAAAATCAATGGCTGTACTGGTTTATGCATGAGAGAGATAACACAAAGAAACTAAGAAGTTGATCGAGATTGCCCAAAGCTCTGATACAAGCATGTTTGTCAATATGGCTTAAAATAACCATACTACTAAGAGGTCCACTATGGCAACTACATGAAGTAGACTTTGTTTTTAGCCTTTTCTGTTTTATCTGTGTTTTTGTATTTTTATCTGTAAGCTGCCTTGAGTCCCAATCTGGGGAAAAGGCAGGATATACCGTAAATAAAAATGATGATGATGATGATGGTGATACAGACATGCAAAATTGCTATGTAAAACAGTTTCCATGGCATGATAAATGTGAGTGTAAGAAGCAGGGCATTTGGTCAATGAAGTTTACAAATGTGACATTTGCAGCAAACCCTACTGATCCATGACTGGACTCTTCAGTCTACAGTGGAAATTGAAATGCAAATTAGTCTAAAAGGATCCTGCCAGTTGACTGCCTTACAAAGACAGATACATACATATGAAATGTTTGAATTTCAGGTGGCGCATTAGGATCCTGTTGTTCTGCAGAAGCCCCTTTGAAAATAATGCAAATTATGCCAGGGTCTTTGGATTATAAGGGACATGGGTGGCGCTCTTGGGCTTGCCGATCGGAAGGTCGGTGGTTCGAATCCCCGCAATGGGGTGAGCTCCCATTGTTCGGTCCCAGCTCCTGCCAACCTAGCAGTTTGAAAGCATGCCAGGGCAAGTAGATAGGTATTGCTGTGGCAGGAAGGTAAACGGCATTTCCGGGCGCTCTGGTTTCCGTCACAGTGTTCCGTTGAGCCAGAAGCAGCTTGGTCATGCTGGCCACATGACCCAGAAAGCTGTCTGTGGAAAAACGCTGGCTCCCTTGGCCTGAAAGCGAGATGAGTGCCGTACCCCATAGTCGCCTTTGACTGGACATAACTGTCCAGGAGTCATTTACCTTTACATTTTATCTACCTTTGAAGTGTGCATTTGAATTCATTGAAAAATCTCTGTTTTAACTTTTTAAAATATGTGAAAACAATTGTTAGGAGCAGTGCTATTTTTCTAGAAAAAGAAAAAGAGCTCACCATGAACGCCTCCCTTGCTCTCTTATAATGGCAATGGCGTCCACCTGAGAGGTGCCGCAACTGAGTTCTGGCTGAAAAAACGCCCCGGTTAGGAGCCCAGGTGATGTTTCTGAAGTGCCCTAGTTTGTGCCTGCAATTGTCCTCAACCTTTCTACCAAATTTAGCTATCCACTCCCTTTCTGCCCTGCTCACTTATTGCCCCATGAGTCCTGTCCTTCCTCTTTCTCCAGTACCTGCCAGGAAAGAAATACAAACTGAACACATTTGAAGAATGTGTATTATTTACATTTGTACTACTTGCTGACATGTGTGATTCTTGGCAAAGCTCTTACAACTTTGACAAGGTTATGGAAGGCACACAAAACGAATACAGAGACACGAGAATGAAAGGGAATTTCAAGTGTCTGGTAGCCTTTGATTTTATAGTATAATGCAGAGTTAATAACCAAGGTTGTAAACATCAGAAAGTAGTGGTGTTGCTTTTATTTCTATTTTAAAAATTAATGGTCACCATCTGCACTATCAGTTTGTTGTTATGGTGATCAACAGCATGGAAATGCCTATATTTTTTAATTAAGTACTTTGCATTTTTAATTTAATAGTTTCTAGTTAAGAAACATGGCACTGAGCATAACTTTTAAAAAAAAGTTGTTTCTGACAGACAGCTAAGAATAAATTTTAATGAAGAACTTTCAAAGTCACTACAATGGAATAAAAATATCCTTCAATGGGATGGCTACATCTACAATGAACTCTCCAACATGTCTCCCTCCCAGTGAAAAAAAATCTACATCTTCAGGAAGGACTAACCTTAATTGGTTGCCAGCTATCATTATCATATTATATTATCCCTGCCCATCTGATGAATGTTGTATTAGTGGAAATAAAACCACTTTCCTGTCATGGAAGGATGCTTTCTTGGAGGAAATGTGCACATTGTGTATGTGTGTGTGTGTGTGTGTGTGTGTGTGTGTGTGTGTGTGTGTGTTCACACTCATGCATATGCCTACACACAAGTGCTGTCAGAATCCAAACAATATCAGTGGCTGTTATAAGAATACCACATACTTTAAAAAGCAATGGCCTTAATAATATTACACAAATATTCTCAAAAATCTAAAAAGAATGACTTGGCAGACCACCTAGGTTTACCTCTCTAGCTGTTCAAAGTAGCACTTTGTCTTTCAATCCTGTCAGAACCAGCAGCGGGATCGAAAGATATTTGTGTTATTTAAGAAGCACAGTGTGCCACTTGCAAGCCTTTTATTCCTTAGTATTTTTGGCATTTACATCACTTATGCTGAAAGGTGGCCTGGCTATGTGCAAGAATTTAATAACTTGGTATCTTAGAACAAAGACTAAAATATACCACTCAATATGGTTCCTTTTGCATATCCCTCTTTGGAAAGGGGCATTTGCCACCCTACTCTTCTTCCCTTCGCTTCCCTTCCCTCTCCTCTAATCCTCCACAAACATCATTTGGAGATAGAAATGGACCCACGATTTACTTCAATTACCCACTAAACAATTTCAAACCCCATTCTCTCTGGCCTATTTCTCAGTATTCTACAAAGCAGCAATATTTAATTTGGAAAGCTGTCACTTTGTCCATTCCCACCCCCCCTCACCTCTCTTAACAGAATCAATCTCCAGGCATACCGAGCTGATCGTTCACAGGAACAGAAATACAGCCCTCCCCACTTGAGAAAAACTGGATATAGAGATTAAGAATTGGTCTGTAAAGAATCCTAACCAGAATGCTAAAAAGAAAGCGAATAAATAAATAATGAAAAACAGTGGGCCGTCCCTGCAAGGCCTTCCGCTTGCACAACTGAACTCCTCCTTCCTCTTCTTTCCCTGTGTCCTCCAGTTCCCACCTGGCTCACAATATGCCCTGGATGGTGAGGAAAATGCCAGGACAGAATTGAGGGACATTTGAAGGGAGGAGAGGGAGGTGATGTTCCACTTAACTGGAATTCCATTCAGGATTGGCACCATTTCCTTAGTAACTTAGGTACTTTATGGATGAAAATAATAACTGCTAGCAATGAATACTGCTGCGGCTTGTCAAGGGTTCAGTGCCTATCACCTAAACAGAAACAAATTATTACGAGAGGCGGAAAAAAACATGAATGTGATTGGTGGAACCAATTGACCGGCAGATAGCAGGCGTTAAGGATGCCATTTTCTGAACTCTTGCTGCATTTGCAGAGATCATGGTTTGGCATTAGCTAGAACTCTAAACCAAGTCACAGAGGCTGATTCCATTCTAAAGGTGTCCTGGAAATATTTGAAACAAGCAATGTAACACCCAGACTTGCTGAATGCTTAAATGTTACAAAGTCAGTAGCCCAGTTCAGATGCTGAATCCCCAGCTTGCTAAACCATAGTTTGTTGTTGTTGTTGTTGTTTAGTCGTTTAGTCGTGTCCGACTCTTCGTGACCCCATGGACCATAGCACGCCAGGCACTCCTGTCTTGCACTGCCTCCCGTAGTTTGGTCAAACTCATGTTCGTAGCTTCGAGAACACTGTCCAACCATCTTGTCCTCTGTCGTCCCCTTCTCCTAGTGCCCTCAATCTTTCCCAACATCAGGGTCTTTTCCAAGGATTCTTCTCTTCTCATGAGGTGGCCAAAGTATTGGAGCCTCAGCTTCACGATCTGTCCTTCCAGGGAGCACTCAGGGCTGATTTCCTTAAGAATTGATAGGTTTGATCTTCTAGCAGTCCATGGGACTCTCAAGAGTCTCCTCCAGCACCATAATTCAAAAGCATCAATTCTTCGGCGATCAGCCTTCTTTATGGTCCAGCTCTCACTTCCATACATCACTACTGGGAAAACCATAGCTTTAACTATACGGACCTTCGTCGGCAAGGTGATGTCTCTGCTTTTTAAGATGCTGTCTAGGTTTGTCATTGCTTTTCTCCCAAGAAGCAGGCGTCTTTTAATTTCGTGACTGCTGTCACCATCTGCAGTGATCAAGGAGCCCAAGAAAGTAAAATCTCTCACTGCCTCCATTTCTTCCCCTTCTATTTGCCAGGAGGTGATGGGACCAGTGGCCATGATCTTGGTTTTTTTGATGTTGAGCTTCAGACCATATTTTGCGCTCTCCTCTTTCACCCTCATTAAAAGGTTCTTTAATTCCTCCTCACTTTCTGCCATCAAGGTTGTGTCATCTGCATATCTGAGGTTGTTGATATTTCTTCCGGCAATCTTAATTCCTGCTTGGGATTCATCTAGTCCAGCCTTTCGCATGATGAATTCTGCATATAAGTTAAATAAGCAGGGAGACAATATACAACCTTGTCGTACTCCTTTCCCAATTTTGAACCAATCAGTTGTTCCATATCCAGTTCTAACTGTAGCTTCTTGTCCCACATAGAGATTTCTCAGGAGACAGATGAGGTGATCAGGCACTCCCATTTCTTTAAGAACTTGCCATAGTTTGCTGTGGTCGACACAGTCAAAGGCTTTTGCATAGTCAATGAAGCAGAAGTAGACGTTTTTCTGGAACTCTCTAGCTTTCTCCATAATCCAGCGCATGTTTGCTATTTGGTCTCTGGTTCCTCTGCCCTTTCGAAATCCAGCTTGCACTTCTGGGAGTTCTCGGTCCACATACTGCCTAAGCCTGCCTTGTAGAATTTTAAGCATGACCTTGCTAGCGTGTGAAATGAGCGCAATTGTGCGGTAGTTGGAGCATTCTTTGGCACTGCCCTTCTTTGGAATTGGGACGTAGACTGATCTTCTCCAATCCTCTGGCCATTGCTGAGTTTTCCAAACTTGCTGGCATATTGGGTGTAGCACCTTAACAGCATCATCTTTTAAAATTTTAAATAGTTCAGCTGGAATATCATCACTTATCATCACTAGTTTAGTAGCCAGGAATGAGCAATGAGAATGCATGTTGCCCTTGCCTCCACCCTTCCTTGGCATGTACATACTCATTTAAGCGATTAACTATTCTTGCCGAAACAGGGAACTGTGGATTAATACTAGCATATGAAGCAGGATCTTAAACCACATGCAACACTAAGCCATAGTTTAGTGTTGCATAGATAAGCCTCGATGAGCCTGAGCAAAGCATCAGTGTTGTGTTCACACAAACAGGAGGATGGCTACTGAGTTTACTTTCAGTCTCAAGGAATCTTGAGCTTGGTGTTTCCTGCAACCCAGGAAACCTGGTTCAAAACAATCAGCGGTTAATTAAACTGGACAGGTTCATAATCCACGGTTTGAAGCTGACTTGCTTAGCAACTAAACATTGTTTGTTTTAAACCAGGTTTCCTCATCTGCATGTAAAAATAAGCCAAGGTTCTTTGGAACTGAAAGTAAACTCAGCAGAATTCCTCCTCTCAGCAGCAGAGAGGAAGGGCTATTGAGCAAGGCTCATGCCGACCACAGGCTCCCTGAGGCTCGTCCATTTAGCAATAAAGAATGGTCTAGCACTATGTTTGTAGTTGGTTTAAGATCCTGGTTTGTAAACTGGCATTCCTCATTTTGGACAAAGCATTTAATTGCAGTTTAATTAAACCAGAATGTTTGCACTGGGGAAATAAGGAGGGAAGAAGCAAGGAAAGAAAGAGTGTGCAATCCTGTTGTTCGTTCCCAGGGATAAACTAGGGCAGCCCACAACAGAAATTACTTCATTCTGTCTACACTGATAGAGTTTTGCCTGCTTTCTATGCTGAAGAAACACATTGCTCACAGCTTTCCCAACATCATGTACTTTTACTGTAACTGGACGACCTAAAGAGAAACCAAGCAATATCCAAAGAAGTGTTTCAGTCAGTGAGGAAGCAAGTCTAGAATGAAATTCAGTCCACTTGTTCTGCACCTAAAGAGATATGCAAACACACCAAGTTGCATGTGAGTATATACAATTTTATTACATGTGGTTGTTGCTCCCTGCTCCTCAAATGTGCAAAAAACCGGCCTAGCAATTCCAAACCACGTGCAATTGCCCCACTTCAAGATCACAAAACCTAGCTGTACTAAAATCTATCAAATGGCTGTTGAAAGTTATGCTTATACCATCTGGATTAAAAAGAAAAATTAATTTGACAAGAACATAATGAAAAACAGGATTTGGCAAATGTTTCTCTCCAATTAGTGGCATGTTATTTATGAGGAGAAGGTTTAAAGTTATAGCATGCATATAGAATGCCAAATTACGAAGGAACGTAGGGTGCTGCCTTGTAACAAGTCAGACCATTGGTCTATCTAGCTTTCCAGTGTTCCAGGACAGGGACATTCCCAGCCCTACCAGGAAATGCCAAGGACTGTACCAGAGACTTCCCATGTGCGGAAGCAGCTGCTCTACCACTGAACTACAGCTCTTCTCTCTAAACTACCCACATTAAGCTAAACAACAGTGCACATATAGCCACTGTGGACTTACATTTTGAAGCACAGGGAATTACAAGATAGGGACTAATCTGTCATCCATCTCATGGGGTATCTAACATGAGGCAGGAGAGCCCGTTTTTGCTTCCACCTCTCTACAATTAATTTAGTGCTGAAGCCTTACAGCCCACCTTTTTTGTTGATTGTCAGTGTTTCGAATCAACAGAATAGCATCTTCTATTCTCTCCCTGCCTCCCAAGCTTTTCCTTCCTTAATGTAGCTCCCTCATGCATCTTGAGGATTTATCCTACAGGATACAGAATCTCCCCCCCCCCCATGTATCTTAAGGGTCTGTCTGACCGACAACCCTGCAAAGTATACCCCCTACTGCATTTTATCTTTTGAATAATCCTGCAAATTCATTGCCAGAGGACTAAAACAAATCTCAAAGGATAAAGGGTAGGGACAAATGACTAATTCTACAGATTCAGACTCATTTGAGAAGCCATTGCTCCACATCTCCCTTTACTTTAATGAGAGAAAGGCTAGATATATGCTCCAATGCAGAAGGCTGGATATATTTGTCATTTCCTGCCCTGAAGGGTCTTTCACAGCACCCTAATTGAATTCTATCAATTCTATCAATCAGTTTCTTCTATCAGAAGCATAGAAGCGAAACTGACAATGGCTGCTCAGCTGGAACTTGGGGTGGCGGTTGCAGCCCGGTGCGGCTGAGGCCCACTCCTGGAGCCATCCACACTGTGGCACTACTATTGGAGGACACCAGAGCCTCCCCCTGTGCCTTCACAGCTTAGCAGGACTTGCCCATTAGAATGGGCCAGAGTGACGGCTGGGGGGCAGGCTTGCAAATACTGGCAGCATCCAGAACCTCCCAGCTCAATTCAGCTTCCTGCTATCGAAAGTGGAGAAGTGAAACGGTCAAAGCTTTTTCACAACACTCTGAAAAGGGGGAGCACATAGCCTTCAAATGGAAAAAAAACAAACCCACACCTAAAACAAAATTAGCTTGATAGAATGGGAGGAGGCAGATTTACTGTTCTATGAATCATACAGCAGAGCAACAAATTAAAATGGTGCTGGGAGACAGTAACATCAAGTATCTTTAGATACACCAAGCATCTATATTCTGCACAAAAAGGGGGCACTACAGGTGCTGTATCAAGAAGTATTCAAAAAACACTGTGATTTGGGAGGTTAGGATAATGCAGCATCTCTGCAAATGACATGAAATGTCTGAATCTGGCACATTTATGGAAGATAAATCCATCAGTGGCTATTATCCATGCTAATTAAGTGGACCGTCCAAGTAAGCGGCAGCAGACCTTTGAAAACCAGTTGCTGGAGAGTTGATGCCCAGCTTGTGAGCTTCCTGAAATTGTCTGGGAAAATAGGGTGCTTGGCTGGAAGGAGCTTTGGTCTGAAGGAGCCAGCAGGGCTCTTCCCATGTGAAATGATTAGTAAAATATACCTTTACTGCATAAAACTGCAACTGAGTGGGAATTATTTAAAAGCACTATATGTGACCCTGGGACCCTGCTCTCTCTCTTTTCATTGGATCTGCCACAAGCAAGATAGCATACTGACCTAGCTTCAAAATAAGCCTAACACACTAACAGGGGACATTTACACAAGAAAGGTCTAAAATAGTTGCAACCATTTCAGTAGCCATTCTCAAACCTAGACTTTGCCATCCCCATCTCTACACACGAAAGTGATCTGCACAATTCGAGGTCCCTTGCCATTCATTTTCAGGCATCATAACTAACCCAGAGATCATGTACAGCAACAGGACAGATGGCGGGCTGATTCAATAACGCAAATACACTTTTGCTCTTTCGTAGTTTGTAAAAAGAATTATAACTGAGGCATTATTTCCTGCATCCAATGTCATCCATGACAGTAGTAAACTTCCTTAAAGCACCGTGATAGAACAAGGACATTTTTGCCACCAGTGGCTGCAGAGAGCAGACTGCATCCCTACACAAGAGACAGGAACCCCAATTAACATCTACATGAAGGATTCCCTTTAGACTTTTCATTGTAGACCCACATGTTTTACATTACTACGACATCCTACAGGAAGGTCAGAGTGGTGATAGATTTGCTTTTCCTTTAGATTCTTCTTAGTAATTATTCTATAATTAAAAAATCTATCAAGTCATGGGCTAGGAATTTGAACAGGTTAAGAGCGCAACATGAAAGTTGCAAGCCCCAAATTTTACTCCCATCTGTCACTGATTTGTCATGTGACCTTGGGCAAGTCACAGTGCCTCTGTGCCAGTTGCCTGGTCTGGAAAATGGAGATAAAAATAATTACCTATCTCAAGAGGGTGATGTAAGACTTAAATTAATTCCTATTTATAAAATACTTTGAAACAAGCCACAGGAATCTACAGCATTATAATTGAATAGTCAAGCCGTTCCCCATTTTTTCATTAAGTTTCTGTCATAAGAGTGGATCAAAGTCAATACATATCAATCATCACTCCAAATCAAAAATACTCAGCATTTTTTTTACTCTCAATAGATTCATTGTCCATTTAACATTCTGTTGTGTGGATACTGCACTAAGTAAGCTTTCCCCTTATTTTACATTTTGCATCCCCCTCTTTTTTCCTTTACCTCAATGCTGCTTATCAGTTCTAGATATTGAAGGTCTCGCACTCTGGTAAATGCCTATCGAAACAAAGAAACAAAAATGCATCAGCAATGTCCTAATATTTTGTAGGCAGTCAACAGGTATAATATGTTCCACATATACTTAGTTATGGTTACTTACTGTGTATACTAGACAAAAATTGATTACTGTGTACCACAAGTGGCAGTGAATTAGATTACTGTTTATACTTTTTGCATGAGCTAAATAAGGAGTTTTAAACAGAATATCTGATATGAACATACTGCATGCTGTGCAAAGCGTTGAGTTACACAGAGTCAGGGTTGAGACAAGGACATTTTAAAAATGCAGCTCTGTAATAAACTTAGCCTCATGTGTATAGATACGATATTAATTCAAGTGAAGGGGGAAATGTATTTGTGCAGGGTATAGCCTTTATTAAGAATGGGACCCCATGTGTCATGTACTCTTGGGACAAAACAACACACAAATCTGGCAGCAAAAAGAAGATGGAACTGCCTTAGTCATCACCATTGAGGATAAATTATAACCAATCTATAATAAGCAGGTATCATTAAAAAAAAAATAAGAACGTACAGCAGGTACTAAGATTGCATTGGCCAGAAACTGGAAAACAACAGGTCATACTTTAAAACAGGTCAGACCACTAATCTACTTTGTATTCAAAAGACGGAAGTATTGTAGGATCTCTTGAATGCACTAATTAAGTATGGGCATAGCCATGGAAAGATAATTGGTCTAACACTTGATCCCAAATGTATTAACTGGAAGCAAGTACCACTGAAATCAATGGGAATTTCTTGTGTGTAGTGACCACAATTCAGTGGGGCCCAAAAATAAACACACACCATCAGAGCTTTCCTTCCAGTTTTTGTTGCAGGAGGGCAGAGAGCCAAACACCTATCCAGCCCCTGCTATGGAACGGGGGTGGGGCGTGGGGAGGCAAAAATGAATAAATTAATACATTGCTGGGAATCCTAACAACACAGGCAGTTCCCGTTCACTGATCCTTTAGCTCATAGCTAAAGTTTAGGGGTCAAGGTACAAGGCCACAATCCTTAGCCCAATTAACACTTGCCAATGAAGTCGATTGGCATCTTCCCTTGCTGTTTCTCTTCAGTTGAAGATGAATTTCAGCAAGCTTTTATTGTATGTAGCTGATATACTGCTTTCATGTTCATGTTTGAATTGCTGCCCTTTGGTTACTTATCCTATATTACGGTCTTTAAAAAACTGTAATTTCTAAATATTGTAAGCAGCCATGAGTGGCACTTTTGCACCATAAAGGTGAGATATTGCAAATTCTTTAAGGGTTTTTTTTTTTTTACAATCAAGTGATGTACAAACTTTATGCATGCGGGCACACATACACACTTACTTTAAAACAAGCAAGCTTTTGACAAAGTCCATCACCAAGGATTCTTGAATGAACTTAGCCATTATAAGAAGTCTTATGGGTCAGTAACTGGTTAAAGAACAGGAAGCAGAGGATGTGGGATGGGCAGTTCTCACCATAGCTGCCAAGTTTTCCCTTTTCTCGCGAGGAAGCCTATTCAGCATAAGGGAAAATCCCTTAAAAAAAGGGATAACTTGGCAGCTATGGTTCTCACAATGGGTTCCCCAAGGTTAAAGTATTGGGATCAGTGGGATCAGTGCTAGGGGTAAGAAATGAGGTGGCCAAGTTTGCTGTCAAAAAAACCTATTCAGGATTGCAAACACAAAAAGGTGTGCCAAGAGCTCCAAAACGGATCTTTGACAAAGGCAAGAAGCAAACTAGAGGATCATGGGAGTAGCCTATTTCTAAATAGTTTGCTCCTGCCTTAACCAGAAGGTGCAGTCTAAACCTATGCTACCAGCCTTGCTAGCCAAAGGGAAATCTGGGTGATCCAGCTAACTTTAGACTACCGGTAACTTCTAGCCCAGGGATCAGCAAACTTTTTCAGCAGGGGACCGGTCCACTGTCCCTCAGACCTTGTGGGGGGCCGGACTATATTTTGGAAAAAATATGAATGAATTCCTATGCCCCACAAATAACCCAGAGATGCATTTCAAATAAAAGGACACATTCTACTCATGTAAAAACACCAGGCAGGCCCCACAAATAACCCAGAGATGCATTTTAAATAAAAGGACACTTTCTACTCATGTAAAAACATGCTGATTCCCGGACTGTCTGAGGGCCGGATTTAGGAGGTGATTGGGCTGCATCTGGCCCCCGGGCCTTAGTATGGGGACCCTGTTCTAGCCTTTCCTTTCTTGGAAAGGTGTCTATGGATGTAGTATTAAAGTGACTCTGGGCATTATGAATGAGATTCTCATTCCTTGACCTATTTCAATCTGATTTCAAATAGAGATACAGGACAAAGTCAGTTTTTGTAACTCTGGTGGAGAATCTGCTTCTGGAATATGTAATAATAATATCACTTTATTTAATATTATGGCAAGTTCTTCCTGAGTGAATGGAGCCACAGAGAATAATTTTAGGTGAAGCCAGTTTAGCAGCTTGGACACAAAGTTCTACAGATGTCAGTACTGTCTCCTATGTTGTTTAACAGCTATAAGAAACGAATGGAGGACACCACCTGATGCTTTAGAACAGGCATGCTCTGCATTTCACTAATAAACATCTACCGGTAGGAGTAGCTATCTTCAACTTAGATTAGTGCCCACAGTCAAATGGATGAGGCTCAACAACAGATGTTGAATGCAGACAAGAGGATGTTAATGTTTGTAATATGGATGCTCTTGGGGATATGATCTACTTGTGATTCATGGGACACTGGATCAGGTGTGCAATTTGTGGAAGCACCTGCATCCAAACATAGCACAGGGGGAAATGTAGTAGCTATGGCTAGGAGGTTCCTTTGTCAGCTAAACTGAGACACCTCCAGCATCGCTTCCTAAGAAACTGGAATTTAGCCACTGTCAGCCATGCCATTACAATAATGAGGGTTGACTAGGGTCAAGCACACTGCATGGGGCTCCCTTTAAAAATGGTTTTTAAGAAAAATGTATTTCAGTTCTTATCTTTCATCTTTATCTTTTTAATCTGTATGGGCTGCCTTGTGCACTGATAGGATAGCACATAAATTAAGAGGAGAAAAGTTCAATTAAAAAAAATCTCAAACCCTGTAGCATTTAATAATATAATCTGTGACATTTAAGAATATAATCTCAACAAACTAAGTAAGTCACAGCTATTTACATTTCTATAAACTGCTCAAATAAATGCAGTGATGGCTCCTCATTTATACAGATATTTAATCTAAAACAAATATATTGTGCTTACACAAGGATAGTTGTGTCTCTCATTTTATGTATTCAGGAAGCTGCTTTTCTTCATGCTAATCTGTTCTAATACTTAGTGGACAGGTTACTTAACATCTTCAAGATGGTAAAAACAACCTCCCTTTAAACTACTAGATCTAATACCCTTTCTTTGACCAAGTAACAGGATAAAAATGCTTTAAGAAATAAGAAGCATATATTGCGTTTTAGTCAGTGGTCGCATTCTAGGAAACACTCCTGCTTGCACAAGGCAAGGCTTTTGTTTTTCATCAATTGTCACTACAGCCCCGCCCCCATTGATAAAGCTGCTCTTGAGGGTCAGGTGAATCCTCTGGAACAGAATAGGATATGGTAAGGAGAGTTGCAGTAGGTGATGGTGGTATCAGTGAAAATCAGATGCCTCACCTCTAGGAACAGAAACATCTTTCACTATGGGACAAAATCTACTATTAATGAAAATTGTATCTAAACTCTGCTATCAAAACTCTGTGAAAATGATAATTAAGAAAGGAGGACACACATTTGAACAACTTGGTATTTAAGCAATACCTAGTCCTAATTTCAAAACGACCCCCTTTATTTAATAGAAGGTTGTTGAAGCAGAAAGACAAATGATGAAGAATGGTCCCAGGGCATGGTCTGAAGGGACACACCACAGCAACCATGTTGGAAGTGAAGTAGATCTGGTCAGTGCCTGAATGGGAGATCCTCTGGAAACTCCATGTACTCAACCTTGAATTCCATGACGGGACAAAGGTGGGCAATATATTTAATCAGCAAGTACATTTTCCCACGCTACATCAGAAATAACTTGAAAACAGGTTAAGTACAAATGTTAGGAAACACAATGTTACCTAGTCCTAACGGCAAGGGACTTTACATTAGAAGGAGAAGAGAAAGAAAATGTGCTATCGCTTATTAGGTTTGTTTACAATGTCCAAGGCCAAGCCCATGCAACTCCACACAGCCAGGATGAGAAGACACATGTGCTCCAGATGTTAAGAGAGTGCACACTGTCTGGAACATGTGAAGTATGTATACCCCCCCCCCCCCATAAACAAACACAGGAGGGCATTTATAAAGGCATTTATAAAGCTTTTCTGAATGAGAGAGAAATAGAATAAATGTCCATATTCAAAGCTAAAGCAGTTCATAAAAGAGAAAAGAAGACTGGCAAAGAAATTTGTAACTTTTTTTTTTTAAGCAGGCAGGCTTATTACGTTACAACAAAATAAATCTTTGCTGCCACATAGTGGTCAACACAGCCAAGGATGGGTGAATATGGGTGATTTTTTTCTACCCATAGAGAAAAGTGCTGTTCTAATTAAACTTACATTTAAATCATTACCTATCACTGGAATCCAGTTGGAATTTAACGATTCCTCATGCATTTAAAAGCCTGAGTAGTAAAATGTATGTGCTAACCCCTAGTCCATTAGATTTTCCGCATTCTGAACAGAAATAGAAGAGAACAAATGACATGTTTTCATCATTGTCAGGGATGCTGGTGGCTACCCTCGAGTAACGACGCTCCACACCGTCGTGTCTTTAAGACTTTTATTGGTGCATACTTATTTACAGTGCAAGAGATAAGAGAAACATGACTGTTCAGTCTTCATCAGAATCTCGCAATGGCGCTTTCCGGCTACGCGCCCAGCAAAGTAGTTTGGGAGCTGACACACCTCAAATCAGGCGTTGGGGGAAAAGGGCGCCTGTCCGATGCTCCTCCGCTGGCCATTTCCTGTATAGGAGCTCTACCCGTGTTTCTCCGAAAATAAGACACCATCTTATATTTATTTTTCCTCAAAAAACAAAACACTATGGCTTATTTTCAGGGGGTGTCTTATTTTTTTCCTCCTCCTCCTCCTCCTGCCGCGGCCGGCATTGCTGCTGCACCTATCACTATGTCTTATTTTCAGGGTATGGCTTATATTCCTTGAATGCTTAAAAATCCTGCTACGGCTTATTTTATGGCTATGTCTTATTTTCGGAGAAACATGGTAGGCTGCAGCTCTTGGATGCTGCCGGAGCCCTGTACCGACCTGCTCACTTCCTCCTGCCCTTCACTGGACCCACTGCTGGAGCTCTGACTGGTTGAAGAGCTGGACTTTATGATGGGGGGCTGTTCTCTGTAACTCTGCCCCCTTACAATCATGAATAATTTTTTTTAAGCACACAGCTCACAGTTCCTAGTGATACAGCTGGGTATGTATGTACAATTAGTCTACTCTAACTGCATGCTAATACAAATTGCAGAAGATTCAGATATGAAGCTGAAACACTTTACCTTTTTGGCAGTTTCAAATTCGAGTCCTTCTAAAGCCTCCATAGCCAGCTCTTTCCAATCTGTGTCAGTTACTCCTAAGCAAGCAATCTTATAGGCTTCTTTGAACATTTTTCTTTCCAAGTATTGATACATGGGTGCTGACTGCAAATTGAAAAACCAAAGTAAAGCATTAAGATATTAGTGCGGTTTCCTACACTTGATAAACTTCCTATCATATCACAGCGGCCATAACTATAGGGCAAACCTGCATTTCCCACTAAGATGCTATAAAGAAAATTTCAGACGCGGTAGAATACAATAAAATAATGTAGCCCCAATAATGTAGCCCTGGTGCCTCAATTTGGAAATTTGAATTCTATCATTTGCTGGATCAGGAACTGAAAGACATGCATCTGATTCAAATGTCCACTCGACTACAAACCAAATAATGAATGCCACCCATCTAAATGGCACTGCTTTCCATAGGTTTCATGTCTGAATGTGCATCTCCATCCACATTATGACAGAATAAATCACATATAAATACCATTTTAAGTGTGACTAGCTGGATCAGTGTTCTTTTTCTAAGAGCAGTATTCACTAAAGAAAGCTATTCAACAGATGTTTACCAAGAATTTTATACAAAACATCTCATGTGTAGGGAATTCCAAAACACATCCCCTGGCTAACTTGTTCTGTTGCCAAACTGCTCTTGCAGATAGCATTCTGTTTTCTCTCTGTCAAAGCAACAGAATGCAATTACTCCATCACCATTTACGGCAGCCTTTTAAATGTTTGAAAATTATTCCCACTTCATGATCCCCTTTAATATCCCTTTCCTTAAGGCTACGTTTGCACCCATCTATAATTTAAAAGATATTTTCAAGCAACTTCATTCTCCTTGTGCTAAAACAAATACATTCTTTAGTTGCTGGTGGGAAATCCATGTTACAAAGCAAGTGCTAACGTTCTCTGTGCTAATAAATAAATGAAAATGCATTCAACATTTTCTCCTGCCTCTTGTATTCTATGCTGTTTCATCTCTGCTAAACTTTTCTGCCTTCTCCAGCATGCTAATTTAATTGTGAAATGCAAATGTACACATCTATTTCTGTAATCATCTAGTTGAAAGATTCCTGCATGGGTCTAACCCAGCGGTCAGCAAACTTTTTCAGCAGGGGGCCAGACCACTGTCCCTCAGACCATGTGGTGGGCCGGAATATTTTTTTGGGGGGGGGGGGAATGAACGAATTCCTATGCCCCACAAATAACCTAGAGATGCATTTTAAATACAGAAAAAGGACACATTCTACTCATGTAAAAACACGCTGATTTCCAGACCGTCCGCAGGCCGGATTTAGAAGGCGATTGGGCCGGATCCGGCCCCCGGGCCTTAATTTGCCTACCCATGTTCTAACCAGTGCCAAACAACTGTATTTTTCCAATCCATTTCTGGCTGACAAGACAACCCAAATGGTAAAGAGTCTGGTGGCACCTTAAATGCCAGCAAATATATTACACATTTGCATTCGTGAACTAGGTACAGATACATGATGCGTTACCCCAAATTATAGATATACAAGTGAAACTCGGAAAATTAGAATATCGTCAAAAAGTGCATTTATTTCAGTAATGCAACTTAAAAGGTGAAACCAATATACTATATGAGATAGATGCATGACATGCAAAGCAAGATATGTCAAGCCTTTCCTTGTTGTAATTGTAATTATTTGTCGTGAGGCGGGTCAATTATAAATGGAATGTAATTAATAAAATGTAATAGTGATGTTTATTTTTGTAAAATAAAAAAATTCCTTCAGTAGCACCTTAAAGACCAACTAAGTTTTTATTTTGGTATGAGCTTTCGTGTGCATGCACACTTCTTTATTTTTGTATTATTGTAACTATTTGTTTTATTACTGTGGAATTTCCAAAATAAAGCATTTGTAAAAATTAAAAGAAAAATAAAAAATAATAAGTTGCATTACTGAAATAAATGCAAGCAAGCAAAGCAAGCAAGCAAAGATGTTTATTCGGCTGTACGCCCATCATAAAACACAACACAACAAAACAAATAAATAAAAACCGCAGACTCGTACAAACCACAGATAATATAACACAATTCACACCTCACAAGGACAAATATTAACAATTCAAAAACATATCTTGAAGGTTTAAGATTGAGATTAAAAAATTAGGCGCTAAACTAAAATCAATATCTGATGTCATTTTAAAAAAATTCTTGTTGTTGTTGTTTAGTCGTTTAGTCGTGTCCGACTCTTCATGACCCCATGGACCATAGCACGCCAGGCACTCCTGTCTTGCACTGCCTCCCGCAGTTTGGTCAAACTCATGTTCGTAGCTTCGAGAACACTGTCCAACCATCTTGTCCTCTGTCGTCCCCTTCTCCTAGTGCCCTCAATCTTTCCCAACATCAGGGTCTTTTCCAAGGATTCTTCTCTTCTCATGAGGTGGCCAAAGTATTGGAGCCTCAGCTTCACGATCTGTCCTTCCAGGGAGCACTCAGGGCTGATTTCCTTAAGAATGGATAGGTTTGATCTTCTAGCAGTCCATGGGACTCTCAAGAGTCTCCTCCAGCACCATAATTCAAAAGCATCAATTCTTCGGCGATCAGCCTTCCTTATGGTCCAGCTCTCACTTCCATACATCACTACTGGGAAAACCATAGCTTTAACTATACGGACCTTTGTCGGCAAGGTGATGTCTCTGCTTTTTAAGATGCTGTCTAGATTTGTCATTGCTTTTCTCCCAAGAAGCAGGCGTCTTTTAATTTCGTGACTGCTGTCACCATCTGCAGTGATCAAGGAGCCCAAGAAAGTAAAATCTCTCACTGCCTCCATTTCTTCCCCTTCTATTTGCCAGGAGGTGATGGGACCGGTGGCCATGATCTTGGTTTTTTTGATGTTGAGCTTCAGACCATATTTTGCGCTCTCCTCTTTCACCCTCATTAAAAGAATTAAAAAAATTCTTATAACTATCAATAATCAGCTAACATTCCATTCCGTCTCTTGTACGAGAGGACGGCTGTTAGGAATTTAGCAACCTGTAGAGTAATATAAGGGTCCACAACTTGAAGAACCCAGGCTAGCTGAAGGTCAACTGGATTGTCAGCCATAGGCTGGATTATGGAGTTTAATATACTAGCACGAGCCGAACTGTACATAGGGCAGATAAACATAACATGGTGTAAAGATTCAGTTGATTTCATTTCGCAAGCACACATTGAAGAGACTTGGCTCTTAGTAAATCTATGTCTCAGCACGTTAGTTGGAAAAACATTGAACCTAGCTTTAATGAAGGCATATTGATGAGACGCGGCCGTAAGCGTTGTTAAGTAGAACGGAGCACGGTAAATAGGGGTTATGCCGATATTTAACGGCGAGCAGACTCCCCCGCCAGCTAAACAATTTTGGTATAGCTCCGCATCATCCAACCTTTGGTTTATACACCTTTTTGCTGCATTTAGATCCAGTTTGAGCAATTCAGAGGGAGAGATCTCATAGGACAGCAATAAATGCACTTTTTGGTGATATTCTAATTTTCCGAGTTCCACCTGTATATTAGGAGTGGGGGACCCTTTTCAAGTCAAAGGTTGCATTGCCTCAGACGGAACCTCTTAGGGGCCACATTCCAGGGGTGGATGGGGCCATAAACAAAAGTGGGTGGGACATCAGATGAGTACAGCAGGCTACATTTCAGCCATGCAAAAGTCACCCATCTAGACATTACGGAGACATTACGGTATTTCAATTCAAGGATTCATTCAAGCCAGTCACAGAGCAGAACCAGTGAGGGGTGTGGCCTGGGGAGTGTCCTAAGAACCTTCGATGGTCATATTTGGTCCTGAGGCCAGTGTTCCCCACCCCTGGTGTACATGTATACTAAGGTAAGATTCAAAGAAGTGAGGTAAGAAGAAATGCAGAAAAGGATCTAATTAACAGGGCTCATTCACATTCACGGCTCTTGATGACACAGACTTCTTACCATTACTAAGCCAAGTAGCACATTGAGGGAGCAATGCTATGTACATGGAACTAAGGGAAAGCAAGCTAATGTAAATTAAGCCACAGTAAAGTTACACCGTATCCAAACTCAGCTAAGCAGCACGGCTGATCTGCTTATGTCTGGCAGAGGAAAAAGAAGTCTATAAACTAATGTTCTGTGGCCACGTCTTGTGATTGAGCTAAGTGGCCTTAGGATTCAGCCTGGGTCCCCTCTCCCTGGTCTCACCCCCACCAAGGCTCCAGAATGCCCCTTTTGCAGGACTTACACCAGACTTGGTTCTGCCAGCTGAGCATGCTATACCTGAGTATCTTCAGCTGAGCTTGGGTTGGAAACTTAACCCTGACTAAGCTGGACCTCTGCTGCACCCTAAACTACTCATTCCACTGGATCTTGCCACAGGATTGTCCCCTTAAGGTGCTAAAATCCTTTGTCTCAGTTCAATCCACAAGTGACATGATCGGACCTCTTAAGGTAAAGGTAAAGGTAAAGGGACCCCTGACCATTAGGTCCAGTCATGACCGACTCTGGGGTTGTGGCGCTCATCTCGCTTTATTGGCCGAGGAAGCTGGCGTACAGCTTCCAGGTCATGTGGCCAGCATGACAAAGCCACTTCTGGCGAACCAGAGCAGCACACGGAAACACCGTTTACCTTCCCGCCGGAGCGGTACCTATCTATCTACTTGCACTTTGACGTGCTTTCGAACTGCTAGGTGGGCAGGAGCTGGGACCGAGCAACGGGAGCTCACCCCATCGCGGGGATTCGAACCACCGACCTTCTGGTCAGCAAGCCCTAGGCTCTGTGGTTTAACCCATAGCACCACCCGCATCCCATATCAGACCTCTTAGCAGACTGTAATTCAGTAATTTTACTTTGCAGTCTCTGTTTTAAGTTCCTTTTCTTCAGGATGGCCACTTCAAGGGCATGTACATTGTCCCAGAATGCTGAAATGTCAGATTCATGTTGATTTATTCTTTTGTGCTCAATTTTTCCCTTTGCGTAGAAACTTGCCTAAATGGCATTTGCAACAATGCTGGCAAAGGTCCAGTTTATGATCAGTCATGAACCTCACATCCTCCTCTGCATGTCTACCATCTTTTGTATTTTTATATTTTTTCTCTATACACAATTAAAGTGTAAATAGAATTTTTGCTGAACTTTATAGTACACTCAGTCGAGATGATTTTCATTTCTAATCCTATCCTCCTATCCTATACTCCAAAATATAGATGGACACAAAGCGAAGACGTAATTGTGACAACTTTGTTGTCTGCTCTTATTCAAGTCATTATTTAAAAGGGTGGCCACCAGCTCCAAGCCAAAGCTCTATACAACCCCCTCAGTTTCTTTTCCTTTAAATGTAAGCCAAGTGGAAAACAAGTGCATTCCAAAATCCTTTAATTTTAAGTGGCATTTGCTAGATCTTTGATCATGTAAATGCAAAACAGCTAAATTTAAACCCCAGTTCTGCATTCTTTCTGCTAATGTTAGTCAGTTGTGAATGGACACAAAGTGCAAAATCAAGCACAAATTCCACCATCATACTTTTTAAAATTTTAAACAATACAAAGAAAGGCATTTCCAAAGAAGTCCCTACAAACTTAACGGTCTGGTTTGTGTCTCGCCTTAATAGGTTGAGATGTGCATGTACCTCAGGCCTGCCCACATTGTTCTCATGTTACCCCTTTTCCTTCTTAGCATGCCACAATTAACTCAGGAATTTTTCAGTTAATTATTTCCCTTTTTGTTCAGATCAAGAAACTATGGTTGCCAGGATACAAACAAGCAAGGATCTTAACCCAACATCAAACCGCGAGTTAAGACCATGACTTGTTTAAATTCTGGTAACCATAGTTTCCCCGCTTCAGGTAATGGATAACTATGATAAGCTGAAGACTTTTGAGTTAATTGCAGTGCACCAAGGAGGACGAAAGGCATGTCATAAGGGTGAAGTATATACTCACAAGGCTTAAGCATAGGTTTACTTATTGTAATAAATAAATAAATATTGTATTGTAATAAATACATCTGAACTTGGCCATTAAGTGAACTATTCCTGTAATCCAACACTGTGCAAGCAACCTTCCATTTGCGCAACCAGATTTTCCTTTCCTCTCTTCCCAATACCTGCAGTCCCCACAAACTTCTGGAACAGACTTTGGGGGTGCACAGAAGGTTGCAATGGGGATAAGTGGAAATCCTGCTGCAGAGGTCTGTTCCGCTGGTGGACTGACACCATTGGCTTTTACTTATTATACTAAATACTTCAGTGGCTCTATTGCTAGTACTTTCTATCATGCCCAAACAATTGAGAACACGGTTTTCTTAGGGACAAATCACATTTGTTGTTGATCTAAAATGTTTGAACAACACAACTGGTATCTGATGAAGTGTGCATGCACACGAAAGCTCATACCAAAATAAAAACTTAGTTGGTCTTTAAGGTGCTACTGAAGGAAATTTTTATTTTGTTACAACTGGTAATTGAACAAGTCACAAGCATTTGGCTGGAACTTCACCAAAACGAAAGAAAAAACAGAGAGAGAAAGTTACCTATAACTATAGTAATAGGATAGGAGAAACAGCAGAATAAAGTGAAAGCATGCCATGGAATAATACGTAATTGCAGTTGGTAATGCCAAATTTTACTAGTAGTTTTCTTGTCTACCTGTTTTTATTCTGTATTGTTGTGTCAAATGATTAACACAATAAACTTTCACCTACCTCTCATAGGACAGGGGAAACTATCTCTTTCTCCTCCAACCATAAAACTACAGACATTATTCATGAAAGGAAGGCCAAATGCTGGCGGAGAAATATTTTAAACAGAAAGTAGACATGTTTCAGGAGCACTTAAGATAATGCTAATGTGCTAATGCTAACATCAGCAACGAAAAGAATTAATGAACAAGATTAAAGATTACCTGGGGAACTTCAACAGCAGTCATGGAAAAAACATGGAGACAGAAAATTTTGGAACCATTGTATCCCACAACGAAGCCCTGAAGTTTCTGCTGATGGACAGGAAAGTTACTAGCTTTGATGTTGAGATATCCACCACCAGAGAAACAGAGCATGTCCTCACACTGTGTGTTCCAAGCCACACTGTTAGCGTTGGGTTCCTAGAGGATGATCAAACAACATGCAATACAAAAAAAAATGAATGGTCTTCATTTATGGTACATGATCATGCTTGAAGAAGGCCTGACGGGTCAACTTGGACTTCCTAGTGGGTCACTATTGATCCACTGGCCAGAGGTCCCCCATCCTCTTTTTAGTAGCTAAAAAGGTAAAGGGGCCCCTGACCATCAGGTCCAGTCGTGTCCGACTCTGGGATTGCGGCGCTCATCTCGCTCTATAGGCCAAGGGAGCCGGCGTTTCTCCACAGACAGCTTCCGGGTCATGTGGCCAGCATGACAAAGCTGCTTCTGGCGAACCAGAGCAGCGCACGGAAACGCCGTTTACCTTCCCGCCGGAGCGGTCCCTATTTATCTACTTGCACTTTTATGTGCTTTCGAACTGCTAGGTGGGCAGGAGCTGGGACCGAGCAACGGGAGCTCACCCCGTTGCAGGGATTCGAACCGCCAACCTTCTGATCAGCAAGCCCTAGGCTCTGTGGTTTAACCCAGAGCGCCACCTGGGTCTAACAACTCCTAATAACTATCCAAGCAGTCTCCTTTCTCATCCTTTTGGGAAACCTTTCTCTAAGCTACAGGGTGAGAAAGGAGCAGCCTGATAGAGCTATTTCTCTGATTTAGCTCTTTGCAATCATGTGGCTAGGGATAGACAAAGGAAGGGAAGGGATAGAGTTTCCAAATGTTTACCTGAAAGAGTAACTCTTTGGTGTTAATATCATACACTAGACAGGTGTCATTTTCATCAACCACTGCCAGCTTGTTTCGAGATGCACTCATATCCAAGCAGCGCACAGCTGTGGATTGTTTCAGCAAGACAATTGCAAAAGGATTGTCTACAAATATCTTTAGAATCTGGATGTGATTAAATTCAGAGGGTTAATAAAATACTTCTTAAAAGCAATACTATTCTTATTTGTCAGTCTCATGTGCTGGAGAATAAAAACTCCGGAGAATAATTAGTTTAGCAAATTTAAAGCAGACTGTTCGCTTTTGCCAATATTACTTCCTTGATTATAAATAATAATAAAAAATGAGGCAAGATGATGGCTAGGTTTAGGGTCACAAGAATCAGAAGCAAAAATTAACTTCACACTTTGATTCTCCTTCCCCAAATATACCAAAATGGCATTTAATATAATGAGGCCTAAAAGCAGAAACAGCTTTCTAGGTGGGGTGCATTAGTTTCCCAACAGGTGGGTCACTGTTGCAAAGTGGCAGGAAGGTTGATGTGGTGGGAACACACCTCAGAGCCAATCTGGCACAGTGCAACTGCACCCTGCCAATATCCCTGCCACTTTGCCTCTTCCCCTCTCCCCACTGGTAAGCAACAGCAACCAGCTTACCAGGAAGCTAGTGCAGTAACTTCATCCAAAGGAAAGAAGTGGCAAAGGAAGCTTTTGATTAACTGCCGCTTTCTGAGAACATGTAATTATTGGTAACCATCAAAAACAGAACGTGCAAAAAAACCAAATAACATGTCACTTAAAGAGCAGCCAAAGACACTAAGAAGCAAATATACAATTTCAGCCTATTGACTGGGCCCTTTAGCATCTAAATCATCTCCTTAATGTGTACAAATTTCACAAAATCCTATGAATCACAAAAAGTCACCTGGCCATTCTTTAGTCCCACTAAAAGTCCTTCTCGGCCTGGAGGTCCACCAATTACTTTTATGTACCGAATGAGAGACTCCATCAGCCACTCCCTTTCTTTTGTACCACTGAATGAGAGGCACTGGAGCCTTTTCTCCTAAAAAAGGGAAGAACATGTTACATTCTCATTTAAGTAATTCTCATATCTCTCAGCCTAACAGTGATGTACACATGCCAGGCCTTTTTAACGCTAGGCATTCAAGGTACAGATATCAGTCTGATTTTCAACTCATCAACCCCCCTTACATTGCAACAGGTGAGGAAAGTTTTACACGGGGGTGTAGTGAGTGGGGCCTTACGCCTGGGCGCATGATTCTGAGGGGCGCAAACCAAGCATGCCCCCCTGGGATCCCCATCCCACCCTGCCTGCCGCCAGGGGTCTCTGAGCCCCAGAGCCTGGCCTCACCACCGTGTCCCCCTCGTTGAATGGCTGCCTGGGCCAGCGTCGGGGGGATTTGCCTGCCAAGGGCCACATCAGCCAGCCGGGCTGCTCCCTGGGTGGGCGAGCAAGTGGCACGGCGTGGCTCCGCTTGGCTCTGGTGGCGAGGACAAGGTGGTGTGGAGGGCTCCGCGAACCCTCTGTATCCCTGGCACCAGCAAACAATACAACAACGCTGTTTTTACAGTATCTACAATTCTTCAAGGATTGGAAGTAAACATTAGAAATGTTTACAACCACAGATTATAATCTAATTATTCAAGACTGCATCAAAGCAGGACAGAATCCTCAGGTAAGACAAAAATAACTACCAGACAGCATTTAAAGGATAGCCACAGATTATTTTACCATCTAGATTGTTGTATTGAGTGTCTGCAGCAAACCATTTTAGTGTCTCCAAGAACAACTGTGTCAAAAGCAAGGACAGATTATTTCCTGGCTACATTTTATTCACATTCTGATAGCAACCAAATAAAAGGGATAATACTGCTATGGTTAAGGGTTGGAATCTAACCCCCAACGAAATGTTGATGTTTCTTTTAAATACCACATTTTGGGCAAGCTATGTATGTATTACATCTGGGATGGGACAGGTGAAAAAAAATATATGCACCAGCCATCTCTGAAATAAACTAGCTCATTATGGATGATTTCAGCCCAAGAAACCCTTATTAGTAAAAAATATTTCAATATGTGTATATAGTTCATTTTAAAGTATATATTTATTAATTACCTGGCATAAAATAATGTGCTCAGAACACACAACCAATAAGTTGCATTCAAACTTTTTTGCTATCTTTTCCTTCACACGATAATGCATGTCTGAAGAATCATCAGAATATAGCTCATAAATCTGGATTTTCTCTGGCAACTGGATTGCTAATCTGTTTTTGTATATCGCAATTTTCTTGACAAGCTCTCTGTTTTTAATGCGAACTGGAACGAAAGAAAAGAAAATAGTAAACTGATTTGCAGGGTTAAGTTAAAGTGCTTTAAATCCTACTGCAGCATTTATTTAGATTCATACGACACAAGACAGATATCTGGTGCCGATTATTAGAAGCCACTTATTACTAGTACTCATTCTTTTTACTAGTTTAAAAAGGTGTCGCTAATGTGACACTTGTAGGTACCACTGTGCCCACTAGTATTCCTATGGTGCCCATAAAAGGTTTCAACAACTATCCACCATCAATGAGAAACTGCTTCTTTTCCTGCTCTGTCTCTGGGTGCAATGAATCAGCCTGTTTGAATGCACATCCTTACAGATGCCCACATTTCATAATAGATGCTAGGATTGGACATCCACCCTCTCATCAGTTTCAAACAAAGGAGAGGTGCAAAGAACTTCTCTTTGTGAACAAGTGCTGTAGTGGCTAATGTAAGTGTCTTTCCCTCAATGTTGCAATGGATGGGCTGGTTTGGGGGCAGGAATATGCCCACATCCAGGGCCGGATTTAGGTTTGATAAGGCCCTAAGCTACTGAAGGTAATAGGGCCCTTTATATATGGTTACCAGATTTTTTTCAATGAATCCGGGGACACTTTTTTGCTGAGAGCTCTACGTAAAACATTTTCAGGCAAACTTTATTTATCTAGAAAACCACTTCTAGATTGTTGTTCAGCCCTAAAAAGGGCTCACAAAAATGTTTAGCACTGGAGAATTTGAAACATTATGATAATTTAACAGAACTAAGAGCAAGGATTAAAAGTAGAGAGAGTAGGAAACTTCATTAAAAGCCAGAGTGAGTATCTCAGGAATAGCACTAGTCTAACTTCTTTTGGGAAGTAATATTTAAGCTGAGCAGCCACCACAAAGAAGGCCCTGCCTTGACCACTTTTGGTGCCAAATAAAAAAGCAGGGCCTCCATTGATTGTTGTAACCTTCATACTCATGGTATAAAACAGCAGATCAATGTTTTCCATTTAAATACACTTTGTACTGTCAAATGTGCAGACAGCAATTAAGCTGTATCTATCCACCCAAGTTGAGAGACATGCCCCTCAAAAGCTACCTTTTTGCTCTGTGATGAGGTGCTGGACAATAACATCGGTCATACTGTCCCTGTAAGCATAGCGGTCCTTATAAAGGCCATGGACTGTGCTGAAAATCAGCTGATAAAATGAAATTGTTCCATCCTCGCATCCTACTGCCTGAAGAGAAAGCAAAAGATCACCAGAAGTCGAAAACCATATGGTTATGTATCTGAACCATCTGAAAAGGTGGCAACCTTCTTAGATTACTTGACCTTTTTAAAAGATCATTGTACCAAGTAAGAGGCAGATTTTGCCTTTCAAATAGACAAATCTGAACACGTAAGAGAAAAATGAAATGGAAAATGGTAGGAGACATTGGAGGCATTATTCATCTGTTATATGCCCCAATGTGCATGTTAGTTTTAAATCAGTATTATTAAAGTTAAGGCAAAATGCCAGAGAGCTCAGTGAATTTTCCTAGCACAAACCTGTTCTTAATCGTTACGTTATCTGGCTGTTAACTACATTTGTGGGAGACCTTAATCCACATGCCTTCCATTCGCCACCCACAGGAGAATGCAACAAATATGTCTGCCAAAAACAGGTGTCGTACGGCAACACCAGCTGTGAACAGCTGTGTTGTCCTGTTGACTGTATTCTCAGATTTGCCTCTCTTTGTAACGCATGAAATGGTCCCTGGGACACATGTTGTTCTAAGAACTGTAAAAAGCCACCTTCATGCCATTTGTTTTGCATGACAGTTGTACCTTGGAAGCTGAACGGAATACATTCTGAAAGTCCGTTCGACTTCCAAAACGTTTGACTTCCAAGCAGGGGTGTACGAAGTGGGGGGCAGAGGGGGCGGGCCATCCCAGGTGCCACTCTGGGTGTGGGTGTGGGTGTCAAGATGGCCCCTGCCTCCTCCCAGCTGTAGAGTGGTGTCCGTATGGGCTGCAGCTCCCATGCGCCATCCGCTGCTCTCGTGCGCCATCCATACGGGCTGAAAAAGAACTTTCGCAAACCGGAACACTCACTTCCGGGATTGCGGTGTTCAGGAGCCAAAACGTTCAACCGCTATGGTATTTGTCAACCAAGGTACGACTGTATGTCTCATGACTAACTTATCCCTCACATTTGATGGTTTTGGAACCAAGGAGCGTGGGAACAAAATCATGACCCCAAAGTGGGGGGGTCCCCTTGCAGTTCCACATGTGCAAGGGCTTTTACCAATTCACTCTTACCACGTAATTGGAATCTGGCTTCGCTTTACACGTCCACACCCACGTGTTCTGTTCCCCTATGGTGCCAAGGCGCACACCATCTTTCGTGTAGAGGGAGACTTGTTTGTCGGAGCCTCCAATTAAAATGTATTCTCCTTTTGAAAAATAGCTAACACAGCAGGGGTCAAAGTTCAGGACTCTGTCTTTTCCAATCTAGAACAATATGAAAGAAGACATCAGATATATATTTTTTTAAAGTTCATAGGTAACACAGTAATTAAATACATGTTCCTATTAAATCTGTCACATATCGCTGTTTGATCTCACAGGCTTTCCTTTTCCTTCCTTAATTAATGCTTTTAGGTTACAATCGGTCTTTAGCTCTGGTAGCAGGTGGCAAGTCTACCTCATATACCAGTTTTGTTCTTCAAACCAGTCAATGGAACCTGGTCAGGATACTCCCGTTCAGCAGTCCTTGGCTCTGAAGCACACGGCAATATTGACAAATGGCGCCACTCAGCACAGCTGTGGAGCTACCCTAATGCATACCTGGGAAACAGTACAGCTTGTACTGGCTAATGATCAAGGAGACAATGCTTTTTATCTCCTTAGCAACTTGCAAATCCAAGCCATGAGCTGCTAATGATTTATATAGAAAAATATAAATGCTTTACTGTACAAAGGGCCAGCAGGCAGGCCTATAATTTTAAAGTCACACCTTACTGGATAAGGGGAACTTTAAACTCAGTTCTTTCCCAGGAAGAAAATAAAAAGTGTACTTTCCAAGGCATTGTATTAATATAACACTTACTTGCTTGCCACTGAGCTGATAAAAGGAAAGCCTTTGTCCCCAATCTGCCACAGCTAAGATGTCATTGTGTTCATCTCTACCAAGCACAAAAGGAGAAGCCAATTATGATAGTTATAAACAGTTCTGATGAACTGCAAAGCAACAGATAGCCCCTAGTGTTCTCTGCTATGGCTGTCTGCTGTATAAACAGAGTTTTCTAATCCCTTTCCAACCAACCATCTGCCCCCAATTGCTCAGATGATGCAAAGGCAAAGAGGTCTGTGTTGTGTGGATGTGTGTAGTTTTTGAGAGAGATCACGAGGAGGGGTTCTTCAAACCCTTCCTGATTATCTCCTCCTCCCTCAGCTTAGCTGATACTACTGCGCAGCAATGAAGACAGGTGCATGGTCACACCTATTTTGGCTGCACTCACAAGTGGCATGCAGCACCTGGAAGGTTGGCTGGGTGGGGCTGTGACTCCTCAGTCTGGAAAGGAGTCTCCACCCCACCTTACCTAAAACTTGGAACCTTACCTAAAACTTGCTTGGAAATTAAGCAAAGAGTCTGCTGGTTTCTCTTTAAGGTTTCCAGACTCAAAGGAGAGCAGGGCAATTAAAGGCACAGAAGTCCTGTCCTCTATTGAGTCTGGCAACCCTACTCTTGACCCTCATTCTTATATATGTAGAGCTCCCTTTCAATTGCACAACTGCACACAAGTACAAAAGAAAAAAAACCCCAAATATACCTCTTATCCAGGCATCCCCAAACTGCGGCCCTCCAGATGCTTTGGCCTACAACTCCCATGATCCCTAGCTAAGAGGACCAATGGTCAGGGATGATGGGAATTGTAATCCAAAACATCTGGAGGGCCGAAGTTTGGGGATACCTGCTCTTATCCCACCATCTACAGAAGGCTGTTTTCCTTCAAAATGATCCTTGGCAAACTGCTGTTCAAACCCTTCTATTAAAATAAATTAAAATTCTGTCTATTAAAATAAATGCTATTTGGCCATAAGCCGTAGGAGTCAATCTATTCAAGTGGAAAAAATGCCAGTTTCTGATTAGCCGGGGGGGGGGGACCACGAGGGGCAACACTGTCGACCTGCATTAACTGTCCCTTTCAACAATTACCTGGAACTCCAGGAATCTCTTCAGACAACATCTGTGTGGCCTACAGATCCCTAGAGTCAAGTTGTGCTATACAAACATGGAAATTTTTGAAAACTTGAGTTCGAGAAAACATTCAACCTCTGTTGAAGACTGCCAGAACTTATGCTGAGAAATGTTGGATACTATCCTTAAGAGTCAAGAAATGGAGAAATTTGTTGGAAGGGAGAAGTATGGACAAACACTGTGAGGTCGCTTTAAGGGAACCTCAGGTGGTCACAAAATAGCCTGGTGAGCTGCTATCATCCAGTTTCCAGCAGGGCCCTTCCCTATCATCCAACAGTCTTCACAGGAGCCTCTATCTGCCCTGATGGGGGTTCCACTTTGCCTTGAGCGGAGTGGAGAAAAAAGAAATAGTCTGGTGAGTCACTATAATCCAGCTCCCAGTAATGGTCCCTCCCTTCTCTATCACCACAAAGTGCCCTGACGGGGAGCAGAGAGAAGCAATTACAGCTTTGTCTAAGTGGCTGTCTTTTCCATGTTATTACAACTTATTTTAAAAATTAACACCCAATGCTTATTGTTGTAGCAATCTCACATAAACTGCTTTGTGAAGTCCACCTGAAAAGCAGAATATAAATGCCACAAATATATAAATAAAATACTGTTCTGTTTATATACTGTGAACCAATAACTATAAACTGATAATGAGATAGAAACAAGCTAAGATTTAAATATACGTCTATGTTCATAGTATAGTCTTATATCTCTGGTTTTTCACTCACGAGCTGGCATTCCTAGGGCTCTCATCTTCCTCATGTTCTTCTTCCTCTGCCTCACTACCCTGACTACTGCATGTGATGGACTTCAGAACTGGTATATCCTCTAAACAGGCGTGACCTGCCTCCTCCTCCTCTTCGCTCTCTCTAGAACTCCAGAGATTCTCCCATCGACTGCAAATATCAATTGTTCATTCACATGACCTACTGCTACAAAACTCAAATTTCAAAACAGATTAGCCCAAGACCAGCTCTCCTGATGTTAAAAACACTTATCCCAGGTAGTTTTTGAAACTTTTCTTCCCCAGATTTACTAAAAGGGACAGCAAAACTTTTCTTCCCCAGATTTACTAAAAGGGACTCTTCAGTGCAAACTCCTTTAGTTGTCAGGCCTAGGAAAACATGACCCTCTGTGGGATAGAGAAGGATAAGGTTGAAGAAAATACCAGTAATTTGTCGTTCTTCAATGAAGTTGAATGTTGGAAGATTCAGGACAGGCAAAAGAAAGGACTTCTTTGCCCAGCACATAGTTAAAGTATGGAATTCACTTCCAAAGGATGCAGCAATAGCCACCAAATTTGGACTGCTTTAAAAGGGGATTGGACAAATTCATGGAGGATAAGACTATCCATAGCTACTAGTCATGATGGCTGTGTAACATCTTCAGTATTGGAGATTGTGTGCCTCTGAACACCCACTGCTAGAGAGCATGATGAGCAGGGAGAGGGCTATTGGACTTGTGCTACTTGGAAGCTTCCCAGAGGCATCTGGTTGGCTACTGTGAGAACAAGATGCTGGATTAGGCCTTTGGTTCTGGTTCAGTAGGGTTCTTCTTATATATGTTCTCAAAATACAGCTGTTTCCAAATACAGTCGTACCTTGGAAGTCGAACGGAATCTGTTCCGGAAGTCCGTTCAACTTCAAAAACGTTTGAAAACCAAAGCATGGCTTCTGATTGGCTGCAGGAAGCTCCTGCAGCCAATCGGAAGTGCCGGAAGCCCCGTCGGACGTTCGGCTTTCAAAAATAGTTTGCAAACCGGAACACTTACTTCCAGGTTTGTGGCGTTCGGGAGCAAAACGTTCGAGAACTGAGCTGTTCAAAAACCATGGTATGACTGTACTGAAATATGCAACAGTAGAAAACAGGGTATTAACTTCATATGAACCCTTAAACTGCTTATAATACTCTTTCGATGTATGCAGGTACATATACCAAGGAGCTAGAATTTGCTGCAGCTCCCTCTTGTGTGTACAAACAATGGTAAACGTGCAGTTGCTAACAAATAACATTTGATGCAACAGTCAATCCCTGCATATTCTAAATATACACCTCCTTCCCAACTTTGTATTACAAGCTCTAAAATTAACCAAACACATGCTTCTGAGATTATTATCTCTCAGGACACCTATGCAAATATTACCATAAACATTCATCAAAGCATTAAAGATCTTCCAGGAGCATTCTAAGAGCACTGGGTAGCTTTGGGGGGCTAGATTAAGTTTGAGGGTCAGAGTTTTATTATGCTTCCAGCTGTTTAATTTATATGAGATGGATTTTACATTTGCTTAAAAATCCAGTACATTATTTGAGTATATTGAATCTTTGACCCAGAGGGTTACACATAAGCAACAAACATCATTAAAAAGCCTTTAAATACATAAAATATATTTATATTTTATTAGAGTCTCAACAATCCAAGAATGCATTAAGCATTCTTCATTCCAAAGTCAACCTCCAACCCACATCTCAAGCAGACGAAGAGGGAGCTGATCAGTTACCATGTGCTTTATTTCTGTGGGCTTTTTTAAAGATTCAGGAACAGTTAATTGTAGCAACTACAGCAAGTAGCAATTTCTTTTAAATTGAAGAAAACTTAAGAATTTTTGTAGATATTGCCAAGAAAATGAAAGCATTAAACCAGTCTTCCGAGCTTCATAAAAATGATTTCTTATTAATGTTTATATAACTACTGTTAAAAGTCAAATGCACAGACTAGTGTGCAGACACGATCAAAGACAAACAACATAGGGAAAGGAACATTTACCTCGATGGATTCCAAGAAATGGACCACACAGGAGATAAAGATCCACCTGGTCGTTCAATTTTGACTTTTTCTTCACCATTTTTATTTCTTATGCTGACCACGCCATTGTACATCCCCAAAGCAAGGTACTGGCCATCATTAGTCCAACTGAGAAAGGGGAAGAATCATAACAGAGCAGTTTGAAAAAAATTCTCCTCTCCTCAACATTTGAGAGAGTCAAGAGGCCTATAGAAATTATACATTTTACTTAAGAGGTGGGCATAAAAGGCTCAAGAGGACACAAGGTACTCCCTGAACTCTTCCACTGCACTGACAAATATGGCTTTAAAGTATACATTTGCCCAACTGAACTGCAGCTACTTGTCGAGAAGGGGAGGACATGTTAATTAAGAATATGGAGCAGCAGCAGCATAAGGCAACCTCTGTTTAACTGAATAGTCATTTTGAAAGGTCGGCTTCCAGTTCCGCTCTGCCTTAATGGACGCAGCCCCCATGACAGAGGGAGATCATTAGCAAAGGAAATGGAATGTGGGGGGGCAGGGAGGCGCTGAATGCCAAAGCACTTTGCCTGCCGAAAACCCTCCAACGCCGCCATTAAGAAGCAGAGGTTCTCTTGTTAATTAGAGCTTAATTGGACTAAAGTACAGGCACACACTAGAAGAGATGAGATGACAAACTGCGGAACAAACCAATTGCAAGGACTTTAAGGTTTGAACTTGAGATAAGACTTCATTCGGTGCAAAAGATGGGGGGAGTCTACGGTTTATTTATTTAAAGTTTTATTCTCTACATTTATGATTCGGCAACCCCCCTCTCAATGTTAGTTCAAATAATATTTTTACAAGGGAGGATGGAAGAAATTGGATTATAAATACGAAATATAACATCAAACGGAACTGTGTGTAAAAAAAGGAAAAGGGGAGGGAAGCTCTATTTTGCAAAAGGTTTACGATGGAAACTTAAGAGCTGACTCTTCCCCATCCTTTCTTATTTACAAAATGAACTGAATAACGCTAAGAGGACTTGGAATTTAATTTAATTGGAAGAATAATTGCTCATATGTCTTCAGTTGGAAGGAAGGATGAAAGGAATCTGTGAACTGCCAAGGAACTGATACAGTTCCTTATTGAGTCATCTGCAGCTTGACAGACCACTCTTCCCAGGCTGGGAGGGAAAATGGTGACAAAGAGTTATTTACTGGGACAGAGTGACTTTTGCAGATGTTGTTAAAGTTGCAAAACAATGAAGCATGGGGCAAAGCGATGGAGAAAATTCTGGAATGACAATGGGATATCAGCTCCGTCCAAAGCATGATGGATAACAGCAACAACCGGGGGAAAGCAAGACATAACATCTTACAAGGAAAGGAAGAAACACCACAAACAGAATAACTGCAACACACAGGAAGAACAAGGATATAGTTTGAGTTCCTCATTTGTAGTTTTACAAATCATTTAAGGTGTCAACACAAATAGAAGTTATTAATATTGCAGTTGTTGTATAAGGGATTATTATTATGACCAGACTGTTATTGAAATTAATAAGATTTTGGAAAACAGAAATAAAGAAAATAATCAAACCATCAAATCTAGCATGCGGGAGCCACTTTATCTAAATTATATAATTTGGTATTTGAACGATTCGTATTAAAAATTGTATTATAAATTGGTATTGTTATAATGAGGCTATTATTGGACTGTAATTGAAAACTAATAAAAAATTATTATAAGATTATTTCGAAAGGTCTTCCACAAAATGTTAATGCCAACATATTCTTTATCTGAGAAAGCAAGCTATTCATACATATTTGTAGTGTTCTGTTCAATTTTGTACTGTTTTACGTGCTTTATAATTTAATGCTTTTATACGTTTCTTTAATTGCTTACTCTTTTGTTCCAACCCATCCTGGAACCTTAGCTTATAATTAAATGTATAATAAAATTCTACAAACCCATCAGAGGACAATTTTGCTGTCCATTCTATTGTCAATTTGTTTCAGTTTTGTTTTTACCTCTATTGCATGTTGCCTTGAGTTCTCAATCTTTCGTGTGGTAACTCATTAGATGTTTTAATATTTGCAATTACAAAATAACTACATTTGAGCGCAGTATTTACATACCTACAGCAGGTGATCTTATTGCTAACTTTATGTTTATTGACTGACTTCTGTTCAGGAGACCACAGACCTTGAAAATAACAACAGCATAGTGTTACCATCCAATTCATTCATCATTATAAGAAAACATTCACACCAACAACGAAGAGGGAATGTGAAAGAGAAGAGCTCCTATATCTTAACAAAATACAACTCCCCAAAGTCCTTCCCCTTGCCACATCTTATCTCTGCCAGCTTATGTGCTGCGTAACGGCTTTACATGATGATGATGATAATTTATTATTTATACCCCGCCCATCTGGCTGGGCTTCCCCAGCCACTCTGGGCGGCTTCCAACAGACATTAAAATACAATAATCTATTAACCATTAAAAGCTTCCCTAAACAAGGCTGCCTTCAGATGTCTCCTAAAAGTCTGCACCATCTGACCGCAGTGCCAAGGGACCACAGCGCAATGACAAAGCACATGCTTTGCACCAGAAGGTTCCACATCTAATAAGTTATCTCTTTGGTCAAAAGCATTCTACGTGGTAGATTATTTGAAACCAACTGTTGTATCTAAGTCTAGACCTAGCCAGAGTAGTTCCAATGAAATTAATGAGCATGATGAACACAGGTCTGTTAAAATCAACGGTTCTACTGGATCAGGCCAATGGCCCATCTAGTCCAGCATCCTGCTCTCATAGTGGCCAAGACTACCTGAGATCTGCCTGAGATCAGGGTCAGATAGACAGTCTGAGCTGTTGTACAGCAACTTCCTGTGGTCCTTGAACTGCTGGTACAGCACACATTGCATTTCTATCTGATCGATTCCTGACTGCTATGCGAAGTCATAGGATTTGGCCTGAAGAAACTAAGGATGAGGAAGACGTACCAAAATCACTGGAGGAGCAAGATGCCAATTGGTGAGTGACAGGATTGTAGGATACACTTTGTATGGAATCATTGTGCCTAAAACAAATTAACCAGAAACAAAATAAAAGTGGTTAGGCATAATAAACAAATAACTTTGGATATTTATTTTTTTAAGCCTCAATCAGGAGCTCAATGCAAATCAAACCAAAATCCAACAGGCTTTAAAAATAGTTCAGGTGCAATATGGTTATTTGAAAATATAAAGTGATTCAAGCATTGCGTGGGGTGAGGGGAAGAATAGAGAGATACTTCTATCATGATTCTCAATACTGCACCAGTGCTGGTTCAAAAGTCAGAGACCAGAGTCTCTTAAGCAAAACCATACCCCCACAGGCCTGCCTGGTTACCAAGACCCCATTCAGAGAACATTATTTGAGTGGTCCCCCTACCTTCAGAAAAGAGATGAGTGGCAGACCATGAAAAGAGCCTTTTCAGTTGTGGCATCCCAGTTCTAGAATGCTCAGTGGAAGTGCATTTGACTGGCATTGACTCTGCTGTCCTCTTGGTGGCACGGGAATACATTTTTATTTGCCCAAGCCTTTCTATGCTGGGTGTTAGTATAATGCTCTGATCTCAGCTCTCTTTCTGTTGGTACTATTTTACACAGTTCTTATTTATTCCTTGTTCTTTTAGCTTTTGCTATGTTAGCTGCTTTGAGAATTTTTACCTTATGAGTAAAATAAAAGTTTCTTAAATACATAAGACAAGGAAACAGTAATAGGCTGTTAATAACTAAAGCTTTACCTAGAACATATCAGCCCAGCAACTTATATTGTTATCCTTTAATGCTGAATAGAAGCACTTCAGGAAGTTATCTTGAAGAAGGAGTTACCTCTCCCCCCCCCCTCCTGTCCCCAGTAACATAATGTTTATTATGCAGAATTTACAGAAACAGTGCTGGGCCAATCTGCTTCTGTGATGTAAGTGAACAAGGAAAATAGGAGCACAATATCAGATCCAGAATGCATATGTACTATAACAGGCACGTCCAACAGGTAGATTGTGATCTACCAGTAGATCACTGGATGTCTGTGGTAGATCACAGCTAGATCACTGGCACCCCTAAAAAAAAGCTCACCCAAAATTTTCCTCCTCCCTAAAAAAAGCTGAACTATGACCTGAAGCCCTAAACAAAAATGGGCCTCCCTCCCTCTTAAAAGAAGCTCAACAAGTTTGCCCTAAACCCGAAAAAACAGGGCTTCCCTTCCTTACAAAAACTCAACAGCTTTGACCTGAACCCCCCAAAAGGGGGTAGATCACTCCCAGTTTTTAACTCTGTGAGTAGATTACAGTCTCTCGGGAGTTGGCCACCTCTGTACTACAGTGGTGCCTCGCTAGACAAAATTAATTCGTTCCACGGGTCTTTTCTTATAGCGAAAAATTTGTCTAGTGAATCCCCATAGGAATGCATTGAATATTTTTTGAATTTTCTTTTGCCCATAGGAACGCATTAATTGAATTTCAATGCATTCCTATGGGAAACCGCGATTCGCTAGACGAATCTTTCGTAAAACGCATTCGTCTAGCGAGGCAAGCTCCGCTCAAAAAATCCTTTCGTTAAGCGGAAATTTAGTTAAGCAGGGCATTCGTTAAGCGAGGCACCACTGTATAAGATTCAGAAGTGCAATAACTGGAGCGAAACCCTTTTGAGAGCGATGCAGTGAGAACAGTCCTCGCAACCTGTTCTCTCATTCTCCCATTAATCTGGTGAAGTGATGTAATGTCCTTTCTCTTTGCATGATTAGCTTCTTAACTGTGTTCATATTCCTTCTACTATTATTAATAATAGTGGCTGGAGTCCATACACAAAACTGATATTTAAGGCATGCAAAATAATCATGACGCAATCCACTTACGTGTACTTCAGGATACCTTCTAACTTTGAAGTCCAGATGATCACAGTTTTGTCTGCAGCTCCTGATGCAAAGCGCTTTCCTAGGGAATGTTATGGAAACTCACATAAGTTTATTGCAACTGGTAATCTAAAGCACACAGAAAAGCAATGACACTCTTTACTATTAGTTGAGTGCCTTCAGGTGAGCAAGAATCAAACCTGTATCTACAAATGTTTGCATACACTCTGGTCCGACATGAAACTCAGTACAGTATGGACTGTACTGATATTGTCTGGTAATACAAATTTTCTTCTTTAAAAATATTTATGAATAATAGACTGGATATAAATGCAAATGGCACTCTGTTCCTATGAAACCTGATCAAATGCTAATGGTTTGAAAAAATCCAGAAGGTTTAAGTTACCATCCTTGGCATAAGCTACACAGTACACTGTATCTTTATGTGCCTTCAAGGGCTGGATTAATGTTCCATCCGAAGTGTCATATACCTGTAGAGATAAAGTAAAGAGATAAGTCTAAGAATTAGGTGCACAAATTAACGCTATAGCCTTAGACAAACCAAGGCAGCTTCCTATGTTTCTCAGTCCAGATACAGGCTCTCTTCTGTTTATTCATTTTTTAAAAGTGGCAGTTACATGACTTCTAAAACATAACTCCAACAAATAATTTTCTTAATGGACTGACACATAGAAGCCAGCATTATAACAGGACAAACAGCCTAACCCTATTCTTTTCATATCCAGTGTGATTACAAATAAAGGCCACTGGGGATCCTGGGTTTGGTAAAGCAGAGTAGGGCTGGGCAGGTCTGTTCTGTTTCTTCTAGATACTGTACAAGAGTAAATTCCTGTGTTACAGCTTCTAGCCAGCGCCAGGCTGAGCTGACATTAGGATCAGTAAATCTGCTCCATGGGGCTTAGAAAGAAATGAAAGGTATCAAAAGGACAATCTAGCCCTGAAAAGTTATGAGAAAGTCTTATTTCAGCAAGCTCTGAATACCATTGTACCAACCCCTCCAAACCAATTTTCATAGTGCACACAGCAACCTCTTATCCAAGGAGTGTAGAGACTAGCCTTACATTTAATAAATCTCCTGACTATCATAAGCAAGACAAAATTCCATGGAGGTAAGTGCATGAAACTCCATACACCAGGAATGGGGAACCTGCAACCCTCCAGATATTGTTGAGCTATGCTTCCATCAGCCTCAGCTAGCATGGTCACTGGCCAAGGACAATGAAAGTTGTAGTCCAACAATATCCAGAGGTTCTCCTTCCCTGCCATACAGGTAAGCGAGCAGGCTGGCAGAGAAGAAATGAGTCTCTTTGTCCCACCTCTGCCAGTCTGCTTAGCTTCCATGTTAGTCACAAAAGAAGGGAAGTCCATCCCTCTTCCACAAACTCTTGCTAGGTGGCTTTTTTTTCTAGCAGAGGCTAGTACCCTGTATTTCCATACTGACCTGGAGAAGGGAACTTCCCCCTTCTCCATAGCCAGCATGTAAATTCAGGCCACCAGCCTTCACACATGAAAAACAAAAGCCACGGGCTAGTATCTTTATGGGCTTATTTGCAAGGCTGGTGTAGACCTACCTTTACTTAACTTCTTACATCATGTACTTAGAAACCATTCATAAATCCACACCAAGAAATTAGAGGCAAACTTTACAAATAAAGATGACAAACATTAGGAAATTGGGGGGGAAAGCATCTATGAAATATGCAGACAGATAATTTGGTGTATCTACTTAAAATAGCTTTGAGACTTCTTCCAGCTCAGCTTAATTTATCAAAACAAAGACAAGAGCCTTCTCTGTTTAAACATGTTAAATAGCTAAAAAAAAATAGCATTTAACATAGTCAAATTACATCACAGTTGTAAGATTTTTTTAAAAAATGTGTTACATTAAATAGAGAAGGGATAAGAGTTCTTTCAATAGATTACCATATGTGTTATAGTAAATAATAAAGAAATGAGTTCTTTTGATAAATTAATCTACCAATATTTCAAGATGTTAATTAACAAATGAGCGTAGGTGGGTGTTGTTTTTTTAAAAAAAGAAAACCTCATACCAGTAATCTGTTTCCTGCTGCAATTATTAGTTGAGTTCCATCAGGCTTAAAAGCAAGGTCATATATACTGTGAAAACAAAGGAAAGTTTTAAATGGCACACCAAACTCCTCGTATCCCCAATATTTTCCCATAGGGTACATAAAAAACAAGATCTCTAGATGTAGATCACCACACTACAGAATGAATATTTTAAAAAGAATTCAATTTGTGGGTGTAGGTTCAGAATTATATTCATATACCACAATTGTCATTTGTACATTTCCTCAATCAAACCATTTTCAAGACATTTCATATCTGCCAAATCAAAAGGCTGCAATTTACATACTCAAAGCATGGTACATCAAAACACTGACTTTATTCATTTAGCTATCTATGTTAAATGTACATATTCTAGACAAAACTGGGGATTATTCACCCACACAGTCAATAGTAAAAAAAATTAACATTTCAGCCAAACACTTGTTTTTATGGCTGTTGTAATTATTGTATATTATCTATTTATGTATCTTTTATTATTGCTTTATTTCATTGTTCTCTGCTGTGGTACTGAAGCATCCAATGAAATGTGAGTTATAATTACTTAGTAAGAATAAGAATTCAGAAAAGGGCAACCAAAATGATGAAGGGTCCCCAAAGGGAAAGGTTGCAGTATTTGGAACTTTTCAAGTTTCCAGAAAAGGTGATAAGTGACATGATAGACGTTTACACAATTACACATGGTATAAGGACAGTGGCTAGATACAGTACAGTATATGGTTTTTTCTCACACTCTTATACCCCTAGAAATCATGCTCAAGCTGAATTTTGGAAGATTCGTAACAGATGGAAGAGTGTGTGTTTTAATGCAGTGCAGTTAAACTATGACACTTGTTTCCACAGGGAGCAGTGATGGCCACCAACTTGGATGGCTTTAAAAGAGAATTAGACAAATTCATGGAGGACATGGCTTAGGCTATCAATGGTGACTGGCCAAGATGGCTACGTTCTACCTCCAATATCAGAAGCAATATGCCTCTGACTCTGAGTTGCTGGAAATCACAGGTGGGGAGAGTGCTGTTGCTGTCATGTCCTGCTGCAAAGGCGTCCGGTTGGCCACTGTGAGGAAAAGGTGGTGGATTACGGGAGGACAACGGTCTGACCCAGCAGTAATGGTGCTGGTGTGGCGATCAGGTGAGTCCCAACCCACCAGCTGAAGACCAATGTCACAAAGTGTACACAGATAGTACAAAAATAAATAAATACACCTCAATTAAACCAAAGCACAGTGGTACCTCGACTTACGAATGCATTGACTTCCGAAGGTTTTGACTTCCAAAGTCCGCTAAGCCGGAAGTATTTTCGCTGTGCAAAATCGCGCTTTGCACATGCTCAAAATGGACGCTTCGACTTACGAAGGATTCGACTTCCGAAGAGCGCCGTGGAACGGATCGCCTTCATAAGTCGAGGTACCACTGCATTTGAATTTTAATTATACTGTACTACCTACGGGGTTAGGGAAAAAAACGAACCTGCATCAACTGTTTATTTTGTTAAAGTGTCCTCATGAAAGCTTTACCCACCTGCCCAGTACAAGAACTGAGGCAGCGAGTAAAACAACCAGTATAGGCCATTGTGGACAATCTGGGATTTTTAATATTATTTATTTATTTATTACCATCTGGCTGGGTTCCAGTCCTACCGATGGAGCACCTAAGAACATCAGCTCAGCGGGGAAGATCTAAAGTTACATCAGCGGACACAACAAGACCGTCGAGGGGACCGAGAAGCCTCCTCTCCGCCTGAAAACAAGCTCCTTTGGGCAACAAATGCAGGTAAAGCACCTCCGGCTCTGGAAGGCGCACCCCCCCCCCGGTGAAACCTGCCAGGGTCCAGCTTTGTGTCCCTTCCACCAAAAGGGGAAACCCACGCGCTCCCTTTCTGCTGCAAAAGCATTATCTTAAAGAGCTTTATGGCTTCCAGTTTAAACGTGGAAGCATCTTTCTAAGTTGTTTTTGCTGCTCTAAGTTGTTTTTGCTGCTCATTTCCCTAGCGTTGCAGTTGGTTGCATTAACACATTTGCCTTCCGAAACGGAGTGGGTACGCTGCGGGGGGTTATGCAGCGCGCAGCTCAGAAAGAGTGGGATAAAATTGCATGCCGTCACCATGACGATTCGCTTACTGCTGGGGATGCTGGAAGGGAGAGCGAACCGAGGAGGCCTTTTTTATTTGCTGGAGGTCGAAGCCCCCACTTCATTCCTTCCTCTCCCCCACCGACCCGCTGCACCCTCCAGCCTTGTCAGAGGGAGGCGCCTCTTCTTACCACTGCTCGGCCTTATCTCTCCAGGTCAGCGCAGCTCGCATGTTTTCCCCTCCGGCGCATCCCCTTCGCGATCTCCCTGCCTGCCCCTCCCCCAGCGCCCAACTCCCACTTTCATTTATTTATTTATTTGTGTACATAGGACGCCGGGCTGCAACCCAAGGCAACACGCATGCGCAGTTTCCACGCGCCGCCCCCCTCCCCTCATTTTTTCCTTCCTTTTGCGAAGCGCCCTGCTTGTGCGCACGCGCAAAGTGCCTCTTGCGCATGTCTGAACTCTCCGCCAAGTTCCTCCCCGCCCCCCCGCCCCAACCATAGTTTCTAAGGCGCCCGGGGGAGGACGCGCAATATTAATATTAGGGGCGGGTGGAGAGAGGAGGAGCTTATGTCGAAAGTGCGCGTGCGCAAAAGCCCACTAAGGTTTCCTCGCGCTGCTCGCGAGGTTTGATCCCGGCGCGAAGCGGAGAGAGCGATCTCTTGGTTACTGTCATTGTGCAGGTTGGCGGCGCGCGTGTTAGGAATGCGCACGCGCCGTACGAGCAGGCGTGGGAGAATTTGCCGCCTTACAAGAGAGGGGAGGAAAGATGTCCTTGGCGCTAGTTCAAGGGGCAACGGGGCAGCCTGACGGCAGGTAAGGACTTAACGCCGGAAGGAGTGGCAAGGGCGGGGATTTTGAAACGTCCCCCTCGGCCATTTGCTTTGATCCTCCTTTGCAAGCAACTATTTTCACCCTCACCATCATCACCTTTCATTTGCATGCAGTGATGTCACAGCAGTTTGACAAATGGCACGCCTGCGTTCTGCTGTCTTGACATGACGGTCTTCTGTCTGACTGAGGGCTATGGCAATACTGCAAACCGGAATAAAGCCATAATTAACTTGTGCCGTTCCTGCCTTCCCACTGCTTTGCGTGCTCCCACCAAATGAGGAGGAAAGGTGGGCTGCTGCCTCCGAGGAGGCCTTCTCAGTGATGGCACCCTAGCTGTAGAAAATCCTCCCCAGAAAGGCTTGCCTGGCACCCTCTTCGTTTCCGGCACCAGTGGAGACCTCCTTATTCACCCAGACCTTTTAGGCAATTGGTGTTTCAAGCCAAAAAACAAAACCAGGGTTCTCCGTTGCTTAAGTTGTACCTTGTTTTTCTACATTTAGGTGCAAAATTTATTGCATCTTACTCTGCCAGAAATAAACCAGTTTTGGAACAACCGAAAAGGAAATATGGGGGAGATAAAAAAAAAGAACAGTTAAAATGATTGAGAGGTTAGAATGTTTATTTAAGGAAAGATTACAAAAAGGTGAAGCTTGTTTGATATTCTGATAATTCACTTTCAGTGTTACAGGTAATAGGCACATGACTGAAGATGCAAACAAAGAGAAAGGGCATCTTATAACAGCAGGAGGGGGATGTGTTGATCCCAAGGAGGAAGATACAGAGACCATCACAGAAAGTCTAGCGTGGTGCAAAGAGTCTGAAGCAACTGTATCTTTCCTGGCTCCTCTATGTCACAAAGCTGTTCCTGAAGGATGGGAAAGGATAATAAAGCAAAGACAGTCTGGCAAAACAAAAGGAAGATATGACATCTATTTTGTCAGGTACAGTAATGCTGATTGTAAATCTTGACATTGTACATCTTATGTCATCCAAATGATATTTTGGTGCACTGAGAGCCATAGAGTCATAATTATGTTTATAATAGGTAAAGGGGGACCCCTGACCATTAGGTCCAGTCGTGACCGACTGTGGGGTTGCAGTGCTCATCTCGCGTTATTGGCCGAGGGAGCCGTGTACAGCTTCCGGGTCATGTGGCCAGCATGACAAAGCTGCCTCTGGCGAACCAGAGCAGCACACGGAAACGCCGTTTACCTTCCTGCTGTAGTGGTACCTATTTATCTACTTGCACTTTGACGTGCTTTCGAATTGCTAGGTTGGCAGGAGCTGGGACTGAGCAACGGGAGCTCACCCCGTTGCGGGGATTCGAACCGCCAACCTTCTGATCGGCAAGCCCTAGGCTCTGTGGTTTAACCCACAGCGCCACCCGCATCCCTGTTTATCCCTGCATTATAATCACTTGCTCTTTGCCTCTCATCCGACTCAAAGTCTGCATTGTTGTAACCTGCCCCTGCTCCCATAGCTCTCCAGAGGCAGAGGGCATTGGACAGCTTTTTTCCAAGCAGTTTACCAAAGAATAATAGTGTTCAGCTGAGCAACAACTTCAAATCCTCCAGATAGCCTTCCCTCCTTCCTTCCTTCCTTTAAGATTAGAAACACATATCCAGTCAGGACACAGTTTTGTGTTCCCCTTTACTACTCCAACCAAGCGTCATGCTGATGGATTCTATGCTAAATAATGCATCTGTGTTTATAATATTTTCAAATACTAAGTTTGTCTTTATTTAAAATATGTGTATCTCATATTTCAGTTGCAATTCCCAAGGCAGCTGTACTTGCACCACTGTTTAACTGTAAACACATTTATAACAGCTTACAAATAGTTTAAGTATTGCAGCTTCAACTTTGATTTTCCAAAATATATGTATTTCTTTGAAAAATGTATAGTCTGTCTTTCCACAATATAATCTACAGGGTGGCTACAGTTGACAACTTGTATCCAACCCTTTCCATGTGAGAGTGGAATAAAAGTACACTCCTAAAATGGGACTTCACCATCCTCTCTGTCTCCCTGCTGACCCCTGCATGCCCTCAGAACCTGCTCTGACCCTCCAGAGCTGATTTTGGTGGTGCAGTTGCTGCAGTGGAGAGAAGAAGCAGGTGCAACATTCTGTTGTGCAACATTGCATTCCACTCAACGTTGCCCTTTGACTGCTTTTTACATGATGGTCTTTTTCCCTTTTAGTCCCCAAGGAATGAAGGTCAGATCCAGACGTGCACTTTTGGATTACTTTAAAAAGAACGGAGAGACTGTTCTTAAATTAGAGGACTTTGATTTTTCTGTCTCTGTTCGGGAGAGTATCCAATCAAGCACAAGGGCTCTGGGGTCAGAAGGACAAAACTGCATCACTAGCAGCCAGACTCTAGATCTTGGACCGCAGAGCAGTGAAGAAAAGCAAAATAAGATTTTGGAATTTCAAGCCAGTGCTGGTGAGCCCGATTTGCAGGATGGGTCCACTGCAGAGGACCCCTCAAAGGATTCATGTTTCAAAGCCCAAGAGAGGAGTGCTGCTGAGAGGAAGACTCCGATTAAGAAAGCTAAATGCGGTTCAGAAATGGGGAATCTGGATGATGCCTATAACACAAGACAGAGGAAACGACCCCCAAAAAGTCAAAGGGCAGAAACTGTTAAAAATCCCAGAAGAAAAAAAGATATATGCATTTTTAATAGTGTTCATAAAGTGTGCCAGAGAGGCTCAAGAAAAAGAAAAACATGCTTAAAGGACGAGCTGCTGGTTTCTGAACCAAAAGTGGATTTGCACGTTGCACCGGTAGCCGCTGTCTTGGAACACAAGTCAAGCACAGACGTTTTAAAATGTGATGAGGATTCCACCAGCGTAGTTTCTGTAGCAGTTGATGAAAACTTTTCAGAATTGGAAACCCAGAGAAACAGGGTGCCTTCAGGGAGCCAAGAGTTAAACATTGCTTCCAATATGGATGTTACTGACTCGCAGACCAGTGACGAGAGCCATTTCACATCAGTAAAAGGTATATTCTTCAGAGTGGAGCTCTTTTCTAAATTTCCTAAGGAGATAATCATAGGCCAGTGGTACAAATGAACTTTCTTTGCCTCATGCTCTATGCTTTTGGTGTGGCTAGTATTGTCTACCTGAGTGTGTTCACATGATTTTGCTGAATGTGACCGTCTAAGCACCTCTGTCTGGTCCTTGGGACTCTCTGCAGTCTGCCGTCCCCTGTCAGTGTCCCTGCATCCTCGGGTGCTTTTGCCTGGCTAGAATGTTTCCCTTTTTCCTTGAACCATAATAAATGCCTCTTGCTTGCCTGGATATGTCAGCTTCAAATCATGGCTTAATATCCTGGTTCTGAAGTCATTAACCATAGCTCCCTGTTCAGAAAAAAATGGGAAATCATAGTTAATGGAAGACTTCTTGATTTGTTCCCACTTGAAAAGGTGGTATTCTACTAACTCGTCCTATCAGTGCAAGGATTACTGCTAGAGTGACAGAAATCCCCCCCTCCAGTGTGTGCCCCATGTCACATTGCAATTGCAGATATTCTTGAGCTGATGGAACCCTGACTTAACACTACATTGGTTAAAGCCCAAAGGAAGAAGCAAATGGGCTTTGTGCACCACCAGAAGACTTATTCACATCTTTGCTTATTAAGCTGAGAAACGATCTTCCAAACATTGCCAGTGTAGTAGCTGGGATAGACTACAGTAGGCTCCCAATCCACCACTCTTTAATGATAGAATATCCTCTGTAAGAGAATGGCACATACAAAGATATAGTGCAGTACTTCGTTTTATACGAATTTGCAATGAATTATACATCTGCGTTTGTTTTTTACTTTGCTTTTCAACATTTTAGAGAACCATTTTCGAAGACCTCAAGTGGAGAGAAGGAAAACCAGCCCATATTTTTCTAGTAAATTCATTCAAGGAGGTAAAAAAACACTTTCTATGGAAATGCCTTGTGGGGGATTACAAGATTTAGCAATATAATTTGCACACCAATCCTACCCATATTTAAAGGTAAAGGTAAAGGGTACCCCTGACCGTTAAGGTCCAGCCACAGACAACTCTGGGGTTGCAGCACTCATCTTGCTCTATAGGCCAAGGGACCTGGCGTTTGTTCACAGACAGCTTCTGAGTCATGTGGCCAGCATGACTAAGCCACTTCTGGCGAACCAGAGCAGCATACGGAATCGCCGTTTACCTTCCCGCCGGAGCAGTACCTATTTATCTACTTGCACTGCATGCTTTCGAACTGCTAGGTTGGGAGGAGCTGGGACCTAACAACGGGAGCTCACCCTGTCGCAGGGACCTTCTGATCGCCAAGCCCTAGGCTCAGTGGTTTAGACCAAAGCACCACCCACGTCCCATATTTGGTCAGAAGTAAATCCAATGTATTTCTCACTTGCATAGCTAAGAGTACACACATTTACTTTGAAATAAGCCCACTTAACGTATTGGGACTTGGTTCCAAATAAAAGTGCTTTAGATTGTGATATAATTTATGTGAGGTTAGAAGAGATTACACAGCAACTATCGATAATTCTTACTCCTTTCCATGTAGTGGGTCAAATTAATGGGTCAGATTATTAGCAGCTTTTGGTTTATATGAGCACTTCATAAATGTTTGGAATTGGGAGAGTAAATTATATCTGAATAGTAAGGTATCCAATCAAAAAAGCTAACTGTGAGCCTAGGAAACTATGGTTTCTCACTATGTGAATAAGCCACTGTGAGACACTCTGCCTTGTGTGTTCTCTCTTTTTGTGCACCAGAGGCTATCTGAAGCTTCTTCCAATGTTAACCAAACCCTAGTTCCTCATTACAGTGAGACTTGGGGGAATTGTAGTTGTTTAAAACTCTTGCTTCAGAACACACTACAATCAAACTATGGTGACTGATATTGTAGAAGCCAACTTTAATAAGTGGGATTTAAACAAACCACAATTCCCAGTAAGGATTGCAGCCTTAGTTGGGCAAATGAAGATTAAGGCTTGCAACATGGACAGGCGTCTCTTAGATATTGTTCACTGCAGCTGATCCCACTGGGGCTCTTGAAAGAGCTCTTTCTCTACCAGTCTCCTTATAGCTGGAAGAGGCAGTCAAAACGATCCTCTTTCTGCTTTTGGCTATAGACACAGGCGGATTTAAGGAAAACAATGTATTTAAATAAAAGAGAGGCCATTGAATTTCACATTTTGATTCTCTGTATAGCTCCAAGCCCACCTAGAAGGAAGGCCTTTCGGAAATGGACTCCACCTCGTTCTCCTTTTAATTTGGTCCAAGAAACACTCTTTCATGATCCATGGAAACTTCTCATTGGAACTATATTTCTGAATAAGACCTCAGGTACAAGACTTATGTTCTCCCCTGCCCCCCGCCCAGCCCCTCACTTGCAAACACACCAGTGTTGAGCTGCTTTCCAGTTATACAGTCCCACACTGCTGCTAGGGAGCATTCATGAATCTCTTATGTGGGCAGAACTGATTACTTCAGTTTTTCCTGTGGGGGGCTGGCTAGGTGGTAAATGGCTCTGCTTGATTCACACACATTCCCCAGGAAGAGAGAAAAGGGCCAGTGTTGACCTTGACCTATGTGAAGTGGAAAAGGGGCTACTAAAATGATGACACCGTTTTTTGCAAGAGGGATTCCAACACATACTGGAACATTGGGTTTCTGCAGTTCTGTCATCCTAGTGCAACAAATACATTAAAAACACTGTTTTGTGGTTAGGAAAAGGATGGGAAATGCACTGAAAAGCATGGGATGAAATAATGACTAGTGGGAAGACATATGATGCAAATCAGTATGAATGTTTGTTGTTGTGTAGCTGCCCTTTAAACAAATCAGAATGAATGCTCAGTAAAGACTGCAGATAGTTTATCTTCATCTTAAGCTTTATGCATGCAAATCAGGATGAATGCTCAATAAGCAGATTGACTAGAATAAACCTAAATTTTGCCATTTGCTGAATGTATTATACAAGTTTGGGATCATGCACACCTTTAAAAATTGAAATGACACATCTTCTGTGTCAGTACTGAAACACAAAATATATTTCTGTGCCACGGGAGTTCTTCACACAACTCTTAATTTTCTCCTGTGGAAGTCATTTGATTGTAATGTGTAGTAAACACGTGTGTCTGTTTTGCAATACATACATGTGGCCAGAAGACACGTTGGCAGCAGGATTCATGCTAAGTGTGGAAGATTACGTGAAGCTGCTCGTTTGTCTTGTTACTTTTAGTAGCTGTTTCATGCGGTTAGACGTTATCTGTATTAGCAATTCAGCATATTTGCCTATGCCAGCTTTGCAAAGAAATTCAGTAGAAACCCTACTGTTCACTGTCTTACATCTGACTAGGTAAGATGGCCATCCCTGTGCTGTGGGAATTTTTCAAGAAATATCCTTCACCTGAAATAGCAAGAGCTGCAAACTGGAAGGAAATGTCAGAGTTGCTTAAACCTCTTGGCCTTTATGAACTCAGAGCAAAGACCATCATCAAATTTTCAGGTAGCAACTCTTGGCATGAAATGTGTGTTATAGCTTGTTTTAAAAAGAGTACATTATCTCCATAAAATCCTAATTATGGCCCTGCAGAGTAGATCAGTGTTGTTATTCTCATATTACAGATGGGAAGCCATGGCTGAGAGAGGGTGGCATATTAAAGGCCGCTTAGTGAATTCATGACTAAGACAAGATCTGGAGACTTTCCAGCTGCCCCTGAGCTCGAACATTAGAGGCTACGATCCAGAGGAATGAAAACACACATGCCCTGCGCATGAAACTGCATTTCTATTTTATTCTTTTACTAGTAGTTTCTTTTTCCAAGGTTGTCTCTATATAAGCTTGGATGTTCTTCAGATCCTTAGAACTAACACAAAATATATTTGAGAGATTTGGCATCAGTATTTTTTTTAACACTGCAATCCTATTCAGGTTTATATTCTACTGTGTTATGTGAGACTACCTCCTCAGTAAGTAGGTATAGATTTGGTACCTTGAAGGAACATTTGGAGGGGGAAGATTGGAGAACACTGTTGACTTCTCCCCTTTGAAAACCGCCCAAATTGAATTGCTGAACTACCCAAGCACAAAACTTCTTTTAAAGCAGTTTTGAGATGCTACCAAATGAGGACGTGGGGAAGCTTGGGGGGGGGGTATTTAAGCATTTATACGTTTGCTTTCTGCTGTAAAAAGGCTGCTGATCTTATTGACTGCCATTTAGATAACTGTTTAGAGAGCTACATCTGTGACACTACATTTTAATGTCTTCTATGCTGTGTCTTGCAGTTTAGAAAACAGAAACTCTAAACTTTATCTTTTATTTATAGATGCCATTCTAATCACTTCCGTCAGCATCAATGTAGCATGCTAGTAATACCTTGCTGTGATTCCTTGTACAGTATTATCAGCCTGCCAGGTGTTCTGTACCCAACACAGTGTGTCAGTTTGCAGCAGCCCTTAATAAACTACAGTGCCCAGAATACTTTGAAATAAAAAATGTGTTTCAAGGGTGCTTTAAAGGTGTAGTGCGTACATAGCCTAAGTCATGTTTTCACAAATTTTAAAGGTGAATTTAATGAATCCAGTCTTGGATCTTTTATTGTACTTTTTTTGTTGTTCCATAGATGAATACTTGGTCAAACAGTGGAGGTATCCTATTGAGTTGCATGGGATTGGAAAATATGGAAACGACTCTTACAGGATCTTTTGCATCAATGAGTGGAAAGAGGTAACTGATGCTGACATTTTCTTAAATCAATGAAAGATTATAAAGTATTCTACTTTTGATTTTTGTAATCCTTGTTGAATGAATAACATCTGATACCCTTTTCAATGTGTTGTGGGAGTGGATGGATGGGGTTATTGGTTTGTTGTTGTTGTTGTTATTATTATGTATTTTGTGGTTTTTATCTCTTATTGTGAACCGCGCTGGCAGAGCGTGCCTCTCCGCAAAGCTGAGATGGCTCTGCTTCACTTCTGTCCCTCTCATGTAAATGAGCCTGAACCAGAACTGCACAAAGCAAGTGGGTACAGTCATCCAGCCCTGTGATCTGCATTGCAGCAATAGTCTCAGAAACAGCATTGTGATGGGGTGGGTGTGCAGAGTCCCATGTATCCTTCCTGCTGCACTGCCATTGGGCTGCGCTCATGCCTTGCAGGCATCAGAGTAGAGGAGAAAGCTGGACTATCCCCAACCATTTCACCCTTCACTGTGAAGATTCAGAGTTGCCTTGTATTGTAGTAGCAAACACAATTGCAGCGTGAGCATATTCCTATTGACCCAAAAGTAAGCCCAAAGCTGTTCAGTGGGACTTATTTCCAAGTAAATTTACATGAAATTATGACAATGAGCCAAAGAATAGTTTCCATTTGTGTGCTTGAGACTCTGAGCTTAATGCAAATTTTGTATTTCTTAATTAAAATGGTTAACATCCTGATTCTTTTTCAGGTACAGCCACAAGACCATAAGCTGAATGTATATCATGCCTGGCTGTGGGAAAATCATGATAAACTGAATATTAATTAATGTATAGCTCTGTGTAGGTATAATATCTACTGGGTTTTTTTTTAAATATCAAACTCAATCATCTCTCTTGGTTACTATAAATGTAAACACTTTAATATATATGTTTGTATATTGGACACTGTGTATTAAATTTTAGCATTGGTTTATGTACATAATCCTGCAGACCTTTTGTAATTAAAGTTGAATAAGACTTGTGTTAATATTAAGTGTTTATTGTTTCTAAATTATTCAGTCCTTCAACACTGCAAATACCAAACAACCTTAGTAACTTTACTAGAATGCAACATAATTGCAGAATAATCCTCCAATTTGTTCTACAATAGATGCAGTTCTGTATTGTTTTTACTGAAGTTCCTATAGCATATAATATTAGATTGTTACAAATTCAATATATAGGAACTTCTCTGAACGTCACCGACTAAGTCATAATTGGAGTAGACCCACTGAAATAAATGGAGCTAAGCCATGGTTTTATATCTACCCATTTAACCATAAGAAATAATTTCAACTGATTCTTAAATAAATCCTTATTTGTAACAATAAAACACATTATTAGCAAACTCTTTCCTCCTATTTCCTCCCAATTCTCTCAATTAATAGGTCCTGCCCAGGACAAACTTCTTAAGCACAGATTTCTAGCTAATTGAATACTGCACAACACATAGTTTGGTTTAGGATTATGTCCAAATCCCTCACTCATGGTTTGTCCTGCTTCAAATAAACCACTTAGCTGTAAACAAGGTTTGTTCTTAGCCATAGCTCATGGTTTGTCTGGGGTGACAAACCAGAAACCCAGGTTTGGGCATAATACCAAGGCAAACCATAGCTTAGTGCTGGGCAGTATGGTGGCAGCAAGACTGAGAGAGGAATGCAGTACTTGCTATTTTTGCTCCAGGAATCCACATTTGCTGAGCTGTGCTTAGGCGTGGATTGCAAACTGCTTGGGAAATGGACTTCTGGTCTCACAAACAAGGCTTCATTTTGCTCACAGGCTTTCTTGCTCCCCAAAATATGCTCCTGGAGGAGCACAGAAGACCATGGGGGCAAGGAGGGGAAAGAAATTATGTTTGATGGTACAACATTGAATCTCACGTGTTGTTGTTTTTTGCCTGCCTTTTATTTATGGTGGGGCCATTTTTGCTCACTGATAATCAAACATTGTTCAAAGAAAAATCACAAAGAATCTTGGTCCACAAAGACTAATTTACTCTTGCATAAGCTATCATGGGTCATAGCTCACTGCATTTTTGAAGGTTCCATGCCATGAAGGGGTATAACATAATAAATTAATCCTTAAGAAGCTTCAAGACTCTTGGGCACATTTTCTGCAGCAAATGAACATGGCAAAGAAAACTGCAAAGAGCAGTGTTTGTTAGAGTGAAAACATCTAATTTCCTTAAATAAAAGTAAGTGGCCTTAATAGAAAATATAGTTCCAAATGGCTGATTGTGGCAACCTGCTGATTCTGTGAGTTCACCCTATCTGTATTTGAAAGCAATAATAAAAAGAGGAAAAATAAAATTACAAGAGAATAAAATAATCATATAAAACTTGGAAAAGAATGAGTGCCATAAAATATATTTCATAGTGGAATACAAAGTTTTCATTGGTACTTAACATACGAAATATTCATGAATGTTGCCAAAGAAACATATTTAGTGGGACTGTCCCAGCAATGAGATGGTTTGTTTTTTATATAGCCAAACAATTTCATGATGGGCAGTGTTCATGCTCTAGAATTTAGGAGCTGCAGGATGAATAGTGAAGTAGACAGGGGTGCAAACTTGGAATAAAATATGGGGAGGGGGGAGGCCTGCCCCGCAAAATTGGATCACATGACATGGCACAAACACTTTGAATGGCACTGCCCATCAACTGGAGGTGGGTGGGCTCCCTCAAATATTTTAGGGGGGGCGAAGACCCGTCAGCTCCTAAGAGTTGGCTCCTATGGAAATAGGGTTGCCATACGTCTGGAATTTGCCGGTTATATACGGAATACCGCTGTCTCTAACGGCATCCTGGTGGAATTGGATTGGATGCCCAGGAAACTTCGGGTGTGCGGCAGCCCATGCCGATTTTCCATAAAAATAGCTCAGAAACGGCAGGGGGTGGGGGTGGGGAGTTAAAAAAAAAGTTCAACAACTTTGCCCAAGAAAGCTCCGGATTTTCACTGTTTGAAATATGGCAACCGACTATGAAAAAGTCGCTCTGGGAAGCTTACTCTTGCTCGGCCAGCTGCATAGACGCGGAAGTACAGAAACCGATTTAAGTGTTAACTTGTGCTTCACCTTGAGAGCTACGCGCATTCCCCGCTGACTTCAGTGGGATTTTGCCTGCCTTTTTTTTTGCGGGCAAACCAAAAGCCTGCGCCACGTCCACTCTCCTTCCCGCTTTACGGGCCACGTCTCGAGAATCCCCTATCCAGGCGCAAGAGCGACGCCGAGCCATTCATTGCCGCGCAGGATTGGCGCGAGCTGCTTCCCAGGGTTGCCGACACAACGTTCGGGCCGGCGTCTCTCGGCCAATCAGCTGCCGGCGGCCGCGGCTGTTGCCTTGGCGCCCGCCAAAATGCAACTCTTGCCTTGTGCTCTAACGCATATGCGTAAGAAAGAACAACGCGGACCTTGCCCTTTTGCTACCAGGGCCGCTTGAGGGCTACAGGAGAGAAAGAAGGGGTTCGTCCTCTGCTTCTTCTTTCCTCTCTGCCGATCTGAGATGAGAAGAAGGCTTTTTTTCTGAGTTTCTTCTGAAAAACCCACCGGACGAGTTTTTCGTTAAGGAGGCGTCCGATTGTACACCGAAATGTCGACCAAAATGGACCAGATGAGCTGGTCCTCGCCAACATCAGGCGCTCGGCGTGGATCGCGGCAATTTAGCATTTCATCGCAACAACCTCGGCTAAGTGTCCTTTCTTCGCCCAAGAGGTTTGTAGACTGCTACATGAGGCCTTGCGGAGCCCGTTTCGCACAGATAACTCTTTATAAACAACTAGTTCAGTAGGGGTTTTTTGGACGTGAATTCAGTAGTGCAGTACTTAGGAACTGTTAGTGTTTATTGGAGATGGCCAATGGGGTGCCCTCACGATGGGCCCAAAGTTGTCAACTAAAAGGTATCTAAGCAAGTTACATAGAAAAACTCATACATAAATAAATTATAAAACAGAACAGGGAAGCATTCATATAAAACATCAACATTCCTTACAGCATATAAAAGACAATAACCCCCCCCCCAAGAGGTTGTTCTTTGCTTGTAAAGAAATAGGGGTAGACTAATTTTAGTATTGTAAAATCTGGTTTGTTTTTCCTTATGAAAGAAGGGTGTGTAGATATGTAAAAAACCTTTAAAACTGGCAATCTTAACTATCTGGTACAATTTACCAAGTAGTTCTTTCTTTCTTTCTCACGAGCATAGTGTGGGATTTGGCTTTTAAGTTGCTTCCTGCTATTATACAATGGCACTGAGTGAGCAACTGAAAGAGGCATTCTTTCTGTACTGTACACTGATGTTTCCCAGAGCATGATAGCTGAGACACAGGGCCACAATCACCCAGCAGGCAACCCAAGCTGAGGTGTCAGACTTTGAAGACACCTGTTCTGGGTTGTCTTCTCAACTATCCGCTCATTGGGCGAAACAAGTAACACATGTAGTTCCTATGCCATGAATAAATGCAGTCCTTCCCCATGAATTTATTGTTCTATATACGACAGTAATGCGCCATGCACGCAAATTGCACATTGAAGTAATGAAATGTGGTGCCCAGCTTATGGATGCTGGGGGGGGGGGGCAATTAGGTATGAGAGCCCTTTAAGAAATCTGCAAGCTCCAGCCCCCTGTAGTTTTTGTCAAATTACTGTCCCCCTCTCCATCCCTTTCTAAAAACAATAGTGGGTGAGGCCATCACATAAAGTAAGCAATCCCGTCCTCCTCCCCCCGCCGCCGCCGCCACACACATATATTAATCTGAACACTGGTTACATGCAATATTTTTTTTAATAAACAAACAAGCACGTTTTGTTATACGCCAAACAGTTTATCTAGTATGTGTTCAGTAAGAGAAAGAACTGCCCAGCCATAGAGACACTCCAGCCCCTTCTGTTTCTTCATTTTTTTTATTTTATTATTTTTTTCTGTTTGTTCATTAGCCATTACTATGGTGTGTCTCAGAGAGAGCCTGTAATTGTGCCCTTGTGTAACTGTGATTGAATGGTCAGATCAAACACAGTGCAGAAAGAGCAGAATTATCCATTCCTGGTGGAGGTCTAATGGAAAGAGACTTATCTTTGAGGGGGAGGGATATAAAACAAGCTTTCGTTTTATTGGGGTAAATTTAACTTCCTCATCCCTTCGTTCAGCGAAGGCGAAGCTATGTCAAATGAAGCATCGTGCGAAGACTCCCCCGCCGAAAACCTGGACTGGGTTTTAGATCACTGCTTTCAACAGTTCAAGATCAGAGAGGCTTATCCACATTTTTTCCTCAAAGTGAAAGCAAGCAGATTCGGGCCCCCCAGATCTCGACGTCGCATTCTCATCGCCCCTCCTATGGGTGAAATGGCGGTTCGCGGGCCCAGGCCTCACCCGCCTGAACTTCCCGCTCCAGAGCAGAAACCTGTGGACTCAGGAAAACCTCCAGAGGTTGAAGATAAAACCGCTCTGAAAGAGGAGGCAGACCTGCAAGAGCTGGAAGCTTGGATCATGGGAAGAATAGAACTGCAGAATCTGCTGAACTGTGTGGACCTTGAGGAGTGGCTTATGAGGAAAGAGCCCATCAGTGAGCAGGAACAAAATGTGCTGAGGAGGATACAAGAATACAAGGAAGCATTGAAGACTAAAGTGCAAGCCAAGTTGTGGGAAGATGACACCCTTGAGGTAAGTGGTGGAGGCTGGTCCTTTTGGGGCTAGTGTGGCAGGGCACCCCCCCCCCATCTTTGCCTGCCCTCAGCTAGCCCCCACCTGCCTGCCTTCTTACTTACAGTTAGCCCAGGATGTTGGCTCCGACTGCCTGATTCCCTCTCCTTCTGTTTTAGGTGTGACCAATGTATGTGCTGTCACACACACAATGCCAAACCCGGAAGTAACCCAGAAACGTCATAAAGACGTCACTAAAAGGGTAGTACTGGGTGTTTGGAGACTTTTTCAGTGGGTTTGCAGTTTTACGCAAGAGCGCAATGATCCGGAACGCACCCCCTCCCCGGGGCCGGGTAAATTAGGGATTGCCTGTGTGACAGAGTGTTGGAACTTATTAGGAACTTGCAAGTTCATAGTGCCACAGAGAGCCACAGCTGGCCTCAACAACTCAGCTGTTTTGAGATTTAAGGCAGTTTTGCTCCCTGTGTGCTATCTCGTAGAATTCTCTAGGGAGTTTCAGTTTTGAATAGGGGGAGAAATACATAATTTGTTGATGGGTTGGGATAAATATTCTACTTATAAGGTTTCTGCCTGTGTCTTAGCAGCTCAGCAGATCGGACAAATTTGACTGACTGACTGATTTAAGGTACTGAAGACCGTAAAGACCCGAAATGGAGGTTTTCATTTCCCCCATCTCAGCTATTACTCTTTCACAATATCCATTAACAAAAATAGAACAATGTAACAAATATAACAACAAGGTCATACACACACACACACACACACACACACACACACACACATACATATGAAAGGTTAAAAACCTTTGCACCAGGAAGGATATTGGGGGGGGGGGAGAGAGCGAGTCTCTGTTGCCAAGCAGCTAACCTTAACCCTCTCCTGCCACAATCCCATCAAGCATAGATCCTGATTAGGGCAGGATGAGGACAGGGATGTGCAGCCAATGGGCATTTTGTTAAGGTACAGTCATACATCGGTTTAAGTACGCCTCGGTTTGAGTACTTTCAGGTTAAGTACTCTGCAGACCCGTCTGGAATGGATTAATCCACTTTCCATTACTTTCAATGGGAACGTTCGCTTCAGGTTAAGTACGCTTCAGGTTAAGTACAGACTTCCGGAACCAATTGTGTACTTAAACCGAGGTACCACTGTAATGCAATATGCATGGACATGTGTATCTGGAAGCAAAAGTAGACACAGTTTTTTTACAGTGTATCCTCTTCAATGGGATGTGAATGTATATATACAGACAGCGACTGTTTTAGGTGCGTCCAATATGTGTGTGACCGTGCATGCATGCATCGCGCCAAACCTGGAAGTGACCCGGAAGCGTCAGGAAAAGGGCAGGGTGGGGCGGGGTGTTTGCAGACTTTTTCAATGGTGGTTCTTCAAATATACTCAATTTCACTTAAATGTGCAGTGCCTTGCAACAAACCCCATGTTAATTGGGAATTGCCTGCCACATTCTGCCTCAACTCATCACCCGCAACTCCACAAACTGCATTTGGCTCAGGGGAACAGGCTTGTTTTGCAATCCTGGCCAGTAAGAAAACTTGCAGCATGACAGGGAGTTCAGCTTGCTCACCTGATCAAAAGGGACACTTAACTGTTCCCTCTTTTCAGAGTCAATGGGAATTGTTTTTCTTGCCGTCAACATCAACACATCGCCAGCTCTTATTGGCTACATGGCTTCATAATGTTGTGTTCATTGTGATGACTGATTGGCTGGTTCTTTTGTGTTCCTATGACCAATGAGAACGTTTCTTCTTCGCAGGAAGAAAGTTTTACATGTCTTTTTCCATCCCTGCCCAATGTTTTTCAGAATGTGATACCGAAGCCACCACACAAGATTGTCGTCCCTCGTATCCACGCTCCTTTCCCCAAGTCGCTCATGACGCTGCAAAACCTTCTGCACAAGCAGAAACTCAAGCTGGTGGACCTCTTTAAGAAATCAGACATCACCAAGACGATGAGGTTCAAGAGAGACGACTTCATTAAAATAATCCAAGAAGTAAGTGGCAAAGACTACTTATAAACCATGTCCATGTTTAGACAGAGAGATTGGGTAGATGTTCCTGGGTGGGGATTTTCGGTTGTTGCTTCCCAGCCATGGGAATCACACATTCAACCCTTTTTCGCACACTTGATTCCTTTTACGTTGAAGGATGTGTGCACAGCTTCTATATGCTTATGCTCCTAGCCAGGGCACAGGCATCCTCTTGCACAGCAACTACTGTACATCATTTCACTTGCTGCTAACAGGGGCACACACAGTACGGATGCTGAAGGATTTCAGTGGGTCAGCATTTGAATATAACGGGTTCTGAATTCTCCTTCCCGGGCGAATACGCTGATCGAAATGAAATCACCCTTTCGGTTTTCGCACTTTGCTGATATGGTTCTCGGCACAAAAACTATATCAAAAAATATACATTAAAATTAAGCACATACACTGGTGCCTCGCTAGACGAATTTAATTCGTTCCACGGGTCAATTCTTATAACGAAAAATTTGTCTAGCGAATCCCATAGGAATGCATTGAATTTTATTTTATTTTATTTTTTGCCCATAGGAACGCATTAATTGAATTCCAGTGCATTCCTATGGGAAACCGCAATTCGCTAGACGAATTTTTCGTAATGCGAATTCATGTAGCGAGGCAACCTCTGCTCGAAAAATCCTTTCGTTAAGCGAAAAATTCGTCTTGCAGGGCGTTCATCTAGCGAGGCACCACTGTACTAGGTTAAAATGCATACTTAATGTGTATTTTTAGGATATAATGCATTTCAAACGTGCATATTTTGTGAAGAACGTACAAAGATAAGGCAGATGATTGCAATAAGGAGTGACTCTTTCTCTTCAGTTTGGTGGTCACATATCTTCAATCTTACTGTGATTGGACCTGATGATTACAGTTTTGATTTTATACTTGTTTACAGACCAACATTCCTCTCAGTACAACTGACCTGGAAGAGGTGGTCACCTACCTCATGATGTCAAAGAAAGTGAATTATATAAGCAATGATGACCTGGTTCAGTGTCAGAAAATATGGACAGATAACATAAGAGACCAATGGAGGCAGCCTAAAGAATCAAAGCCAGGTAAACAAACAAGCAAAAGTGTTAGGACATGGTTCTGTTGTCTTGACGTCGCTAACGGGGGATGAAGTTTTCAGCTTCAGTTGCTGGTGGTTGTAATAAAGGTTATCACAGGAATTCCTTGTACAAAAAAATTAAGTTGGGACTCCAGTGTGTATCGTAGCAATTTATCCTGCACCTCCAAGGATTTCTAAGAGCCTTGCTAACCCAAGCTGATTACAGATGGGAATGAAAGGCATGTTTGGCCTACATGTTTGAAAGGTGTGTTTGAATCATATCTGAATAACTTTTCATCTCCAGCAGCAATGGTCTTGCGGCGTCAGTATTCACGTAAAATAATTGAGTGGCATGACTGGGCCAACCCAGGGCCGGTGCTAGGGTTTTTTGCGCCCTAGGCGAGATCACCTTCTCCCCCCCCCCAATTTCCCAGATGAAATAAAAAAATAGGGGAAAAAATAAAAAAAATAGAAAATAGAAAAAATAAAAAGTAGAAAAAATAAAATAAAAAGAGAGTTCCTTGGTTGTTGGTGAGGGGAAGGGGTAAAAAGCAGTCTCTTTACCTTGTCAGCTAGCAGCCTTCCCTGTTTCTGGCGCGGCCTTCCCCTGCTTCCTCTGGAGCCCAATCTCGGCGTGCTAGCTGCTGGAGGAGTAGGCCCGGCTTGAGCGAGCGAGCAGGGAGGGCCCCGTCCCTAGGCCCGGGCTGGGTGGCGCAAGGCGCCAGGGCGCCTGGCCATCAGGGGCACGGAAGGAGCGCCGAACTCAGCGGCTTCAGGTGGGCGGCGGGCAGGCTGGCCAGCGCCCCCTCCATTTTGGCACCCTAGGCAGCTGCCTAGTTCGCCTTAATGGATGCGCCGGCCCTGGGCCATCCAGCAAACCATGCCAGCGGGGGGTGGGGAGGCCACCCTCAGTTTTCAGTCCATGCTTTCGCTCTTCTTCAAAAGATACTCTGCTGTCCAATACAATATCTTGTAAGGCTGCCATCCTAGCCCATAGTCAGAAGCTAAGGAGCTGCCGCTGCAGTTCTTCCACTCCTGCTGGCCAGGGACAAAGGTGCAGGGAAAAGTGCCCCTTTGCTGTGCCAACTCCAAGGAAACCCCAACAAATGCAATTTAGAGTCAAAAGTACAGGCTTTTTATGTCAAGAGCTGTATTTCCTTCAGTGGTGTGTGTGTAATCTGTTAGGGGCTGCAGGCCAGTAGAGGTGGAGCCAGAGGCAAAAGCGTTCTGAATTAATATCAGAAATAAGGGCTGCTTTGTTTTGGTTTTCACCATAGCTACCTGCTTTGGACTTGAGGACCCTTTGGGTCCCTTCCAATTCCACAGTTCTATGAGTCTGTACCTCAGATTAGAATTCCCAGTGCAGTGCAGATGCTCCCAGAAGTAAGCCGTACTGGATTTGAGGTGATTACTCTCAAATAAGTATTTCAAGGGAATTGCTTTCTTTTAATACAACAGGCCAGAATTGTCAGTTTGCATTTCTTAGTGCAGAAAGTATTGATCTTTTCTAATTAATTCAATAGGGTTCTGGAGGATTCTCTGTGTGAAAGAAACAAGCAGAAGGTTACTGATGTGAGGGTTATTCCTTCTGAGAAGCTGAGGACAGATGGTTTAAACTGGTTCTCTTATCTCTTTCAGTCAATGTCACGCTGGCTATAAAAGTATTAGGGCCAGAAGGAGCCTGGGTTTCTCTTTCTCTTTCTATCTCTTTTCCTTCGGGTGTGGTGTTCTGTACATAGTATGCTTAGTGTTAAGGTTTAGGCTTATTATAAGTTATTGTAAGTTTAAGTTAAGTCTGCTGCAGCTGGATTTCTTATGGACTGTGCCAATCCTGAATGTATTGGATTTGTGACCATTATGTTCATTTGCCTTCAGTAGCAGTAAAGCTCTGCTGGATTCAATATTAATTGCCTCTGGTCTATTTTTGGGGAATCCTGCAACGTGTTTTAAGTTTTTACTCTACTAACTAAACATTGGAGTTCTGCTCTGGATCAATACTGAGTAGAATTTCATGACAAGAATGGCTACTGTTCACTTTGAAGAGCCCTGTGAGGAAAAATATCTCATGAAGTCGTCCCATGAAGAGAGAGAATGAGCCAGCATGAGGGAAAAGGCATTCAACTGTCAGGCGATAGGTGCTTGCTGGTGGTCACGGCGCAGATTTCGTGTGTGTGAGGAATTCTGACAGGTTTATAATGCAGTGTCTCTTTCCCCCTTTCTCTCCTTCTGAAAGAAGCAGAAGAGCTCCCACCTTCCGCACCACACAAGTCTTGTAGGAAAAGCGTTACATTCTCCAAACATGGTGAAGCAAAGATATGCCGGCTTGAAGTTCCCCCCATCAACACCGAAGTAGACCGCAGGCGTCTAACTTATAATCAGATGGAGGAAGCTGGGAAAAGATACCGGGAAATGAAACGGCGGGCTAAGGTACCGTGTTTCTGCGGCAGAACTCTTTGCACCTTTGTTCTCTTGCTTTGACTCTGGAGGCCATAAGTAGTGATCCCTCTTTCAAGCCACCTTCGACGCTGTAAAAAGAAATGTCGAGTTACTCCTCGAACGCTGTCTTACTCTGTCGAGTTGGCCCCAAACCTTGGGTTTTGCAAGTTAGACTTACTCCATTCACAGCAGTGAGTCAAATCCCCCTGCTAACTGGACGCTCCTTTCAGCAATTTCTCTTTCCATTTTCTGTCCCCAGCATTACCTTCCACACTCATTCCCCCTTCCCTCAGAGCAGATTTTGGGGTCACTAAAAGGCTGCAGGAGGAAGGGAGAAGTTTTTTGGGGGGGAAGCTTTTCGGACCATTTTCAGGTACCTTTTCACAGATCGGGGGTGGGAACTCATGTCCCTCCAGTTGTTGTCGTTGAACTCCAACTCCCACCATCCTTGACTGTTGGCCATGCTGGCTGGGGCTGATGGGACTTGGAGTGCAGCAACACCGGCTGGGACACAGGCTCCCCACCCCGACAGCAGTCTTTCCTCAGGGTTAGAAAGGTCAGGAATGCATAAGGTCATGACTGGGAAACCTGCTGTTGAACCAATAATCCCATCATCCCTGGCCATCAGTCCTGTTGATTAGAATTGAGAGGAGTTGCTGTCCCGACAATATCTGGAGGACCACACTTCCCCGCAAGCCCAGTATTAGTAGGTCCTTTAATTCTCAGCGGCGTTGAGATGTTTTGTAACAACAGAGGCAATGTCTTTCCGTTGCAGAGAAAGACCAACCCCATAGAGTACGCAGAACAGTGTCAGCTTGTAAAATCCGGAGACGCGGTTGTGGACGGCCACTGCTTTCCGAGCACCATCCAGGGTGAAATGGGAGAGCTGGTGGACAAACACCGGATGGCTTGCCACCTGGTCTACACTCAGTGTCTCAAGCTGTGTGAAAAATACGGCATCCCGCTTACCGAGAAGATGCTGAAAAGGGGTATGGTGAAACAAGGGGACTGGAGGGAGTGCTGTATATATATCATCAAAGCAGGGTGGTATTTACACTGGCTCAGGGTCGGAGTCACCTGCTAACCCCCCCCCCCCCCCAAAAAAATACCTAGGCAGAATAACACTGTTACGTAGTTGTTCTAAGGTTTGGTGGATGGTGGATCTGGTATAACAAAGAATACAGTTGACTCAGGTTACAACCCTAAACCCACTTGCTTAGGGAGTTGTGTTCTAGCGGACTTATTTCCGAGTAAAGATTGTGTAGGGCTTCACTGCGGAACTTAACATACAGCCTGTTGGTATCCTGCGATTCCATACAAGTGCTCCACAAGCACACCAACTTGGCTGCATTTCTTGATCTTAGGAAGGTAGGCTTTAGAGCGCGGGCAATGCCCATCCAAGTTCTGTAAGCTAGGGAAAGGGGAGAGGGAGATTGGCTGATGCAGAGTTATGCCAGCAACACCCAATTAAATCAGATGAACCGGCTCGTGTTGGGCTCTTTCAGGCAAGCTGTCTGCTCTAGAGGTCTACCACTCAAGTGAGTCATGGGAAAATCCACAAGTTGCTTGAACCTACCTAGGATTATTTTTATAGCTAAGGTAGAAATGTCACTGTTATGTGGGTTGACTGTAATGCCCCACTTATTTCTTTCTTTTAAAATTTTCGTTTTCTGTACCATCAGCGTTGCTCTACCCACCGGACAAAATTGTAAGAGAGGGGAACCATTTCCGCAGGATGAGACAACCTGGAGGTTATTATGACCAATCTATGTACCGATCAAGATTGCTGTCAGAACAATCAAGCACTTCGGGAGACAAAAAAAGGTTTGTTTGGTTTTTGTTTTTGTTTTGAAGTCAAGAAGATATACAAATAGGTTTGGTTTGGTTTGGTTTGAAGATAATATCCTATTACAGTTCCTGTACAATCAGCAGAGAAGTCCTTGCAAATTCTCATGCTGGAATTTCCTTGCTGCAACCAAAGCCAGGCAACTGAGCATTTTGAATCGATTGGGCACTTTCAGTCCACAGCTCCCTGGCTTAATTGTCCATTGTCCATGGGTGTTCTGGGCAACTTTCACAGGGAATATAGGCTGTTAGCTGCATAAGGTTAGGGTGCCTGGTTTTGAGCCAGTGTGGTGTAGTGGTTAAGAGTGGTAGACCCGTAATCTGGGGAGCCGGGTTCGCGTCCCCGCACCTCCACATGCAGCTGCTGGGTGACCTTGGGCTAGTCACACTTCTCTGAAGTCTCTCAGCCCCACCCACCTCACAGAGTGTTTGTTGTGGGGGAGGAAGGGAAAGGAGAATGTTAGCCACTTTGAGACTCCTTTGGGTAGTGATAAAGCGGGATATCAACCCAAACTCTTCTTCTTCTTCTTGACTGGAGTACCATACAGTGGTACCTTAGGTTACAGACGCTTCAGGTTACAGACTCCGCTAACCCAGAAAGAGTACCTCGGGTTAAGAATTTTGCTTCAGGATGAGAACAGAAATCGTGTGGCGGCGGCAGGAGGCCCCATTAGCTAAAGTGGTACCTCAGGTTAAGAACCGTTTCAGGTTAAGAACGGACCTCCAGAACGAATTAAGTTCTTAACCCGAGGTACCACTGTACCTTAATGCAGCCCCAAGAACTGCGGGAAATGCTCCTGAGGCTTGAACAGCACCAAGGCTTGAAGTAAGTGAGGGGGTGGACTTTGAGCATCGGATGCCTCACCTGGTACGAGCAAAAGCAACGGCACTAGCTGATGCAAAGTCCAGAACGCTGGACTGGAAGGTCTTAGGATTTCTATGCCACATCCATGCCCCTGCTTCAGAGCACAGCCTGCCTACGGCCTCCAATACTGTGTCACTGGCTTAAAATCATTTCCTCAGCCACATTTGAACAACAGCATTTTTGCTGCTTTGCTGCTGCAAAAATAGTAGGAGGCTTGCGGACAAACGCTGTTCTGGGTGTTTTCTTGTCTTCTCCCTCTATTCCCCTCTTGGTGTCTCTAAACAAATTGTTTATCCTTCTCCCATAGAAAGAAGACGACAGAGGTTAAGAAGCCAGAGGTCCAAAAAACAGACAAGAGCCTTAACACCCGCTATAAGTCATACAGAGAGTTTTGGAAAGTAATGAAGTATGTGTTCAATCTGCTGGGAGTTATCCTAGATTTTTACCGGTGCTTGCAATATAGAGCTGTTCCATTGAGTTTGGCCCCCTCAGGCTGCAATCCTGCCCATGTCTACTCGGAAGCAGTAAGTGTGGTGAGGATTGCAGCTTTATTCTTTCACAGCCTTACTGCCCCTTCCTATGGAAGTTGACCTGGTCACTCTGCAAAAGCTGATTGGTGTCTTGTCTTAGTGAGGACGAAAAGCCACTTCTCGGGCCTCTGTCTCTAAACCACATGGCACAAATGTTTAGCTCACATAAAAGTAGAGGCAGGGCTATTGGGTTTTTATTTTGATTATGTATTTTGTAGTTTCATATTTTGATTTTATTCTGTGAAGTGCCCTGAGACCTCTGGGTATAGGGCAGTATATAAATTCAAAGAAAAAAAAACCCTCTCCCATACAGGCTGCCTCTTTTTTGCTTATTAAATTTGTATACCACCCTATACTCATACATCTCAATGTGGTTCACAACATAAAATTACAATGTAAAAAACACAAGAAACTGATGGGAGGCATTCCTGTGCCGCTGAGGACACTGAGAAAACTGTAAGTGTCCGGTTGCTGCTCTGCGGCTGCACCCTTACCTGCCCTCGCATCAGATGCCACGTAGGACATTTGATGTGGGACAAGCAAGCATAGTTTGGAAAACAGCCTTGTGAGCCAAATGAGGTCTCCCGCTGTCCCTAAGCAGGCCCACAGGCTGGACATTCCTTGATTAGCAGCAGGCCCCTCTGCAGTTGCCTGTTCACAGGTTCGGTTTGTGGTTCCACTGCTTCGCAATCAGATGTTTTTTCCCTCAGTGGAGCAGCTTTGCCAGTCTGCAGAGGAAATAAATCCATGTGCAGGCGTGGTTTGAATCCAAAACGCGCCTGCAAACTGACCAGTCAGCTGATCGGCGCAGGCAGCAAGCCCCTTCAAAGTGGCCTCAGGTGATGGCCTCAGGTGCTTGATGGAAGGAGGGCCAGTTCGCAATCCGGTCCTTGGGCTGAAAGCAAGCTCCCCACTCCTGTTTTGCGTCAGCCTGCTGGCTGCTCCCTCTATTCTGGAGGCTGAGGTGTTGCTTCCCACCACCAGTGCAGACACGGGGAAGAGTGTTCGCAGGGCGAGTGTTCAGAATAAGTCAGGGACTTGTCCGGTGATCAGTGCTGGCAGAACCGGTTGCTACTGCCTTCTCTTTGAATTCAGCCACTGCATTCAGTGAGCATGCTTCAGTCAGTGTGAATGAGTGCATAATATTTCCACGTGTGTTACACGTGGTACGCTTGCTACGCTTGCTTCCAGGGATTAGCTCTGGAATCGGGCTGAAATATTTCAGATTTACTGTTTGGATAGAAATAGGTGTTGGGTCTGGGGCTCCTCTATCTGTCAGTCGACTGTTCACCAGATTTCTCCTTTCCAGCTTGGCCACCTCTAAGCTCACAGTGGATTTCTTTTTGCAGGCCTTACACAAAAAAAGCGCTTCCTCCAGATAATTATTTCACTGGTTATCACGTAACCTTAGCTGAATCAATGGGCATACTTGTGGAACAATATGTGGAAAGGTATGGCACACAATGTTTCTTCTTTTCTTTTAGAAGAGTTTTTTAAAACAATTCGTACCTGAAGGAATTTCCTCATGCAGCCTTTTGATTTAAAGGTTTGGTTGGCCTCCTCCCTTCCCTCTCCTCACTTTTTCCCCACTCTGCTTTGGTTTCTTCCCGTTCCTAGGTTTAACAAGAATATTCTTTAACTCTGCTTCACTCTTTTATTCTCTCCCTGCTTGTGTGCATTCCCTCAAACTCCTCATCCCATCTTTATTTAAGGCTGTGTCCACACCATGCTTTTAAAGCACCGTGGTATCACTGTAAACAGTCAAAAGAATCCTGAGAACTGTGGTCGCTAAGGGTGCTAAGAGTTGTTCCCTTCACAGAGCTACAGTTTTCAGAGTCACCTGCAAATCGGAGTTGCACTCTGAGAATTGTAGCTCTGTGAGAAGAATAGGGGTATCCTTACAACTCAGCACCCTTAACAAAACACGGTCCCCAGGATTCTGTAGGTATGGCTGTTAAAGTGGTGTAATAATGCTATAAATGTCAGGATGGTGCCTGCCATCTCCATCATCTGGGGATCCTTAGATCTAGATTGTTTTCACACACTAAAACCACATCCTGTAGAATTCTATCAGTTGTATTTGATCTGCGCAATCATCATGAATTTCAGGAACCAAAATGCTTTTTCTGTGCAGCCAGAGCAGGAGCAGTCACCATTAAGGAAAAGAGGTTGGAATAGGCACAGAGAGAGGGGGGGAAGAGAGAGAAGACTCTCCCTGGATCAAGTGACTTTTCCCCCTTAAGTTCTCAAAGCTCTTAACCTAGCTCAAGGTTGTCATCTGAATGAGCCAGATGTTTAAATGAGAACCAATCACAGTCAGTCCACCATTTGAAAAATAAGACTTAAGAGCCATCTTGCCCAAAAATGGCAACTAGACATTCAATTTTGGTGACTGTAACCTTGTTTTAAGGCATCATTTGGCGACTAGCTTATATATCTGAGTTTCTAACGCTACTCTACTCCAAAGCTAGGCCTCCTTTCCATTTTACGTAGACTTGCGTATTTTCATATTGTACAATATTTTCATGAAGCCTGAATATTGTGGTTGTGCGTTGGTTTGTTTTTTCACACTAACAGTATTTCCTTGGATTTTGTTTTCAGTGAGCTAAGGAAGATGTTTGCCCACCTGAATCCCAAGACTGACCCAAATAATTTCTGGCCAGGACATCTTCTTAGCCAACTGCGTCTCTTTCTACCCGAGGAAGCCCGTGACAACGGGAATGCTATATTCAGCCACGTCCCTCGCACGTCCCCAGCCTATCCTGCAAGATACAATCCTGACCGCAGCTGGCCAGTCAATGACCAGGGATACGTGTTGTACGGGGATCCAGAATCCCAAAAGCGTAATTATTATATTTGACAGTGTTTCAAAATGTTCCAGAACACTGACATTTCATGAGCACATGACTACTCCGGCGGATCTGCTGTGAAAAGCCAATATCCTAAGCAAAACAAGGACATGGTAAGAAGATTGCAGTGAAAGATGGATGGCAACAGTCTTGTTTGGTTAAAGGGGTTTTTCAGGGCTGTCAGTAAACTAATAATAATAATAATAATAATAATAATAATAATAATAATAATATACATCTGGCTTCCCCAGCACTCTGGGTGGCTCCCAACATAATATTAATAATAATTAAAAAATGAAAAAACATCAAACATTAAAAACTTCCCTAAACAGGGCTTCCTTCAGATATTTTCTAAAAGTCATGTGCCCCAACTGCATTTTCTAACTTTAGGCATTCCGAAGATGAGGAAGTAAATGCATGGGTTTAGGGGGCCTGCTTGCTAGGTCCCCCAGACCCCATTGCTGATTTTGTCACCCTTGTATTATCTCAGTATTTTCCAAACTTGGGTCTCCACCTGTTTTTGGACTACAATTCCCATCATCCCTGACCATGGGTCCTGCTAGCTAGGGGTGATGGGAATTGTAGTCCAAAAACGGGCAGAGACCTAATTTTGGGAAACACCAGGAGTGTTTATGTATCTATGGAGAATCAGGGTTCTTAAATGTATGGGGAGACTCTACAGGTACAGAAGGCTGGTCCCAGGTTCTAGCACAGGGATAGGCATCCTGGGGCCTTCCAGGTGTCGTTTGGCCCCCAAGTCCATCAGCTCCAGCTAGCATGGCCAGTGATCAGGGATGACAGGAGCTGTAGTTCCACAACACCTGGAAGACCACTGATCCCCCCTCCTTGTTCAAATATTACTGGAGGTGTTTAGAGAATTCTCTTTATCCAATAATTTTATACATCACAGTCAAGGCCCTCTCTTGGTCACCTCCCAGCACCCTGGCAAATTGAAAAGCTCAAAAGGCTCTTAGCCTTTTCTTATAGGAAAGGTGACCTGATTAATTGGTCCCTGAAATTCCTCTTTCTACACCTTTTCCATCACTTTGGAGTCCTAGAATGGGCTCGTGCCTTGCTTCCAAGCGTGATGCAAAGTGCTGGCATTAACTGAAACGTCCTAATTTGCTCAGGATCCAAGGGCCTTAAACTTGGGTGGTCAGACATCAGGCATGCAGGATCTGTTTTGGGGAAGAGCTGTAGATCTGTGGTAGAGCACATGCTCTGCATGCCAAAAGTGCCAGGTGACACCCATGGCATCTGCAGAAAGGACAAAGACGTGTGCCTTTAACCCTGGAGAGGCACTAGCATCCATGTAGGCAACAGCTAAATGGACCAATTGTCTGGCTCAGTATAAAACAGGTCTTTATATTTCACAAACTAGAGGGTGAAATAGTAGCTGGGGGGAAGGGGGAGACATTGAAATTAACGGGCATGACTGTTACTTCCATTCATTTCAACTGGTTTACTCTGAGTAAAACTTAGTTGAATGCCCCCGAGCACATGCTCAGCCCAGGAATTTGCCCCAGAGCTAAACTCACAATCCTTTAATACAAAAACACCTGATTCTTCCATAATCTTTATTTTAGCACATAGTTTGGGGTAGGGGGAGTCTTAGTTGTTGCTATAGTTAAAACAGTTGGGAGCCAGAAACATTTGCAAAATCATCCAGAGGTCCACCAGTAGATCGTCATGTTCCTTCTTTGTACTTCTGCCTTAAGGATCACTGCATGAATGAGCAATCGGCTTAAGATCTGCCTTAGAGGTTCCCCACTGGGCAATGTGAGGCGGGTGGTGACTATTGACAGCGCCTTCTGTGTGGTGGCTTCCTATCTTTAAAATTCTATCCCCGGGGTGTTTTTCTAACATCAAGTCTTCTCTTTTTTGTGCCCTTTTATTTTCCCAGGCCTTTGTGTTTTAAGTCTCCTTTTATTGGTTTCACTATTTTCTTAAAAGGTTTGTTGCTCTTTGTTTCTTGCTTGTATTATGATATTATTATTATTATTATTATTATTATTATTATTATTATTATTTTGTAAGCTACTTTGGAAGTCCTTGAACAGGTGAATGGAAAAAAGTGTAATGCTATATATATATATATATATATATATATATATATATATATTCCTTTTTATGGGCAATCAGAACAGTATGTAGTATTCAAAATCCAGTCACATTATAGATATGTATAAAGGTATTATAATCCCAGCAGGTTTTTTCAGTCTCTTTCCTATTAATCTCTAGTACTGAATGCATTTTTTCCAAACAGCAGCCACACTGTTGATCTTTCACTTAACTATCCACTATAACTACAAGATCTCTTTCCTAGTTTCTAATGGTCAGTTTAGATCAGGCATCCCCAAACTTCAGCCCTCCAGATGTTTTGGACTACAATTCCCATCTTCCCCAACCACCGGTCCTGTTAGCTAGGGATCATGGGAGTTGTAGGCCAAAACATCTGGAGGGCCGCAATTTGGGGGTGCCTGGTTTAGATCCTATAAGCATATATTGGCTATGGTAACCCATGACACTTGTCGGGACGCAAGTGGTGCTGTGGGTTAAACCACAGAGCCTAGGGCTTGCCGATCAGAAGGTCGGCGGTTCGAATCCCTGCGACGGGGTGAGCTCCCGTTGCTCGGTCCCAGCTCCTGCCAACCTAGCAGTTCGAAAGCACCTCAAGGTGCTAGTAGATAAATAGGAACCGCTACAGCGGGAAGGTAAATGGTGTTTCTGTGTGCTGCTCTGGTTCGCCAGAAGCGGCTTTGTCATGCTGGCCACATGACCTGGAAGCTGTACACCGGGCATAGCTGTCAATTACTCCCTTTTTTTTAAGGGAAACTCCCTTATGCTGAATAGGCTTCCTCACGAGAAAGGGGAAAACTTGACAGCCATGACGCCGGCTCCCTCGGCCAATAACGTGAAATGAGTGTCGCAACCCCAGAGTCGGTCACGACTGGACCCAATGGCCAGGGCCCTTTACCTTTACCTTTTAACCCATGACACTTAGCCAAACAATGGCTATTAGGCATGTACAAGTGTGCGGAGACTGACAGCAGTACTCACAGCTGCTTAGCTTCTGCTGCCATGCAACCCAGAGCTAAGCCGCAATCTCCCCCAGAAAATAGCACAAACAATAAGCCAAGAACAAAGCTTGACTTGTCAAGCAAGACAAAACAGCCCAGGTATAGATGTAACACTAAGCCAAACCTTGGCAGCAGCAGGACCCAGGGACAGCAACCACAATCCCACGCATTTGCTAGTTCATGCTATTCACATTGTGGAGTTGGGGGGTGCACTGTTGTTGCACCTCTTTCTGCTTACTTATACTGAATCTCTTACCAGTTTGTTGCCTGTTCAGCATCAGGAACTCTGTAATTATTCACAGTCTGCATGCCTTTAAAGCAAATTTGAATCACAAGCAATTCTGGGCACTGTATTTCACCCCTCACAGAGTTACAGTTCCCAGAAACCTTTAACAAACTCCAGTCCCAAGAATTCTTTGAGGGAAAGAAAATGCCTCAAATGTGGTTCAAAGCCATAGTGTGTACACAGTCAACTGCTAATCGCTGTGCCAGACACTGTCTAATAGGTATTCCTTTTCTGGACGTTCCAGTAGCAATGGCAACTCTTCCTGGATAAAGAAATGCACCTCCCATTGCAAATTGTTATTGCAGTAGAGTGTTAACAAAATACAGTATCCCCCAATAAAATGCTTGGCACCCCTTAAAACAAATGGTTTATTTACTGAGTTAAGAAATTGTATTCAAAGCCTGTTCGTCTAGAAGGGATTGCTCTTTACTGCTAGATCGCACAATAAACAATTGCCATATTTTCCCATGTGTAGGACTATATTTTCCCCCTATTTTTTCAAGTTTAAAATTGGGGGGTCGTCTTATACACGGATAGTGCATATGGGGGATTTCTTTATTTGGAGTCCCAAAAAATTGGGATTGTGTTATACATGGAAGAGGGGTGGTGGTGTTATACACGGAAAAATACAGTAAACTATTGCCAATATTCCAGCACCTTCAGAGTGCTTCAATGTGTGTAGAATGGAAGGGAACGTGAAATATCAGTTAGAAAAATATATACTTGATGACTTCTGATACTGAAGGTTGGATTAATTTTGTGCAAATAAAAGAGGGCTGCCAATTCCAAATAAGGTTGCCAGTGGCTACACATAAAAAATGCTTTGGTATATACAGTATTTGGGGTGGGAAATTCCAGCACCCATCAAGCTCTCCTTATATTTTCAAAGGCAGGTTTTGCATCTATTATCTAAAACTGCACCATTTCCCTAGAGGATTTTCAAGGCAGGTTGCTTGTTCTCCACATAGTACCATGGGAGCTAATGAATGCAAATCAATTTCATGTAGACTATCTAAGTGAACTTCATGAGAATCTGCCTTGCCAAACCCCAGTGCTGCAAAATTTTAAGCACATCTCTTTTAATATGAAACCCAGACACAGGGATAAGCAGGAAATTCTGAATCATCAACAAGCATGTCTTCCAAGAGATGATTATCATAACTAAGAACCTGTTCCCTGTGTGAACCTGACAGCAAATCCCATTGACCTTGATGGGATTTGCTTTTGAGGAGACTTGTCCAAGATTGTGCACACTGCAAATGTACAATGGTCTGTGTAATAGTCTGTTTTTAAACTCATAAAACTGGTCCCTTTGGAAGACGAGCGTTTTATTTACCAGAAAACTGCCGTAGAAGAAATAGGGTTGATTTGTTTTTTTAATGCGGGGGCGGGTGAAACTTCCGAACAAATCCACGAGGCGGTCAGAACCAACCGCAGCAGCTACGGCATGGAGATGGCGCCTGCACTACCCATGTATGACCACCAGGTGACCCTGTGGCAGCAGCACCTGCTCAAGCTCCCCACCACTCAATTCCTAGACTTTATGAGTAGACTGATACACGGGATTTCACTTCCGATTCGTTTAGCCGCACTACCACCACGCCATAATTTCTGCTTCTACTTTTTATTCATGGTTAAACATGAAGCTGTCCAATCCTTGCCAAAACCTTCAATTCCTTCGTTGCTATCTATGGGCACGCTTTTGTTAGAGGGAAGCATTTTTTTAAAAAAAGCTTTCATGCGAACCCGAAATTTTCCCGCCCAGGTTTCTCTACAACTTTCTTATTTCTGAGCTCCTGCCCCTCTGCTACAGCTTGCCGGAAGTGACGTTTACAGGTCCTCAATATCCCTAGCTAACCTCACAGATGCTAATATGATAAGTAAAGTCTGAAATATTCAGCCAGGACGTTTTTCGATAATAAAATACACGTTAGGGTTCTGTTTAGGAGGACCAGAGGCTTGAGTGACTCCGCCTTTATATTCTTCCGTATCTTCGGTGTGGCTCTCACCAGATCTGCCAGGACCCTACAGCGGTGTCCCATCAACCCTTGCGGCTTCCGTCTTCGCTCTTTCTCTCCGCGCTCCCTCCCTGCGCGGGTGCCGCCATTCTCCAGCAGGTAAGTCCGGGAGATCCGTTGTCATCCTTGCCGGGAGAGGCTCCTGAGAGAGGCTTGCCGCTTCCAGGGGCAGCTTGGAGGCCTTCTCTGCCGGTGCCGGTCGCTATTTCCAGGCGCGCTGGGGGGCGAGGAGTTTGGGGGCGCTCTTGGGGCGAAGCTCGGTTTCCCTTTGCCGAGCTAACTTGGCATGGAGAGGGCGAGAGGCGAGGGCAAAGCAGACAAGCACAAGGGCCTGAAAGCTTAGCCCTCGCTCGCCAGAGAAGCACAATGGGTCCGTGGTGGTCCATGGAGGAGAAACTGGACAGAACTCCTAATAGGGTTTGAGCTTTTCTGACAAGTAAATCTTCATCGAAGGTGGAAGCCTTGATTTTAAATAAAGAAGCTGCTCGCTAACTGAGCTTTTTCGCCGCGGATAATTCAGCTTTCTAAATCGACCTTTTCAACACAGCGCTTAGCACAGTCTTGATGTGCATAAGGTTGCGGCCCTGATTTACCTCAGCTGGATTTTTGTGAATGCGCGCGCACGTGCAAAATGCAGCTCCTTTGGCATAATCTTTTAACAGTGGCATTTATTCGGAAGTCAGTTTTATCGGGAAATCTCATAAAGGTGTAGCAGATGAATGTATATTTGTTAATAGACACGAGTAACTTGGGTTCATTAATTTCGGGGGCCCTGCTGAGTAAAACTTGGTTGGATGCAACCCATAAATATTTCATAAGTGTGAACACTTGTGTATCATCCACCTTCAGTCAGCGTGCGAAGTGGGATTAAGTTACTGCCCCTCCCACAGCCTCCATATATTTGGTGGAAGGTGTGAGGATTCTACTTGGGTACAATTGTAGGCCCAGTTGGGGAGCTTGGCCAGCAGCCACAATTCCAAGTGATGGAATACACAAATAGAACATCATGAGAAAAAGACTGCAGTACAGTTAGTTACCATTTTGAATCAGCCCAGCCCGCTTGTATTATATCTGATTAATGTTACTAATTTTATGAAATATTTTTTAAAATGGAAAACAACATGGAAAGATAATAGCAAGAGGATAATTTCTGTGAAATCTTGAACCTCATTTTACTAGCAATGGGTTTACTTACAGCATATGTTACACAAGCAAAGCCCAATAATAATATGTATTTTAGGCCTAGGACATTACTACATTTTAAAAAGGTTTCTCTACTCTAAATAGATGTGGGAGAAAATAATTCAGAGGTTCTGCTTAGGGAAGCTTTTAATGTTTAATAAATTACTGTATTTTAATACTTCTGTTGGAAGCCGCCCAGAGTGGCTGGGGAAACCCAGCCAGATGGGCGGGGTATAATATATTATTATTACTATTAATTTGATTACCTCCCAGGATCGCATCTGGAGAGCTTTTCATACTCTTCCAGCTTTGGACATGGTAGGGAGAGGAGATGCGCTGCTACAGGGTGGTTTTATTTGGGGGGGGGTAATTATTGCCTATAGTGTGTTGATTCCTTAGGTATGCTCTGTTTTTGTTAGACACTATGCCGGCCCTCAGACCCCTCATCAAGCCTAAGATCGTCAAGAAGAGGACCAAGAAGTTCATCCGCCATCAATCTGATCGCTATGTCAAAATTAAGGTAAGGTGTCCTTTTGATGAATCACCAGATATTAAAATACTCAAGTGCCAGCTTGTGTTTTGGTTTTGCAGCACTGGCATGGTAATGTATTAGATCTCTGAAAAGATGCTGCAGCTGTTGAGGCTTTGATATTCTTTCTTCCTTGTTTTTCTATAGCGTAACTGGCGGAAGCCCAGAGGTATTGACAACAGAGTCCGCAGAAGGTTCAAGGGCCAAATCTTGATGCCCAACATTGGGTATGGTAGCAGTAAGAAGACAAAGCACATGTTGCCTTCAGGATTCAGAAAGTTCCTTGTCCACAACGTCAAAGAGCTGGAGGTGCTGATGATGAGCAACAAGTGAGTTTGAAAAGGGATTCAGGGATGCCATGTTGTGTTTGAAGATTTCTGGCTTGGTTGCAGGAGTGGTAGTCACTGAATGGAAAAAGATTTTGGGAGTTGTGGGATCTAGCTCATCTCTCATACACCTCTGTTTTTCTTTCCTTGATGGGATACTGCTACTAGCCATCGCTTCCCCATCCATTTCTTTTGTTTTTCCTTTTGGATCTTCCACTTTTCCTATCTAGGATTAGAACTCAATCTGTCACTGCTGGAAGGTTTACCACTAGAAAATCTTGTATATTACAATATTAATATTTCTTTAATGTCATAATGCTGAGGAGAGAAAGATTGTTTTTGCACTTGGGAAGGTCATTGCATTCTTTAAAGTGTTCAAAGTACAGCAGAGTATCAGATGGTACCATTTAGGTATCTGCCTCAAATATAATTCTGTAGGAGTTTAGGGGCTGTTGAAATTTGATGTAGGGAAATCCTGGTTCAGATTCCTGTTAGGCAGCCTGGGACAGGTTCTCTGTAAACTCTACCAAAGTGTTAATAGGCTAAAATGTCCCAGCTCTTTGAGGAGGGTTATAATCTCCTATTGACTCTCCAGTATCAGCTCAGTCAAATGGGGAACAGCACAGCTCAGGCAGGTTTTCTTACTGGACCCAATCAAAATTGCATAACTATACTGCTGTTTTCCATTCACACCAGTGGGTAGTCTTTGGTGTTGTGGTCCCTCCCTTCAAATTACTCCCCTGCCCTTGACTGTCTTTCCCCAGTCTTGACTATACGAGTGGGTATTTCTGTACCTGTGGGCCCAATCAAGGCTTGTGCTCTTGGGGAAAGGGGACAGCATCCATTTCTATTAAGGCTGTTTTTTGGTATAGTTCTTGTGCAAAACCTCTGTTAAAATGTTAAAATCCAGGTACATCTACTGCAGTTAGTCTCCAAGGTAATCTCTTACAATGTTGTAATCTTGAGAACATAGTTCCTCTGAACTGGGTTGTTGGAATTTCAGTGTGCCTTCAGCAAGCAGTGGAAATACAGTGGTACCTCGGGTTACAAACACTTCAGGTTACAGACTCCGCTAACCCAGAAATAGTACCTCGGGTTAAGAACTTTGCTTCAGGATTGGAACAGAAATTTTGCTCCGGCGGCACAGCAGCAGCAGGAGTCCCCATTAGCTAAAGTGGTGTCTCAGGTTAAGAACAGACCTCCGGAAAGAATTAAGTTCTTAACCAGAGGTACCACTGTAGGGACACACTCATTGTTTGGACCATTGAAAAGAACAACTCGGGTGTAGCAATAAAGACCACCCACAGAAACATCACACCCATTACAACCTGGCCACCAAAAAAAGTACTTCCAAACTTGCACAGCAGTGATGACTGCAGTGGTATAATGTGTTGTTTTTACATAATGAATTTTCTGTGGCAAGACAAAATAAGATTAAATCTAAAATTGTATGCTGGGATTTTGATGACGTTGCATGGATGCTATGAAAACCTGAGCAGCACCTGCTGCACAATAATCCTCCATCTGGACTGTCCTTGGAGAACAATGTCCTTAGGAGCTAAGCACCCCATGGTCAACCTTGATCTGGAAGCTCCTTGCACATTATTTCCTTCAGTCTTCCAATTCAGTTAACCCCACAGGAGAACGTTTAAGCCAGTGTGTGGTATTGTAATAAATGAATCCCTTACTCTTTCTGGAGTCTTCAAGTTGCATTTGGAACAGAAAAACTAGGCAGTCCTTTTGGAAGCATACTGCTTCCACATACTGTAATCTAAATGCCTCCAACCCCCATGTCAAAAGTATCCTGTGGAAAGTGGCATTTGAATGCAAAGGCCATTTCTCCTACACGTGGACTTTAACAAAGACATGATGTTTTTGACATAATAGTACGGTAGTATTTCAACATAGTGTCCCACCTGCAGGTGGAACATTCACATTAGGACTATTGTGCATTTTTCCTGAATATGTGATTACCCCCTGCTTTGCTCAGTACATACTTGACTACTTCACAGACCTCCAGCATTTAAGATTCTCACTCTGCCTTTCCTAGAATTAGATTTAGCATGGTAATGAATGTTCGTGACACAATGCCATTATCTTTTATCAGGTCCTATTGTGCAGAGATTGCTCACAATGTTTCATCCAAGAATCGGAAGGTAATTGTGGAAAGAGCAGCTCAGCTTGCTATCAAAGTCACCAATCCAAATGCCAGACTGCGCAGTGAGGAAAATGAATAAATAGTTGCTCTTGTACAACTGTATTTAATAAAAAGTTTAAAAAAATAAAGTGTTGGAAAACTGATGTTCCTGCTGTGAGGGTATATAGAAGCAATTTTTGTAACTTCATATGAAGATCAATTGTTAGAAAGGTAGTAATATTTTATAAACTACTGCCATCTGCTAACAGGTACTGTATTTACAAACCCACCCAATTTCAATTTGCTATCATGGAAGAGGTGTACATTAGCAATGAGAAAAAAACGGGAGTTCTTAAGTCACTAAGCTGTATCTGCTCAAGGTAAATTCACAGCTTGCTTTAAAACATACATCTTAAAAAGAGTGACTGTGCCAAACAGATATACCTCCTTTGGAACCAGCTGCAGTGCAAGCTCTTTTGCATAGTATGTGAAATGGTAATTACTAAGGTGTTCTGCTCTGAGCAGTTGGGGAAGGGCCATAGCTCAGTGCTGGAGCTCATGACTAGCATTCAGAAAATGCCAGGTTCAATCCTTGGCATCTGTCGGTAGGGGCTGGGAGGGAACCCGGTTGCGACCTAGATGGACCATACCTGTTTATTCTTAGTCTCTGTGTTGTGATCTTTCCTGCTTCCTCACTTGAAGAAAGCAGATGCTGCTTAAAATTTAGAATATAACCTCAAATCTTGTACAACCCTACATTCTGTTTTATCCAAGTAGAGAACACAAGCTTAGTCGTTGCTGGATGGGTAGAATATTGGGTACCTTGGAACTTCCATATCTGCATAGTAACAAGCAGTATTTTTGGAGCAACTAACTTCAACCAGAAAGTTCTCTCTCCTTAAAAAGATCAACTTGCAAGAAAAGAAAGATGCAACTGAATCAATACTGCTGATACATTTATGATCTTTATTTTCATCAGATGTGTTTCATGTAGAACAAAAAAGGTGACACCCTGTTTTATAAATAGAGCACTTTAGTGATTCACAGACTGACTCAAATGGGGAAAAAATCCTATGTGAAGCTTAATAATCCACGGTTGCAAGAAATTAACATTTTCTCTGCTGTACTGTCAGATTTAAATAGCAGTATGTTGATGTTAGCATTTTTAACCAGATGGTGCAATTTCATTATTAAATACTTCATACCAGAGAGATCAATGGTTCTTGGGAGTGACATGCTAACTTTTTGTATTTTAAAATGCTTTGGTATCAAGCTTTCATTGGGGGGGGGGATAGTAAATACCCAGCTGCTGCATTTAAGAGGTATGTGGTAACAGACGAATATTAAGCATAAGGCATTCCATCATGGAAGACAGTTGGGTTACTTTCATAGTTTAGCACTTCAGTTCACCTGCTACTATGAAAGTCACTCAAGTCAGTGTAAAATTAGCAGAGATAAAATTCACTAATTGAGGCAGTTATGAGATATTTGTAGCCATTGACTAATGGCTTGAGCATAGCATAACTTCATTTATCACTGTTCTATAAAATTGCATGATAGTGTCACCACATCAGTGATTGCAAATATAGTCTATGCACAACTTTTGGCAAAAAATCATGATTGTGTATTTGAGCTAAAGAATAAGTGACCTTAAAAGTGGTGTTACCCTATTGATCAACAGGCCTTACTGTCACTTTTATGTTTCTAAAATCATGCCTGTTTATATAGAAAGTTGCCATTTTTAAAATGACATCTGCATCTAAAATCAGCTATAGAATATGATTGTCCACCCTCAGCATAGTGGAGTGTAAGGAGGAGGAGAAGATTGGGAGTTCTAGCTCAAGTCCATTAATTCTGCAGCAGACAATGAAGTAGAATCCTTTTGAATGCTTTCAAAAAGTGAAGACATTTCAGGATTTGCTCTGATCTGAGAATAAAATTCTGCCATCACAGGGCTTTTATCTACATCAGGGATGGTCAATAAGGCAGCTACTGCCCTCATTGCTGAGCGTTTCAGTTCATCTTGCTTCTCAAATTCCTGTTTCACAGAGCCAGCTTTTACCTAAGAAAAATGTATTTAAGAAAAATAAGACGTTTTTAAAATGACCTTCAGGCAGAACAAAAATACGTTAATAAAAATCAAACTGACTGGCAATCCTGTAACTGCAGAAATTGCATTGAGCAAGCAGAAGTCTTTGTGTGAGAGGAACAGCAGCACTGAATAAAACAGATCTTACAATGGCTTATATAGCAGAGATTTTCAACCTTTTTGAGTCCACAGCTCCCTTGGCCAACTGCATTCTTTCTACGGCACCACTGTGGGACTCAGGAGCCCAATTACATCACCATTTGCTTGCAGAGTTGGCAGCCTCTCATCCTTTTTCAAAGACCCTCCTTGTGGAGTGTTCACTCAGCCTCTAACCTCTCCTTGGGTGTCTTCTGGGCAGCTGCTACTGCCACCACTGGTCTCAGAGTCTCCCCTGTTCTCTGAATTCCCCCCGCCCCCTGCTCCAAAGAGGTTCCTCCCAGAGGCACCATTTGCCTGCGGAGCTAATAGCCAGGGCTACTGCAACATTGATGCTTTTGCATTATGGTGCTGGAGGAGACTCTTGAGAGTTCCATGGACTGCAAGAAGATCAAACCTATCCATTCTGAAGGAAATCAGCCCTGAGTGCTCACTGGAGGGACAGATCGTGAAGCTGAGGCTCCAATACTTTGGGCCACCTCATGAGAAGAGAAGACTCCCTGGAAAAGACCCTGATGTTGGGAAAGATGGGCACAAGGAGAAGGGGACGACAGAGGACGAGATGGTTGGACAATTCAAAGCTTGTCAATTTTGACAATCTTGAACAATTCAAAGCTACGAACATGAGTCTGACCGAACTGCAGGAGGCAGTGCAAGACAGAAGTGCCTGGCGTGCTCTGGTCCATGGGGTCGCGAAGAGTCAGACATGACTAAACAAAAACAACTGCAACAAACATCTGTGCAAGCAAGCCTTGGGGAGGTAGAGATGTGTGAGGGCATCTGAGGGAGGGAAGGAAAGAGGGACAGAGGCCAGTGTTGCCCAGGGCATCCAGATCATTCAAGGCACCCCAGGGTGCCACAGCACACATAACTGGCTTACAGGGTTGCTCTCCAGATGTTGGGACTCCCAACTCCCATCAGTCCCAGCCAGCAGATCTAGAGGTCAGGGAATACAGGAATTGTATTCCAGCAACCTCTGGAGGGCCAAAGGTTAGCTATCCCTGGCTTACAGCAATGAAAGGTAGGTATCCTGTCTAGCCTGAGAATGGAAGGCAGGAGATCAAACAGACCTGGAAGCAAACTGCTCAAGGAAATGAAATATTTGAGCTTTCCTAGTATATTACCTTTGTAGAGCAAGTTGCTCGCAGGGGTTCAACAAGCCGTTCTAATCTTTGTAGGACTGCATTAGGACAGAGTGTTGAAAGGCGAGCCAGCATAATGAAAGTCAGCATCTTAAAAAAAATATATATGGGGGAGAAAATTGAAAAGGTTGCATGAACTATTTCCCCCCTGAAGATTTTCACTGCTACAATTTCCAGTAACTTACGATCACTTTCACACAACAGGTTCAAGGAACCATCATCAGCCTCAAATGCATCACTGCACCAAAGTTCCCATTGTATTTTAAAATGATGGATTTTTCTATGATAAACCAGGGAAGCAAATGACAAAACTCCATTGTTCGGCTGTTTCCCTACTCCTACAAACTCCGCAAGAATGGCAGTGAGTTGCAGGCTGGCAACACTTCCACCCTACTCTCCCCTTCCTATGTAGAAGTGATGTCCAAACATTGATGATCTGGGTTTCAAAACCACTAAAAGGGCTCATGTTTAAACAACACCCAGGTTTTAGGCATTCACTTGTGCACAGGGAGGAAGAAAACAGCCTTGTTCTCTATATGGCGTGGGGAGGTGAGTAACCTCCAAACAGCCCTTAGCGAAGTAGTAACATGAAATAAGCTGTGCTGCTAATGAAAAGGAAGTAGTTACCCTGATGTCATAATGATCTTTCAAGCCATCCTCCACGTGATTCAAGTACTCGTAAATGTCTAGTCTGTCAAGGCAGCTTTCCAAAAGTGTGTACATGCACTCGAAAGCAGCTTTCCTTACATCAAGGCCATCATCTACCGTGTGTTTGAATGGCCCCATTTCTACCTAAAAGAAGAAAAAGGGGAAATGCTATTATATCTGGTCATTCAAAGAGACAAGAGCTTTCCAGTAGGCAATATCTGCATGACACCAGCATCAACAACATTTAAATCCTCTTTTCTATATCCGCTGCCGTCTCAAATATTCCCCAGAATAGACACAGTCTCTACCCTGAACAGTGAACTATTCCACATAGTTGCCCTGAGGCTACAATCCTAAAAACACCGGGAAGGAAGTTCAGTTTAACACTGAAACTTAAGTGCATAGGATTGCGGTGAAAAGCTTAAAACAAGTTGTGCCACATGGAGAGAACATAATTTCTTGAATTTTAGAAATCATTAGAAGGGATGCCAAAAATTATATGTGATGAAGTGAACAGAACTAACTTCTGCTAAAGTTTACATGTGCTATTAGACTTTTCTACCCAACCAGTAATAATCACAAATGTCTGCACTCCCCTGCTATACAAAATTTAAAAGCCCATTTATCCTTATCCTGATTATTGCCTATTTATGTTGGTAATTACTTTTGACATTAAAGCAAAGACATTATCAGCAAAGCATTTTTAATGTGTGTGTAAGCTGGGGTTTGTCAGCTTCAGTTGTCAGAAAAACATGCTACTTCATGCTACTCATAAAGGGCATTAAAATGCCATAGGGCCCATGAAACTAGAAGCCAAACCACATTTTCCTCTCTTTTTTTTTTACAGTGAAATTGCTAAACCAAATGTCAGTCTATGCATTCTGTTTATGCAATATATGCAGACTTTAGGCAAACAGAACTATGGAGTTAAACCAGATAAATCCACACACTTTACAGGAAAAAGCCAGATCACAATACGAAACTGAAATGGATAATATTTTCTACATGGGTCCATACCTCCCGTATCAGTTCCCGTCTAATCTTGGTTTCATTATACAGGTGGGGCAGTACTGTACTGAGCTGGTCTCTGATCAGAGTAGGTTTGTTGTGAGCAGCAGAATTAAACATAGCTAAAGCAACACGTCGAACATTCAAGTCGGGATCCTGAAGTGTTTTTAAGAAGTCACCTGCATAGTAATAGTACAAAAAGCAGCTTTTACTTTAAAAGCAGTAGTACTCTGCTAACTTAACACGTATTTCAAGACTCACAATATTTGTCAAAAAGGTAATAGTTTCAAAACTGGCTGGGAAACAGCAATTGGTCACCTTGTCGCAGATGTGGAAGAAAATATTCTCACAAGATCCAGCATGTTCCTTTCATCAGCATGGGGACGTCACTATGAAATAACAGTCTCACTCCATAAAAGAGTCACACTCACCCCATCAACTGAGTCACACCTACAGAAACTGTGAAAACAAGGTGTTGGCATTGTAGAAACAAGCCACCTTAAACCCTCTTTTCTATACTCCTCACCCTGATGCCCTCCAGATGTTTTGGACTACAACTTCATTAGCCCTAGCCAGCATGCGGCTAATCCAATAACATTGGGAGGGCACAAGGTTGAGCAAGCCTGCAGTGACTAGACTAGCTGCACCTGTTATTAACACCATTCCCTTTTTCCTTCATTCTCTGAAAATTAAAACTGGAAATGGAACTCAAATGTATTAGAATTGTCAGAATATATAGCGGCAAGCAATTTCTTTTTGACAAACCTGATAATTCAGTATTGAAATTAGCAGCCTCCACATAAACTGAACTGCAGATGAGAAGTTTTGTCCAAAGCAAGATCTGTGCATGGCTGGAACTGGCTTCCACTCAGACCACAGGACTTTGCCTTTGTCTTCTCGTAAGCCCTCAAAAGTCTGATATAAAGGAGTTAAGGGATTCCCCAGAGCAGAGGGCTGTGCAGAGAAAGCCAAGGTCCTGTTGTATGAGCAAAAAGTCGTCTTGTAGAACCTTTGTTTCCATCCATGATTTTTAAAAATTTCTCTTAATTCTCCACCTATGAGGTGGCTCCAAAAACAACTAAATTCACCCACCCTTAATCAATAATAGATTACTGTAGAAATAACCAAGCCATGTATAGAAACAAACAAGTTCCTGCACAAGGAGCATCTCCATGACATAAAGGTAAAGGTAAAGGGACCCCTGACCATTAGGTCCAGTCATGACCGACTCTGGGGTTGCGCGCTCATCTCGCATTATTAGCCGAGGGAGCCCCGGCGTATAGCTTCCAGGTCATGTGGCCAGCATGACAAAGCCGCTTCTGGCAAACCAGAGCAGCACATGGAAACGCCGTTTACCTTCCCGCTGTAGCGGTTCCTATTTATCTACTTGCATTTTGACGCGCTTTCAAACTGCTAGGTTGGCAGGAGCTCACCCCGTCACAGGGATTCGAACCGCCAACCTTCTGATCAGCAAGCCCTAGGCTCAGTGGTTTAACCCACAGCGCCACCTGGGTCCCTTGGTGGTCCTTCGAGCCGACATAACCAGCACCAAAGGACCGGGGGGGGCACTCCTATCATCAGGGTTGTTTTGAGTTGTGCTCTGGCACCATGTGTGTAATATCCGCAATGTAATCAGTGCTCTTCAAGTCCCCCATTAAACCAGGGAGGAGGAACCAGGAGTAAACTCAATCCCAGTATGCCTTTCTCTGCGCTAAAGCATAATGGCTAATATATTGAGGGGGCCTTCTAAAGCATGAATTCAGCCTTGCAGTTCCACTGATTGTGATTAAAGAACTCCACCCCTAGATTCTTTATTTTTGAGTAAATGGGAATTGCAGGCAGTTGAAGCAAACCTCTTGCACAGCCACTGTGTATTTGTTAATCGTAACAAAACACTGCCTGGTATTCTGATCGCCCAGGGAGGTTTCTGTATGAAACAAATATTTACCTATGCATCCTTTAAGAAGGGGATCGATGGGCTGTGGATGATCTGAAATGGTGAATTTGATTGCAGTTACAACTGTGCTTCGAGCATATGGTGAACCTGCAATCAAAACAGAGGAAAGAATTGTCCTAAGAAAGGAGCATAGAGATCAGATAACAACATTTTATTAAGACTGCTATTCAAATTCTGCCACTGCAAAAGACACAGACAGACAGACAGACAGACAGACAGACAGACAGACAGACACACACACACACACACACACACACACACAAACTAAGCCAGCAAACGGTAATATTAAGTGTGCATGACATACCTTTTTTGGTACTCTTTTTTGGTACTCAAGTGATGTTACCAGCTGGAGGACTAAAACTATAACTTTACATTCATCTCCCTGCTTAAGCCACTTGGCAGACAGCTGCAGTTTAAGCAGGGTGGTCATCTAATGGTCTAATGAAATAAAAATTTTATGCAGGCTAGCAGCAGCTGCACACTGTCAGATGAAGGTAGTATAAAGTGACAAACAAAAATGCTTAATAGTATGAGCAGAATTTTACCAGGAACATTTAGCCTGGCAAAGTAATACTGTATTGTCTAAAATGGGATTTAAAAAACCTTCCCAGTGCTTTATTCCCCAACATCAACACTGGTTTAAAGAAAAGAAAACCTCCGTTTAATTGCATTCTGGAAGCCCACACCTCTGTGATGACTCCTTAATTTCTGTCTCTGCATTAGTCACAGAGATAAGAGCCTACACCCATTTTCTGCAATGCAGAAAATTCCCTCCCAGATGAAGCCCCTTGAAATGGGGAATATAGCCATTGCTCCCCCATTATATAAAGATAGTCATCCACAGAGCTGCACTCAGACGATTCTGTCAATAGCAAGCCCAAATGAAATTGGAGCCCTCTTCCACAGCATGCTTATTTTATATACAGTGGTACCTCAGTTTACGAACTTAATCCGTTCCTGAAGTCTGTTCTTAAAACCAAATCCGTTCTTAAACCAAGGCACGCTTTCCCTAATGAGGCCTCCCGCCGCCGGTGCCCTTCCACCGTTCGGCTTCCGTTCGTAGACTGAGGTAAAGTTCGCAAACCAGAACGCTACTTCCGGTTTTGCAGAGTTCGTAAACTGAATAGCTCATTAGCAGGACTGTTTGTAAACCGAGGTACCACTGTATAGACGTATTTCTATAATGTATCACAAAATAGCAAGGCAGCGCACTGATAAACATACTTTGGGGGGGGGGATTACAGATGATTTTTAAGGTGACTTGGCCTAATGGTTAATCCAGAACTCCCCGTTATATTTGACACCCCTCTGTTAGGCAAATGTTAAGACATCTGAAGAAAACCTACTTTGTTAATACTCTACAGAATATGTTTTCATTAGGAACGTACAAATGTAGAAGAGAACGAGTGTTTGCCCTTTTAAATAAAAGCCTTAGTTTCCCCCCCCTCTTAAATAAAGTCATCTAAATCCCAGGATAGTCCCCCCCCACCCTTTTTTGTTCCCATTTTGTTCTCCTAGCTGGAATCTCTCTCTTGCCTTTTCTCCTCCGAAGCTACACACACATCAATATACAGAAGAGCCAACCAACAAATTATTATAATTTACTGCAACACCTAGCAGCCATCCACTATTATAAGAATGAATGCAAATGCATAGTTTTTAATAAGTTTCATGAGTTTTAGCTGAGTTGTTATGCACAGAGAGCTCTTTGATTAAGCCATCTATAAATCCCTCTAAATAAAATAACACCAACCAAAATCACTCTTATCTACTGGAGAGGGAGTCCCTGCCACTAGTTCCAGCTTTAAGGCCTGCCCATGGGGACCCCACCTTGGGGGCTTCTACCACCTGAGGTGGTGGCTTCATGAGTGGGCTGCCCTTGCTTCCACAGCACTGGCTCAATGACAGGAGTCATGAAAGGTATAGAGGGGGCTTAGTGCCAACAGCATCTCAATACTGCTACAGTTGGGCTTGGCCTCGCCGTTACCTGATGTCAGCTGCTTTTTCAACCTGGGCAGCAGCTGAGAAGGATTCACCACCGTCAGTTTCCCCAGGCACTCGGCGACTACGTTGCGGGTCCCTTCCTCAGTGCATTCGCAGTGCTTGAAGAGCAGGGCCCAGATGTCCTCCACGTAGGGTTTCAGGCTCTCTCCCGGAGAGGAGCTGATGACTTCCTTCAAGGAGTGGAGCAGCAAGTACTGCCGTTTAGGCTGGCCTCCAATCTCTTTGAGCATGAAGGGAAGGTACTCTTTAAGGCTGCCCGCACTGATGTTTCCCAGAGCGTAGGAAGCTGCCGATTTCACCTCTTCGCTGGGCGAAGCGAACGCATCCAATATCACGGCTTTGAGCTCCTTCTGAGCGCTGAGGTTCGTGGTGCGTCCTATTTCGGCCAGTGAAAGGAAAGCCAACATTTTGACAGCAGCGCTGGACTTGGGATTCTTCACATCCTGAATGAACTGGTTGACCACCCCGGGCGCTTCTTTGGGGCACACGGAAGAAAGGGCCGCCACGCACTTGGCAACAGAGTGAAAGGCCTGCTTATGTAAATTTGCAGATGCCCCGCCAGGGCTCGAAGTGTATATAGGGAGAGTCAGCTGCTTCATCAGTTCCGCATAACTCATGTGGACTGTCTTAGTTACAACCAACGCTTGGAAGAAGTCCACAATGGCTTTCAGGGCCCCGCCTTGCATCAGTGGCGAGTAAACAAGCTGAAAGAGTCCCGAGAGAACTGTGCCACTGATCTTGGACAGGGACGAGGGATAAACCTTAGCTAAGGTTGTAAGGAACACGATAGCCACCTGAGAAACGTGCATATCGTTCTCACTGATTAAATCAGGGAGCTCTACTAGAACACATTCAATCATGGCCGGCTTGAGGCTGTCGCTGTAGTTCTTGATCAAGATGTCGAGAGCCGCCAAGGTACTCAGTTTCAAGGCACGCTGATTCTTTCGCAAGAAGGAAGCCAAAATGGGGAATCCTTCTGCAAGAACGGGCCTCAGGTCTATTCTGAGTGGGGAGCTAGCAATTAAAGTTAGCGCTTTGACTGTGGTAAGTCGGGTTATTTCGTTTTTCAGCCTCTCCAGGAAAATCTTCAAGGTTGGCTGGAGATCACTGCTTAGGTAATCTCCAAGGTTGCAAACAATCTGCCCCATGCAAGAGATGGCCCGTTCTTTCACCTCCTGGTCAATGTCAGCAGCTTTCAGCCTCTTCAGAGTAGCAGAGAAGAGCTCCCTCACATAGGGCTTGGCATCAAATGTACAAGGCACATCCAGGGGCCGGATGATTTTCACCAGCTGCTGTGTAACCAGCAGAGCTTCTGAAGTTATCTTGTAAAAGGGATCCCCTATGCAAATCACAACGGGGGGCAACAGGGCCTTCACATGTGGGTGGAACACATCCCGGGAGTGGTTGCAAAGGACGACGTGAAGGAAAGACAGCGTATCAATCTTCATGTTGGAGGAGCTGGATTTATCAGTCAGGGAGAAGACAATGCCTGTTCGGAGAAAGTATTAGTCAGCTTGGTTCTATTTTTAGAATACAAAGTTAGCTTCAGACAGAATTAAACTCATACAAAAGAGAATGGGCAGGGTGGGGATTTAGTCACAGATAAATTTGCATTCTTTAATAATTTGCACCTTCCGCACAATTTGTTTCCTGTACAAATCCCTTTGGGTGCCTTATAATAGCTTACAGAAGTCATTCCCCTACTATATAGCTCCTCAGAGGGCAGGTAACTCTTCTCTCTCTCCACACTCCAATTCTATCTAAAGCAAAGGTGTGCTGGAACAAGCTCTCCTCAGAGCTGGTCACCTATCACGTCTATGCCAGTGACAGCTCTGAGCAAACACTCTGGCTTGAAGTGATGCGTGCCTCCACTTTGTATGAGAATTTTAGGTAAGAAAGGCAATTTGCCCCCAACCCATGAAGTTCAAATGGGTTTTTAAAGGAGTAGATGGTACCAACTCTTGGCTTCTGCAAAGCCAATGGCAAAATACCCACCGACTTGTTCTGAAGGAGCAGAAGGTTAGCTATGTACGTAAAAGAAGCCACTGTCATATGGTTTAGGTGCATCACATTTGAGAATGAAAAATATTCTATACTGAAAACCTTTTGCCCTGCTAGGTCCCCTCCCTCCTGACAAGTTTTACCAGGTACTAGTGCAGGTATGTGATCTGCAAGGCAACCAGGAAGAACATTAGCCAGTTCTGTCAGGAGAGTGAAGCACCCCTGTCTTGACTTGACACTCTTCTCTTTGAGCTGCTTGTGCAAGGCCTTGACGATGTTTGGAACCTGTAAGGTTAGAAAGAAACTCATTAGTAACCCAACACGAAGCTAAAGAAGCAAGTGATCCAAGTCTAAGACTGGGCATTAATCTTTTAGTATGGAATGGGAAGGGGAGCTAATTTGCAAATGGTTTCTGTTATGCAGGAAAGGTTAGTCGTGGATTGTTTCTTCATAATATTCATCTAGGTGGACATGGGTGAGCTTCTCAGAGCGGGGCAGGAAGCAAACATATAGGGGATCCAATTCTTTTCAGATAAAAAGTTTTTCACATGAACTATTATCCCAAAGGTATCTTTTTTAAACAACAAGTGTACTGTGTGTCCAAACTTTTAGACAGGAGCCATTTTTAAAACTTCAGATCCACCAGAACATTCGCCCAAGATCCACAAAGTAGGATCATTCAAATCAAGTACTGTATATTTCAAATCAGTGCATGCCCTATCTCTGCAGGCACTCAATAGCCACAGACCCCATTGCTATCAAGCTGAGATATGAATTCAGAAAGTGAAACACAACTTTTAAATGGCAGCTAACATTTTGCTCACTTCAGAATAGTAGCTGCTTTGCTACAGCTGCTAGAGAAATCATATTGTTTTGTAAACAATGCAGTGGGTTATTTTCTTATTTCATTTTCACAGCACACCACATTTTCATAAGCTGACCGAAGACCCAATTACATGAGTGTTTTGGCACACCATTAATCATGCTGCATATTACCTTTCAAGTGGCAGAGCATATGCCCACACCGCCTGGGGTGGGCGCATGGGGCGCACCCTGGAGGGAGGCAGGGGGCAGAGCCCACCTCCCACATACCACAATTCAGGAGAGGAGAGGAGTGGCGAAACCGCCACTGACTCTCTTCCTGCTCTCCACCCCTGGGTCACACCTGACCCAGGAGCCATTTTAAAAACTTTCCTCCAAGGTGTCTGCAGATAGGAGGAGCTCATCCACAAAATATAGGTGAAACTCGGAAAATTAAAATATTGTCGAAAAGTGTATTTATTTTAGCACGCACCTTAAAAGGTGAAACCAATATATGAGAATGAGATAGATGCATGACATGTAAAGCAAGATATGTCAAGCCTTTATTTGTTGTAGTTGTAATTATTTGCCGTTAGGCGGGTCAATTATAAATGGAATGTAATTAATGAAATGTAATAGCGATGTTTATTTTTGTTTATTGCTGTATTATTGTAACTACAGTATTTTTTTTATTACTGTGGAATTTCCAAAAGAAAGCATTTGTAAAATAATAATAATAATAATGTTGCATTACTGAAATAAATACACTTTTCGACGATATTCTAATTTTCCGAGTTTCACCTGTAGCAGGCTGCATTTTCCTGTTGCTGCTGCCTATCTACTTATGGAACCAGATCATCATATCAGAGCAAGCTTGTTCCTCATCAGTTATCTTAAGGGCAACAGAGCTCCATTTGAACCAAGCCAGTGAGTCTAATGTAAGTTCATTGTTTTGAAACCACCTTGTTAAGCCAGGGATAAGGAATCTTTGGCCTTCCAGCTCCCATCAGTCCCAGCCAGCATGGTCAATGGTCAGAAATGATGGGAGTAGTTCAGCAAAATCTGGAGGGTCACAAGTTCCCCATCTCTGTGCGAGGCAGGGTCATCTCTTCAGACCCCTGGCTCCCTGCTCCATCAACTCACCTGGTTCTGGAGCATGGTGAGAGGTATATCCTCCTTGCCTGCCTCATCTGAAGCATGCAACCAACTCTGAATGGGCAGCGTTTGCTTCAACAAAGATATATAAGCACAGAAGATGTCTGCTTTAACATTCTCCTCCCTTTCCTTGAACCTGCTTATTAAAGCCGGCGAGAGTGTTTTGTAGAAATCCTGCAGGAGGTCATGCCTGGTGCTGACAATAGCCTCAAGGCACTTCGCCGCAGACCTGCGAACTTTCCAGCTAATGTCGTCATCATCACTGTACTCATCATCACTTTCTAAGGAGGAAAAGTGGAAAACCAAGCATTAGAAAAGTGGGAAAGTAGGGCTTGATTACTTTAGGGTGTAACAGGTCTACATCCCATTTCTCTTTTTCAAAGAAACCCAAGACAGACAACGGGACAATAAATCATTGCTTCAAATCTTTCCGTAACACTGCAGTACAATAGGATTTTGATAGTTTTCCGTCCAGTTAGAATTACAAGAACAAGAGAAGGGGAATCACTCTCTTTCCTTCTGCTAGCTGCTGGGTAGACTGGCCTCTCAGTGGATCCTGCTACGGAGGAACAGAGAGTTGAGAAATAGCCAGTCTCAGTCAACACAATGGAAAGAAGCTTGCTATCTATCCCTCTCTCATTCAAACAACTGCAGGGGAAAGTAGGCACTGGAGGACTTTTCTGAGAAACAGGAGCCAAGTGGCCATTGATTATAGCTAAGCCAGGCCTCAACTGCCTCTCCTGCTTAAAAATGAAAATAATTCAGTTCAGTTGATCCATTTAAACCCATCTTGCAGATGCTCCAAAATTCAACTTGGACATGTTTTTGGAGAGTTAATTAACAGTTACTTCAAAAGCGATGAACACGCTGTTTTCATGTTCTGCTGACCATGGAAAGATGGTAGCCTCTGGGCTGGATGGCTCAGGAAAGAGACAGAGAGGGTTGAAAGGACTGTTCAGGATACTGAGGGGGCAGCCCAGGCTTCTCTGAATATACCACCATCAGATTTCTAAGCATGCCGTACCTTGTTCCTCATCCTCCCCATTTTCAGTTTCCATCATTTCTTCTTCATCCTCCTCCTCGTTGTCATAGTTGTAGTTTGGGTCATAAGTGATATATTTGAGACACAATCCTGTCACACTAGGAAGGTGAGGGCCAATTTCTTTTGGACACCTTTGAAAGCAGCAAGAAAAGCTCAAATGAAAATGGAATAAAATACCTAATTCAATAAATAGTGTTCTCCATACAACCAATTAATACCAGTCTCTGCCACCCCCAAGGCTTGAAACACCATACATCAGTTTCAAAAACTTCACCATACTTCTTAATCAATTGTGATTGATTGCAATTATGAGGTCTCAAATGCACACATGACCCTCTTGAAGCACTGCCTATTCATTTAAACAAAAAGGCCAGATTCACACGCACAAAGGAATATGCATGCAATCGGGGTTCTACTGAAATCAATTTGGAAACTGATATTTGCATAAAATCATTATCTGGACCAGATACGATTCCGCAACTGGACCACTCTAGGCAGGATCACAGGAGAGGTTCGGTGTGTCAAAATTTCCCTTGATTAACAGTTATACAAAGCACAAGATCTCTTTTCATAATGCCCGATTCAATCTCACTCTATTCCTGTCTTTTTTAAATGACATAAGCCCTCTTCTTCATTTTATTTAACCTTTAGAACAATGAGGAAAAGGAAGTTATAATCTTCCCTGAAAACAAACTATTGTGGATTTCAGTTGCAGAAACATAACTGAAGTTTCAATTATTTTAGAACTGCGACTCTTCACTGCAAAATTTCCAGATCCACCAGATGTGTCCCGCTTGATAGGTCTCCATTCAATTGTAGGTCCCTTTCCAGCAGGTGTGGTTATGTCACATAAGGAAGTCATTACACAGGTATGCAAGGGGGCCGGCCTACCATCTAGAAAACATCACTGGAGGGCTCCTGAGACACATTTCCCTTAACCAGAATAAAATCAGATCAGACAGCACAGATTTCTGGATAGCAGCTCATTGGAAAGCAGACCCTTCACAACCCCCACCCCACCCCCCCAAAAAATACACAAAGCAACATTGCATGCTGAACTTTGCATGTCACAGAAAACCAGACCATGATAAACATACACAAACCTTCTCACGAAAGACTCAAAGGCCTGGAAACAATATTCCCTCAGCTCATCATCCTCAACGTTGCAGTACTGAACAATTAAGGGGATCATCTTTTCCAGATAGTCTCCTAGAAGACAGCAAAGGAGTGAACCATTAAACATAATTTTCCTAGGCCTAGTGAGTAATCAGGGGGCTCCTGATAGTGCTGGAAGTAAAATCTGAAATATCATCTGTTTTTCAGACATAATGCATAACTATCTCTACAACATGAAAGGGAGCCCATATCCAGTGACACAGCAGTACAATGGTCGTTTGCATGTTAGAAATCAATAGATCTGGGACCATATAAATCCAAGAAAATAGTAGCAGCCGCAGTGAGAATCTCCCCTTCACCCTCTATTTATTTATTTATTTATTGCTTACAATTATCCATATGGAGCATTTTCCCAACTACCTGTAGATGGGCTCATTTGTTGGAGCCACCTGAATTGCTCTGTTCTGTATATATCTTTGACACTTTCTTCACTCCTATTCTTTGCTAGTGGCCTGTTAGAATCTTAGGCCAGAAAGCTGGGCTCTCATATACCTGGGCTTCTTCCAGCCCCATTGATCCTATAAAAGGTTCTTCGCTTACCCAAGCAATAAAGACTGCCTTTGGCTCCTGCTTACACCGTAACATACTCCAGGCTGCTACAGCAGGAAAAGATGTTATGGTAGTACAACTAGATCACAAAGATATTGACTCAGGAGTTCAAGATAGGGCCAGGTAAAAAATCCCACCTCACTAGGGAAATGAAACCAAGTGCTTGGGGGAAAATATAGGCAAAGAAATCCACTTGGATAACAGCAGTCCCAAGTGGCAAAGCCTTCACAAAACAAGACTTACCTATGCGGTGCCCAGCCTGCCTGCTGATTCCAGCAATACACTGGATATATGTTCTGGTGGTAGATGTGGAGTTGTTTCTCTTCAGCTCTGCTAAGAGGTGCTCCATAAGCTCTGCAAAGATGTTCCCATTGCAAGTCAAAACCAAGTGGCCAAGGGCAATGATGGCCCTTTTGCGCACGGCCAACCTGGGACTCATCAGCTGAGGAAGGAGGCAGTTCAGGATTGAGGAATGGAAGGAATACAGAGTCCCCCCTAACCTGCAGCCATGGGCAAGAGACACAAGAGACTCATGTCAGCATAATTCCTCGCCAAATAGCGGCCACATAAACACCACGAAGGAACAACTTGCTAGCACTTCTCTACATCTTTCTACAACAAAATGAGGAACAGAATTCACATATTTTCCTATCAACACAGTTTTTAAGAACAAGTTCATTAAAACCGAGTTATGAATACTGCCTGAACTGATTTGTCTCTAATGTGTCATTCGCTTGGTGCCAGAGAAATAACACACTTTGTAAAGCACAATAATGCTTCTGTGCTCTTCAGCTCTAGAAGGCTGCTGCAGATACAACCTACTACACAACTGTTTGAAACATTTTCTTTATACCTGCTCAAAATATCTGACAAGATGTCAAGAGCTTCAAGCTGCACAGAGACATCTTCTTGCTTTCCAATGGCTCCAGTAAGCTGGGCTGTGATTTTTTTGCATACGTTGGCTGTCATAGTGGAACCTATTAGGGTGGGGGAGAAAACCAGAATTAAGGGGTGGATGAATGAAACTTTATTTGCGTCAGCCATCGGCCATAGCAACAACAAAAAAGTGATATACACGGAACAAAATAAAAAGTCGATTCTATAAAACACAGTTTAGGTTCCTGAATCAGGAGTCAAATTTGTTGTTGTTTAGTCATTTATTTGTGCCCGACTCTTCGTGACCCCATGGACCAGCACGCCAGGCAGTCAAATAGTGGACCTTATTCTGATTGCCCCAGCTAGAAACCTGGCAACTTTTGCAGTCATCTGCTCCTCTTGATTTGCCAGGAGAAACGACACTGTGGCAGTGGTTGGGCGACCCGGAATGGTCAACAAAAGAGGGGAATTAAGGGGTTTGAAAAAGAACAAGGAAATATATCCGGCCATGCTTCAAATGAAGATTATCTCCCTTCAACTACGACAATTTTTAGTCAGAGTGGCGTGATTTGCATTAAGTCCCAGTGTAATTTTCAACCATTTCATTTCTAGCTTTAAAAGTAAAACAAACCCTTTCCACTCAGGACATAAATGCATTTCTATTTAATAGCTTCTAGCATTTGGAAAAGGAATTTTACAAAACTTCAAATAGGAGAGTTCAGGTTTTGGTTTTGTGCGTTTTACCTGTAGATGGAGGAGGCAACTCAGAAATGACTGTCTTCAGCCCAATACTGGAGATGTCCCGGAGCTGTTCCTTATCCGATAACATGTTTGTACACAGCGTATCAACAATTGTTTCCACCTGATATTCTTTCACTTTGCTCACCAAAGGGCCCAAACTGCAATGCCAGGGTGAGGGGGTGGCAAGGAAGAAAGAGATAAGAGGTATAACACATGAAATAAAGTTGTTCCCAATAGAAATCTTTTGCAGACAAGGCTTGGAAGATGACAGCTAGAAAGGAAATACTCCTGGGAGCAAACATAGGAACAAGGGGCATCTTTCACAAGGCAACACCGGGAGATGGCAAGTCAAGCAAAAAATAAAATAAAATACAGTTTTCTGTGCAAGCAAATAAGCACACACATATGCTGTAGGGTCATCCATAATCCCCTCAAGGGTTGTGTCTGTGGACAGGATCAGCAGGCAAAGCCACAAACACATTGTGTGAAATAGCAAGTTTTCATACATGGTGAAAAGCAAAATAGAAGACGGCATAGCCTATGCAAAACCTGTCCGAGCCTCCTTTGGATTACTTAGCAGTTTTATGTTAAAAACCCAAAGTACTGCTGTAGCTGATGTAGAGGGGTCTTACCATTTGACGGCCAGGTTTTGCACCTCCCCATTTTTGTCTTCGAGTAATTTTAGAAGCATTTTCACAACTTTTTTCTCACTGTCTTCGTCTAGCTTTATGGAATCTTTCTGCAGTTCCATCATCAGGTCATTGGTAGCCATAAACCTGGGGACACACACACATCAGCAATAGGTTGTATTGATTGGTGGAAGCAGCTCCATTTTAAAAGGGTCAACTGCAGAATGGAAGATTAAAATCCATAGAGCTGGAGTGCAAGGAAGAACAAACCTTTACTGTATTACTGTATTTCTGTATTTTAGTGTTTTGTTGGAAGCCGCCCAGAGTGGCTGGGCGAACCCGGCCAGATGGGCGGGGTATAAATAATAAATTATTATTATATTATTATTCTTTACCAGCAGTAACTAATCCATAGCTTGCCTACAAGTTAAATCAATATACAGAATCCCCTTAACTAAAGATAATATGGAAGCAAAGGATTTACTTACCTAGCTTAAACCATTAAAAAAAACAACAACTCAATCTTCCCAACACAACCACACACTTAATTCTGAACATACTGTATGACTGGAGAGATGTGCATGATTTAAGTATTTACAGCAGCAAAACACCAATGGGACAATGGCATACTCCATCTGTTGCACAAAAGTGTGAAGCAGCTCTGAAAGTCTTCACTAGCTGAAATAGCGATATTTATCTTCCCATCTATTCTCAAGTGCACGGTTTACAATTTGAGAATGCTAAGTATTCTCCTTCATTAACAGAACGCTACGGGTGCTAGCTTATACCAAAGTGCTATGCCAGACACTGTTCTTATTAACTGTTCTTATTAATAAATAGTTAAAAGGATTTCTGTTAAGTTTGTTCTTCCTTGAGCCACAGTGCCAAATCTGGTTCCTACGCTGGTTAGACTGGGGGCTAACATGACATTCAAAGATTTCCCGCCGACAAAGGTCTGTATAGTTAAAGCTATGGTTTTCCCAGTAGTGATGTATGGAAGTGAGAGCTGGACCATAAAGAAGGCTGATCGCCGAAGAATTGATGCTTTTGAATTGTGGTGCTGGAGGAGACTCTTGAGAGTCCCATGGACTGCAAGAAGATCAAACCTATCCATTCTTAAGGAAATCAGCCCTGAGTGCTCCCTGGAAGGACAGATCGTGAAGCTGAGGCTCCAATACTTTGGCCACATCATGAGAAGAGAAGAATCCTTGGAAAAGACCCTGATGTTGGGAAAGATTGAGGGCACTAGGAGAAGGGGACGTCAGAGGACAAGATGGTTGGACAGTGTTCTTGAAGCTACGAACATGAGTTTGACCAAACTGCGGGAGGCAGTGCAAGACAGGAGTGCCTGGCGTGCTATGGTCCATGGGGTCACGAAGAGTCGGACACGACTAAACGACTAAACAACAACATGCCAGACACAAAGCCAGCACTTTATCAACTGGTGCTGGAAGAGGCAGTGCTACACATAAACAAAACTTGGTCCACACCTCTGTGTTTAATACTGGCACTTCCCTAGAGATACTAATACCTATTGCAAAACATAATTTCTCCGGGATCATGTACAAAGTGCAGCTCCCAATGCTGCATAATCTCCAGCCCTAAAGAGCCATTCTTAATGTACCATTTATCTTTGCTTGAGAATCATTAGCACATCATTGGACAGGGCAGAGGAAGCTGTTAATATTTGGCAAAATCAGATGTGAAAGACTTCAAAGCTTTCAATGAGGGATCAGCCTTGAGAATTGGGACAGGATTTTCTACATATGTGAGGAGAGGGTGAAAATTCACAGAAAGGCATGATTTGCAAACACTCTATATATAAAAATGAACAAGTAGCGTACAGGGAGCAGACCCAGGCACACCAAAGAGCTGACCATTTCAATGGCACCCACAAGGTGTTCACTAGGAACCTGTGTTGCTACAGGTAAGGCGTTATCACCATGCTAGTATTCATAGGCCAAGCCTGGCTTGTGAATTCCTCACAGCTGTTCTGTACCATAAACTATGCTGCCTAAACTTCTCTCTATTGCCTTCTCTGCATTTTTAAAGGTAAAGGTAAAGGGGCTCCTGACCATTAGGTCCAGTCGTGACCGACTCTGGGGTTGCGGCGCACATCTCGCGTTATTGGCCGAGGGAGCCGGCGTACAGCTTCCAGATCATGTGGCCAGCATGACAAAGCCGCTCCTGGCGAACCAGAGCAGCACACAGAAGCGCCGTTTACCTTCCCGCCGGAGTGGTACCTATTTATCTACTTGCACTTTGACGTTCTTTCGAACTGCTAGGTTGGCAGGAGCAGGGACCAAGCAATGGGAGCTCACCCCGTCGCAGGGATTCGAACTGCCGACCTTCTGATTGGCAAGCCCTAGGCTCCGTGGTTTTTTTTACACTCTTCCATATCGATATCCAGGGCTCTTTCTTTCCAGCCAGAGCTCACTGGAGCTCATTTCCAGCACCTCTTTTTCTAGAAAAGTAGCATTGTCTAAATCCACTTTGGGGAGAAGAGGTGGAAATGAAAGGCTTCCTTATGAACCTAGAGTTATTTGAAATGTATATGAAAAGCCCCAATCAACCTCTCCTACCTAGCTCTTTCCCCCTTTGCTGCTGTTGCAAAAAACATGAACAGGGAAGTGGGGAAAGAGAAGAGGAAAAAAGAGGAGCTCTTCCCACGCATACTTCCTGGAAAGGGCAGACAGAGCCAAAGAAGTGTGCAGTATGTGGAAACATGAATGCATTGGGCCTATTGCTCCTACATTAGTCCTGCAGCTGCCTCACCACCACCATTATGAAACTAGTCACCAACCGCGATATTATCCACTGTGTTAGCTGCAAGCCTCACAGGTACCGTAGGATCTTCAAAAATTAGGTATATAAGGCTGAAATCTTATATACTCTTACCAGGGAGTACGTTCCACTGAATTCAATAGGACTTACTTCTGAATAGACCTAGATAGGATTGTGCTGTAGGTCAGCATCAATATACTGTACCTGTTTTTTGTGTTTGCTGCAAACCTTATAGGTATATCCAGGCCCACACCTCACCTGAGTATAGTGACTCCACGTGGCATTGATGAGATCACCCAACACTCACTGCTGTGCCAATGTGATGCCTTTGGCCTGCTCCTAACGCCTCAGAGTGGGATGTTCTATCAGAGTAGAAGTCATTACTCTTCATCCTCATCACACATGGACTAATCACAGAACCTCACAAGTTTATGCCTTAAAGCTGCCACCTAGACACACCTACTCGGAAGCAAGTTCCAATGAAATCAGTTGTGCTTTGTTCAGAATATATCTTATTTAAGATCAGAATATAAGAACCTTAAAAAAAACTTGTTTGGAGTTAATTATCCCATTAAGGTTTTATCTAAAATATGTAATAACTACAGTATTGCTTCTGAAGACTTTTTTTAAAAAAGGACTTCTGCTTAAAACTGGAATCCCAAAAGAGTTGCTCTCTCAGTTGTAAGTAACCACCAGAAATAAGGTTAAAATAGTAAGCTTTCAAAATACACAACTCAGATATATAATTGAGACACTGTGAAAAATGAATAAAACTGGTTCAGGGCCTTTAATAAATTCACAGTGCAAATGGAGGCTTGCTGCCTCAGAAGGCAGCCCCGGTGGATTCAATAGGGCTTACTCCTATGTAAGTGTTTACAGGAACACTTTATTTCTAACACATATTATACACACAGTAAAATAATAAGTTTACTGTATAAACTATTATGTTTATTCACCAGGACATCACCACACTGAAATGTAAACATACTTCAATATCATCCCCCGAAATAGAATCGAATTCTATTCATGAGTTGTCAAGTATAAATCACACTGGTATTAGAAGCTGATAAGACACCATACCAGCCCAATACCATTGGCACATCTAGCACATGGTAGATACCCTGATTCCTCCTCACAATTTTGAACATACAACGTATTTTGTTGCATCCTTCAAGTACAGGTAAGTCATCTTGGAGCAGTCTTGCCCTCCAGCAGGATAAACCAGAATCCTAGTGCTTGGATTTAGACCAATTTAGGCCATACATTCCATGGAAATCAAAGGGATCTCCTTCATTCCTTCCCTCTCGGGAATGTTCAACTCTATTATGGTAGCACCATACTCTGGAGGGCAGAGCTACATATCCTCTTTTACACCGTTGGTGGCTGGTTTCCCACCCACTCCTCTTACTTAGTCATATAGCGATTCCTTCAAATATACATTCTATGCAGCCGTAACCTACAGCCCCGTTTTCAGCTGCTGGTTGCAAGACTTGAATGCATCTTCTTCCAGTTACAACTGAACTTCAGTTTGCTTTCCCCCCAAACACTAGGTGCTTACCGTAGTTGGCTATTAATCCCCAGCTCTGCGAGATCAGATTTGTTTCTCTTAAAAAATGCATTGAAGGCGACCAATCGTCTCCCAAATGGTAACAGCTGATTAGGAAGATTCCCCACCCACTCCCACCATGGCCCACTGCAGATTTCTAGCAGCAGTGCATCTCTACCTCGGTCTCGGAGGGGGAACATAAAAGGTTATCATAACAGCAGCTACCCAAGACTGAGTGAGAAATTTTAGGACGGTAATAGTCTCCTTCCCAACCCTGGAAGCCTGCAGTACGTTTCATATCCGTCTTATTAGTCCTGTCTAATACAGCACACACTACAGGCCCCGTAGTATAGGGGGGAGGGGCGATATTGCACTGACTACAGCCAGTGAGCCTCCTTGGTTCACATCATCCCCTTTATAAGGATGTTCTTTTTCAGGCATCGGTATTTTTTTAAAAAAACTCCCCCTCTTCCACAACCCCCTCCCTCTAAAAGGTTTGCAAGCAAACACACACACACACACACACGTGTGTGCAATCCAAAAAGCCCACAACATACCAAACCTCAAAACATGACTTTACAACATGCACCCACGCGTAATATTATATGCACTAAACGCTACCAAAGCTCGGGTCCTACCTAAAATCTTTGTCGGTGGATGTCATCTTCTCCAAAAGGTTGGAGATGTGATAGGATATGTTAGTCATCTTGGACAGCTGGCCTTGGAAGACGATCTCTCCTGTTTAGCCTGTTTTAAAATATTATTTAGGTGTTCAGGAAGGAGTTGAAGTTTCTTGCTGCCCTAAGAAGGGGTTCCTTCTGCTGTAGATCTGCATGGAGAATATGGCGACAGGAGGGACACCGTGAGACGGGGGTAGTGTTTTTCCTCTCTCTCCTACCCCCTCCCCTGGTTAGAAGTCGCTGGAAAAGCTGAGCCCCTTCACTGTTATCATAGGATATATATAGCCTATAGTCGGGGCTACGGCTGGGCCAAGGGCGCCACCTACTGGCAGATATCCGCAGCCTCTCAAGTTACAGGAGAGGGGGGAAGAGAAGGCAGCAGCTGCTGCGCGTCTTTTCACCCCATTCCAGAAGGATGCTCTGCTATATTGCTGCAGTGAGACTGCAGGTGTTTGCTAACATCCTGCATCTTCTTGCAATGAAAGAGGCACCAGCGATACATCACCCGCTCCGAGCTGGGTGCGTGGTGGGGTCAGCTGAAATTAATAGATGGCATAGGGGTGGGCTTGTCTTGAATATCAACTTCTCTCTAGAAATTAATCAACCCTTCCCCCAAATGGAAGAACAGGCACAACTACTCATTGTCTGCACAGCGCTTTCTAAATTGAAGAAGAAATAATATGCAATATTATTATTATTTTTTAAAATCCTACATGCAAGCTGAGATCTCTGAAGGAATAAATCTAAAATTCTTTAAGTGAAATAGTATAGAAAAGGAGAAGGGTTGTAGCTTCATGGTAGAGCATCTGCTTTGGTATGCAAGAGGTCCCAAGTTCAGTCCTTGGCATCTCCAGGATATGTTTCCTACCTGAAACCCTGAAGAGTCGCTGCCAGGCAGTGTCAACAATATTAATCCAGATGAACTAATGGCCTGACTCGGCGTATGGCAGCTTCCTATGTTCCTATGGAAGCGGTTTACTTATAAATTACTTACGAACCAATCCCCTGAAAAATTTGGCATAGCTAAACCTACTGAAACAAACTGGCTTTTGTAGCAGAACTCTGCATAGGACCAGGTTGTCAACAGGGATTTCAATGGGAAAGTATTGCTGGGTCCTCTTGCCCTCACCCATAACCTTTCTTGGTAAGCCATTTTTATTTCTATTGTACAGATTAGGAACGGTGAATTTCCCAAGGCCATATAATCCATCCATGGCAGAGGAAGTACCTTAGCACAATCCTGTGTGTGTGTATACCGGTACTCAGAAGTAAGTCTCTCCGAGTGCAATGGGACTTACTCACAAGTAAGTGCATGTAGGACCGATAGCCACAAACCGATTTTCTAGTGGCAACTTACACTAGCTCTGTGACTGATTTAACTTGTATCTAGAATCTACTTACCTGGTGTCAGATACAGTGGTACCTTGGGTTAAGAACTTAAATCATTCCGGAGGTCCGTTCTTAACCTGAAACTGTTCTTAATGTAAGGTACCACTTTAGCTAAGGGGGCCTCCCGCTGCTGCCATGCCGCCGTTGTGCGATTTCTGTTCTCATCCTCAAGCAAAGCTCTTAACCCGAGGTACTATTTCTGGGTTAGCGGAGTCTGTGACCTGAAGCATCTGTAACCCGAGGTACCACTGTACTGTACAAACCCCTGCCCAGAGAACATGCTTTTCCAGCGCTTTCAAAACGTTCTCATTGCAGGTTACAAACTGAAAATATTTAATGATTGCAAACAAATAAACCACTCTACTCTTTGAAATGAACATTAAGTTACTGCTACTTGTTTGCTGATTTGTGGGCTCAACTTTCCGCATACGATACAGCTTACAGTACACAAAACTGATCAGTATAAGTTTAGTATTTTGTTGGAATAAATTTTCATTTCTATGGGAAGCAATATATAATATGAATTTGGAAAAAATATGAAAAGACTGTTTACAGAGGGTCATTTGAACACAAGTTCTCTTATTCTGAAGAGTCTTTGGTGAGGTACTTTATCAAAAGCTTTTTGAAAGTCTAAGAACACAATGTTGGTAGGATCATCTCTATCTATATGCTTGTTGACACTGTCAAACAACTTTCTTAAAGTTTTGTGAGGCAGGACTTACCCTTGCAGAACCCATGTGGATTCTACTTCTGCAGCACTTGATCTTCTAGATCAGGCATCCCCAAACTTCGGCCCTCCAGATGTTTTGGACTACAATTCCCATCATCCCTGACCACTGGTCCTGTTAGCTAGGGATCATGGGAGTTGTAGGCCAAAACATCTGGAGGGCCGCAGTTTGGGGGTGCCTGTTCTAGATGCTTGGTAGTTCAATCTTTAACAATACTTTCCACCATTTTTCTTTCCACATATATTAAACTAACTGTCTGGTAAACTCTCAGATCCCCCTACTTTCCAGTCCGCAGGTGTGGTGGGGCTGACAAATTGCATATTATTATTTTTTGTAAGATCAGCAATCTGACTGTTGAGTTCTCTCCAGTGGATGCCATCCAGACCCAGAGATTTGAGAGTTTTTCTATTGCCAAAAAGTCCTAGAATTATTGCAGTGCTATTTGCCTCAGTTTCTCATTCTTGAAGAAGTTCATTCAGGCACAGAGGTTGTATCCTACATCTGCTGTGAAGAAGAAAGCAATTTCAGCTTCTCTTGCATACGTTCACTCCAATATACAAATGCATAGCCCATTTTTAGCTTCTTAGCAGCAGTTATGAGGCATGGCACGATTGCCCTTGGGAGCCAGCGAAGTGCATTTGTAGGTGGCAGGCTCAAATGTTGTTTTCAGCCACTGTGCTCACTTTGAGTAAATCACCCTTGCCCTACCTCGTAGGGAAATCGCAAGGAGTTGGGCGGGAGAGAGAAACAATGCCAGTATAATTCCCTTTGAGGGGGAAAGCTTCATTTTTGGGGGGGGGGCAAAGAAGCCGCCATGGCCAGTGGCTGAATTAAAAGAGAGGACGGACTGCCAAGGGTCAGGGGCGGCGCCAAGGGAAAGCGGCCTCCACCCGTGAGGAGCCGATGGGAAAGAAGGGCGGAACGAGCGGCAAGCGGAACCTTTGCGCGTTCAGCAGGAAGACCTTTATTTTCCCGGCCGGGAGGCCTTCGTCGTGGGACGCGCGTCTCGGCGGCGGTTTGCCACGTCTGTGAGCGGCTGAGAGCGAGAGAGCGGCTGGTGCAGCTGGAGACCCTCCTCCGCCCCGGCCGTCACCATGGTGAGGGGGCGCTCCGAGAGGGATAAAGAGGGGCCGTGGCCCAGTTCCCTGCTTCCCGCGCTGAGCTATTCGGGGTGCGGTGGGTGCCTGGGCGGGGGTGGGGAGGACGCGCTTCCCTGGTACTGGACGTGGGGCTGCTCCTAGTAACGGGGTATCCTCGCACACCTTTTCCCAAGGGATGTCAAGCCTGCGAAGGGTCCCCACCGCCGCCACCCACCACACATGAGATTTCGGGAAGCTTTTAATATTTGATGAATTAATTGTATTTTAATATTTTTGCTGGAAGCCGCCCAGAGTGTCTGGGGAAACCCAGCCAGATGGGCAGGGTATACATACTGTATGTATGTATAAATAAATAAATATTATTTATTATAAATTATCGATTGATTGATTGAGGGGGGGGCTGCTCGGCGGAAAGCGCCGTCGCCCACTCCCGGGCTGAGCCCCATCTCCTGAGCTGGCCACATATTCCCCAACAGGGACACCCTAGTTTACTTGTTACACCCCTGTTTTCCCACACGAGGAGGGTCAGTGAGCGTGACACATAACACACACACCCGGTTTTACGTCGCCGAAGGATTGGCTTTTCTTGTTTGGTGCGTTTACTTTCGCAGTAGCTGCGACGCTTTAAAAACAAAAGGTGTCTGTTAAGAACAAATCCTACCCAAGGTCTGGGTCAGCTCCAAAGGGTTTGATATCTTGTCTCTAACAGGAAGCCCACAACCAGGACATGACGGCAGTAGTGCTTAGCTTCCCCGCCCCCCACTGCTCCCACATTAACAGACGTGTTTCCTGGAGGTTCCATTTAACTGCCATATTAAATAACTGCTGAAGGATCTATTGTCCATGCTTTTGCCTAATTCCCCTTTAAATAATCTAAGTCAGGAGACTTACCCCAAGTGTGGGGCCTGATCCAGCCAGCTGCAAAAAGAAGAAAAAATAAATAAAGTTGGTAGTGCTGGGGTGAATGGAGCCCAGTGCCTATAAATATGTGGTGGATAAAGCTACTAGGGTTTACTAGTCGTGGTTATTTAATCTCTAGTATCAGAGACAGTTTGTCTCTGAATTAGTTGCAGAGAATCTTGGTGGAAGTTCAGTTGTGCTCATGTCCTTCTTGTGGGAATCTTATAGGTATCTCACTGGCTACTGCAAGAACAGAAAGCTGGATTAGATAGGCCTTTAGACCAGGCATCCCCAAATTTTGGCCCTCCAGATGTTTTGGACTACAATTCCCATCACCCCTGACCACTGGTCCTGTTAGCTAGGGATCATGGGAGTTGTAGGCCAAAACATCTGGAGGGCCCCAGTTTGGGGATGCCTGCTTTAGACTGATCTAGCAGGGTTCATCTTATGTTGTTATATATATTTACAGTGCAGCAGGAAGCTTTCAAAAGTGCAAGTTTTAACTTGCTATATCACATTCTACCTCTACTGATCTCAGTTTGATGTCAATGAGGTTCCACAGGTTGTTGAGTTCAGAAAGTGATTGTACACATGTGGATGCTGCAAAGTCACCTGAGGGTTAAATCAATTTTAACTTTAGGGACACCCACTAAACAATGCAGTCAACCCTTACAGAAAAATGTGAAGCAAAAGATGATGGCATGTTTTAATCATTGAGTGAAAATCTAGGGTCTGATATTTATTTTAAAATGTCTTGCTGTATATTTTCCTACTAGGTGTCTGTAATTAATACAGTGGACACTTCTCATGAGGACATGATTGTAAGTATTTGCTTTTTTTAAAAAATTATATATCTCCCGTCAGAAAAGAGAGAAATTGGCATAATTAACTTTATTTTAAAAGAATGAAGCAAATGACAGAACATTTGTCCTAAGCAATTTCTTCCAGAACTGTGCTCTGTCATAATTCCCATTTGTGTCAGTCAGGACTTAGTGTTGTGTACATATGGTGTGAAAAGCTGTTAATGGCAATCTTGCTACAAGCTTTATCCAGGGTAAATACCGGTAATAGATACTTTCTGAGTGAGTAGTAAGTAGTTTTCCAATCCTGCTCCTACCGTTAACTTACGTGTATTCCGGCGTATAAGACGACTGGGTGTATAAGATGACCCCAACTTTTCCAGTTAAAATATAGACTTTGGGATATACTCGCCATATTAATAAGACGACCCGGCATATAAGACGACCCCCGACTTTTGAGAAGATTTTCCTGGGTTAAAAAGTCTTATACGCAGGAATATACAGTAGTTTACTATTTGGTACAGGTTCTATTCTATATTATTGCAGCTTAGCCATGTTGTATCAAAATAGCAGATAATGTTGTGGCATAAAGTTAACATGACCTTCCCAATTGCTTTATACTCTCCATCCTTAAATTTTACCTATTCCCACTAGAAGCTGAGGTGGTCAGGGCAATTTCTGCCTTCTTGAGACTCTAGCCCCGTTTTGCCTGATAGTCATCACTATCTCAGTCTGGTACGATATTGGTTGCATTTGGGTTTTCCAGGAAAATGCTGTGTGATCACACTTTTTCATCTTACTGCACTGTGATATTCAGCATTTTAACATTTGGATTTGTTGCTTTTGAGATTTTTAAAAAACCTGTTGTATTAATTAATTCAGAATTTATAGATGATCATGAAAACTTCTTTATTACTTTCCAGCATGATGCTCAGATGGATTATTATGGCATGCGGTTGGCAACTTGTTCCTCAGACAGATCAGTGAAAATATTTGATGTAAGGAATGGAGGGCAAATTCTCATAGCTGACTTAAGAGGGTGAGTCAATTAAAGAGAACATAATCCTATGACATTTCCCCAATTTCAGCTTCTGCTTAGGGATACAATTAATGGCTTTGGGGGCAGAGTGGTGAAAACTTAATGTGCTTTGTTTACATACACAATGTTCCATTTGCTTTACAATGTGTTCCTTGAAAGCTGTTTAACAAAACACTTCTTTGAAAGTGTATCATTTATGATTGGCTAAAATAAGCCTCAGAATTACTTACATGCCTCTTATTTTGCAATTTTCAATTACCACAGTCTGAGGGAGGGGAAACCTTTTTCTTTCATTTCTTTGGGGGTATGTATTGGGACTGCAGCATGCCAGCACAATCTCCTTTTCTGACACCCCTTTCCTCTCCCTTTCTGTCCTACCATGCCCAGCACACTGCTAGGAAGGAGGGACAGATCACACTCAAAAGGGGGCTTTCTTCCCCTCCTTCCACCACTCTACTGATTTCAGCCTTTCCCCCCCTATTTTTCCTTCCTTGCCAGAGCTCCTTGCCAGATCAGTTGCAAAAGGCTTCTCTCTTCCCCCTCCATTGCTCTGTCTGTTTAATCTCCCCTTCAATTTGCCCTCATGAAATTAGACCAAGGACTGTACAAAATTAATCTAAGGACTACATGAACTGTCAGGCTTCATGTTCCCAATCCCTAATTTACTAGGAAGGGGAGGGAGATTTCAGCATACAATCATCAGGAATAGTGGTGGGGCAGAGGAAAGAGTGAGAGAATGAACAGCAGAGGAGCTGTAGTAAATAAGGCATTGGGCATAATGAGTACTTCCCTTGGTTGAGGAACTAGAGAGCTGAAATATTTATTTTAGAAGACTTTGGATGAAAGGGATTTTAAAAGAGAAAGAGGATTCTGTGGAATTTGTTGTTAATTTGGCTTATTTTTCCAGCAAATCCCTTGCCCCTGTTTCCTAGACAGTGACTATTTTTGTAACTGAAAATTCCATATTTTTCCCTTTATAAAAATGAATGGAAAGATACTGAATTTCTGACTACAAAATATCACTTTGATATTTTAGTGGTAATATGTATCTATAACTGAATATGACACTGAATGGCTTGTAAATGCTCTTGATAATAAAGTCTTGGTGCACTAATATCCCCCCCCCCAAAATTAATTCTGCTTTTTGTAGACACGAAGGCCCTGTGTGGCAGGTGGCTTGGGCTCATCCCATGTATGGAAACATCCTGGCTTCCTGTTCCTATGACAGGAAGGTTATTATCTGGAAGGAGGAGAATGGTACTTGGGAAAAGGCACATGAATACACAGGGCACGATTCTTCAGGTACTGGCTGTTCTTCCTGCTAGCTGGCTGAGTACAGTTGTACCTTGGAAGTTGAACAGCCTAGTTCTCTAACATTTCGGCTCCCGATCGAAACCCGGAAGTGACTGTTCCAGTTTCCAAACATTCTTTTGGAAGCTTCCTGCAGCCAATCGGAAGCCGCTCTTTGGTTTTCGAACGTTCTGGAAGTCAAACGGACTTCCGGAACAGATTCCGTTCGACTTCCAGGGTACGACTGTACTTTGTTGCTTCAGTTATAATTTTCATGCATTGATTAGAAGCTTCATGTAATCATGCTGATCCCAGATCTTTGTTTGGTCTTCCTTAATTGAGCCTACTGTTGCATGTCCGTTGTCCTTTTCTGTGTAATGTTCTATTAAAGACCGAACTTCACAGACAGTGAAAGTACAATAATTTATTTAGGAAATAAAACCATACCAACTGGAATGGTGATGGCATTTTATTGCATTTTGTTATCATTCTGATTGTGAGCCAGTTTGAATGGATCTTTGTCTAGGAATGCGGCATTAAAAAAATCTCTGTTATTACAATGCAACTGTGTGCTATAAACCGCATTTCCAGATGTTACATTTTACTAATTTTGGTAATGCATTTCCAAGAATCAATAAATTATGTACTGTCTTAAGTGCAGTCACAGAGAAATCTACCATCTAAAATTCCTAAAACTTAGTTGCTATTTAAAAACAAAACATTTAAGCATAATGTGACAGAGTTTTAATCCACTTAACAAGCGCAGGCTTCTGCTCTGATTGCCTCAGTCATTGCTGACAAATCTATTAAGGTCAAGGACACGGGTGGTGCTGTGGGTTAAACCACAGAGCCTAGGGCTTGCCGATCAAAAGGTCGGCAGTTCGAATCCCCGCGACAGGGTGAGCTCCCGTTGTTTGGTCCCTGCTCCTGCCAACCTAGCAGTTCGAAAGCACGTCAAAGTGCAAGTAGATAAATAGGAAGGTAAACGGCGGGAAGGTAAACGGCGTTTCCATGTGCTGCTCTGGTTCACCAGAAGTGGCTTAGTCATGCTGGCCACATAACCTGGGAGCTGTACGCCGGCTCCCTCGGCCAGTAAAGCGAGATGAGCACTGCAACCCCAGAGTCGTCTGCGACTGGACCTAATGGTCAGGGGTCCCTTTACACATGAATTCCCCTCAACTTTTAAGTAGTCTTTATAAATAATTCAACCAATTTTTGTGTTTTCTGGCAGTGAATTCTGTATGTTGGGCACCACAAGACTTTGGCTTGATCCTGGCTTGCGGCAGCTCTGATGGGGCCATCTCTCTGCTAAGCTGCAGTGGTGATGGAACATGGGAAGTGAAAAAAATCAGCAATGCACATACAGTGAGTAATTTTAATGGGATTCTTTTATTGTGTATTTCAAATATGGATGTTTATTTTAATGTTTGTGCAACAATTTTATTCTTTGTAAACTGCATAGAAACCTGTTTTGACATTAAGTTGCATATAATAATCAATTTTATTGCAGAAAGTTTTGCTACTCTGTAGTACTGAACTGAAGTTAAAATGAAAAGCCGCATATGGGAAGGCCCATATTCCAGTGGTTAGGGTGCATACGTGGAAGAAGACAGTCCAAAGTTCAGTTGCTGATGTTTCCATTTAAGAAAATCCTGGTAACAGGACTGGAAAAGATGTCTGCCTTAAAATACTTTAAAAAGCAGAGAACTGGTGCTAGTACAATAGGCAGTAGCTGTCTAGATCGACTGGCAGTGAAAGGCAGTTTCATAGGTCCAAACAAATAAAATGAAAAAGTTAGCATTGACTCAGGGCCTTCATTTCTCGACATAATTGTAGTGTTCTGTTTAACATGAAGTATTCAGAATAGCATGATAAAGGGTATGCTTAGTATGCTACTTCAGTAAGTATCCTGTCATTATGTTAGTTGTGTTAAGAAATATTTGGATGCTTGCTTTGGCTGCAAATAGGAAGAAACTGCATAAATTTGTGTTCTTGCATAGATTGGCTGCAATGCTGTTAGCTGGGCCCCTGCAGTTGTACCAGGAAGCCTTATAGAACCGCCGTCAAGCCAAAAACCAAACTACATTAAGCGTTTTGCATCGGGCGGCTGTGATAACCTTATCAAGATTTGGAAGTAAGTTTTCCTGACAATTTACCTAAAGTCTTCCTATATGACAGGCCTTTCTTTATATTTCCTCTTTTCAACCTCCCGCCACCCACACTCCTCCCAAGGTATTAAAATTGCTTTAAAAGGCTTGATTTCTGACTCTAACCTCGCTCACTCACGCTCATTCCATGTCAATCCGTGCACTTCCATGCCTTGGAGTCAAAATGTCTTTATCTGGAGTTTCAAACAGCAGCTGTCTTCTGAAGAGACTTACAAAAAAATTACCTCCATATTCACAGGCAGCTTCAAATTTGGCATGGGAAGCTGCTGTTTAAAACAGAAAGTCCTACAAAACCCGTGTTATAAATGAAGTGGGTTGTCAGAATAAGGCTTTATGAAATTCTTCTCCTTTATGTTTCTTGGGTATGGGATCAGCCTGCTATTTGTAGTGTTGCTTTGACAGAATGGCTGTCCCAACTTTAGGTTTTTGCTGTTGTTTTGTGAAAGGTTAGCATATTTTATTGTTATTACTGTTATTGTTTAAATTTATATAGTCATCCGTAGATCTCAGGGCATTTCACAACATATAATTACTATATAAAAAGCACAAAATACATAATTAAATATAAGAAGGAAAACAAACCAAGAATCCCCCCCATCCCATGATACATTTTTTAAAAGGTTTTTTATTAAGTCAAATACAATCTATGTTCTACTAATAAATTTGTGGATGTTTATTCAAAACCTGCCAAGGTCCAAGTCTTTTTGTTTTTCTTTTTAAATGATTTGTAAATAGTTCCCATTCTTCTTGAAGTCACAGGTTGTCCTTCTCACGTAGTTTATATTGCCAATTCCGCATAGCTCATAAGTTTTTCTTGCCATTGTTCTTTCATTGGGACTTCCTCATTCTTCCATCCTTGTGCTAACAAGACTCTTGCCGCTGTTGTAGCATACATGAATATATTCTTTGTTTTCTTTAGCAGGTCTTGTCCTAAAATCCCTAACAAAAATGCTTCTTTTTTTTTAAATAAATGTCATTTTGAACATTTTTTTTTTAGTTCATTGTATATCATCTCCCAATTTTTTAAAATTTCTCTACATTCCCACCACATATGATACAAGGTACCTTCTTTTTCTTTACATTTCCAACCATCCCATGATACATTTAAAAGGACATGGGATGTCAATCAGCCAAAGGCCTGCTTGAAGAAAAACGTTTTCGCCTGGTGCCTAAAGGTGTATAATGAATACGCAAAGTGAATCTCCCTGGGGAGAGCATCCCACAAACAGGAAGCTTGTTCTCATATTGGCCAGACCTCTCATGGAAGGAAGCACATGAAAAAAGAGCCTCAGAGGATGATCTCAGGGTCTGAGAAGGTTCATATGGAGAGAGGCAGTCCTTGAGTTATTGTGGCCCTGAGCCATTTAAGGCATTATAGGTTAAATTGGGCCCAGATAACTGGCAGCCAGGATTACAACACTATAACAAGCTTCTGCATGGGAAATACGGTGAGAAGATGTTTTGTTTTGCTCTTTCTAAATTTGCACCTTTCTCCCTCGAATCCTGCCAGAGAAGAAGATGGCCAGTGGAAAGAAGAACAAAAACTTGAAGCTCACAGTGACTGGGTCAGAGATGTAGCCTGGGCCCCCTCCATAGGCTTGCCAACAAGTACTATTGCCAGCTGCTCACAGGTATATATCGAATGGCTGAATGGAGTAAATGATATACAGTTACTTTTCACATAACATTGAGCTACTATAGGCAAAGAAAGCTCCCGAGACCACCACCCTCTGCTTAGAAGCTGTCGTTGGATCCAGAGTTTCCATAAGTGAAACTCGGCTAATAGAAAGTTATTTGGAAGATAGGGTTGGGGGGGAGAGAGATGTAGTTTTCACCAATTCTTCCCTTCCCCTGTATCTCCCCAAAATCAGAGTAGTATGGAAAGTGGTGCAGAAGGCTTCAGGAAGAAGGGGAGATCAGCAGAATCACTTCCCCAAGCCTTCCTCCTCCAGGAGTCTCTGCTAGATCTCAGGCCCTACAGCAACTGGAAAGAGTCTGGATCCAACTGACTTTTTTTAAAAAAAAATCATATATTTTAGTTTCACTTTATTTCACCTAGCAAAAGATGTCCCTCTCACTGATCTATAAAATTCATAATCTAAAAGTGCAATTGCTGATTTATCAGTACACTGCTGACATGGCGTATACATCCAACAGGCTAGTTTGGGTAGCTCCGCAATTGATAACCGAGTCAAGCTTGCGGGAATTCATTGTGGCGCAGTCCTTTCTGGGCTGTACCACTTAGTCTTCAGATTTGGGGTTCCATATTTGATGTGCCATGTAAAAATAAAAATAATCTCCCTGCATACGGAAAGCTGGCATGTTAAAAGTTTTCAGTGATATTTATTTAAAAATAGTAAAAGTAAGCCTTCCATGTTCAGTTGTACAATGGCACACTTAAAGTTTGAAACAGTATAATCCAGGTAAAACCTATCCAGGGATGGGGAACTTTGCCCTCCAGATGTTGTTTGACACCAACTCCCACCAACCCCTGACAGTAGGGCCAATGGTCAGGAATGATGGGAATTGTAACACTCTATGTATTTTATACTACAAGTTTCTCACCTCTGACCTGTGTCAATATGCTATGTCTGTAAACTTGCTTGTTGGGAAATGTATACAATATTTTTATGGGCCAACAATTATGGGCTTCTAAATGGTGCAGCCACATGCCTTTGGGATGCTGCCTGAGTGGTTCTGAAAATAAGATGCCCTTGATAAGGAGGCCTTGCTGAATGTGAGCTTGCCCTTGTCCTTACAGCTTTGCTTGTTGTTTTTCTAGGATGGCAGAGTGTTTATCTGGATGTGTGATGATCCCTCTGGAAATTCATGGTCACCAAAATTGCTACACAAGTTCAATGATGTAGTCTGGCATGTTAGCTGGTCCATTACTGCAAATATTCTTGCTGTGTCTGGAGGAGATAATAAAGTGAGTGTAAAGCATTTTATTCTTATACTTTCAGTCACATGGCCATATGCAGGTATCAATCTAACTAGTTCTTATGCTCATGAGATCCAAATTTTTCAGTTCTGATCCTTATTTGTAATCAGAGAATAAACCAGCTTTCCAATTTGGATATATCAGGAAACTAAATTAACAAATGGCTGCATTTCAGTGTGAGAAACGGAGGAGGAGAGTGCACAAACCCAAGGTTTCTTCTTGTTTTATAAAGATAAGGTTTATAATACCAAGATCATCATATCTAAACCAGGCCTATATCTTCCTAGGTTCTAGCAGTGTGTGAGAGGGGGGATCTACTTTTTCTATAAATTTAATAACTTTTTTTAAAGTTAAAAACAGACATCAGTTAACCATATTTTCACTAAGTTGTATTGACTTTAGCGATGTTGGAAGAACGTTGTAAATTTAAACATTAGCTTGCCTTGTGTGAATTTAATTGAATCTGTTTGGAGTGGGAATACTATGCTGCCTCAAATATGAAATGACTGGCAACCATTGGCAAGGGGAAATTTTCAGAATAAACTCATGTTGCCAAGTGCAGTGGATTCTAAAACCTGGGCAAGAACTAAACACTCTTATTCTGATCTTTTACAGGTAACTTTATGGAAAGAATCTGTAGATGGACAGTGGGCGTGCATCAGCGATGTTAATAAGGGCCAGGGTGCAGTATCTGCTATTACAGAAGGGCAACAGAATGAACAGTGACAAATGGGTTAACATCAATCCCAAATTATCAATGCAAGGAAATAGACATGATTTTTACTACTTTTCTTATTAAACCAAATTTATTTGATCTGGCACAAGCAAAGCTAACTGGTTGCAGGAAAGCTATACATACCATAGCATTTTGCCTTAATTGACACTTGGTAAAATTCAAGGCAAACTGTACATCAAAAGGTATTGCTCAGTTGCAGTGAGATTTTTTCTTTTAAGCATCACTTCATTTTCTTCTTTAATTTGCTGGGGAACTCTTGATAAGCCTTCCATTAACTCCTCTCCATTAGGAGGAGAGGAAAAGTTTCTATGGATCAATATCTCTCTTTCAGAATGACTTGTTTTACTTACTACAGTCTTCTTATCATTTAAAGCCTGGTAATGTTTTCTCTTTCAACAAAAAGAAAGAAACTCTGCATCAGATACCTAATACAGAATTTGAACTTAAGCAAGAGAGATGGAGACTGCCATTTACACATGGAGAAGGATTACCAGAAATTCAAAGTTGCTTTTGTTCTACAGTTTGCCCTTCTATTAGTTGCAAGTACTTGTGAAATTGACCTCCAAAATATTATCAAGCTAATAAACTCTAAGCCACTTTGTGTACCTCTTTTTGTTTAAAAGAAAAAATAAAGTCTGATCAAAACAATCTCAAATGTTTGGAAAGAAGGCTACTTTTTTACAGAGGTTATTTTATATATTTACTCCCCCTGTAAATATGTATCATCAAGTTATTGGTCCAAAGCCTGCTTTTCCTTTTAACCAAAGGGTTGCTTCATAAAGAAGTAGAGTGAGAACAGCAAGAGCTTAAGAAGAGCAAAATCTTTCTGTGTGACAGAGAAGGAGATGGGGCGACAGTAAACGCTGACCGAGTTAAAAGTATTAAGAGCCAGATTTGAGGACAGCGATCATTTCTTAAGCAGGCTAGTTCTTTTCAGCCTCCTATTCTGCTTCGGTCAGATATCATGGGCAGTAATGTGTCTGCATCTGGGCACTGCAGTTTTAGAAGGGTATCAACAATCTGGAATGTGTATAGAGAAGGAAGCCAAATGAAGGCAAGGAGTCTGGAGAACAAGTCCTATGGTGAAAAGTTGAAGGAGTTTGAGAAGAGATGTGATATGATGTTCATCTATCATACAGATGTTGGGGCCATTTTTTCTGATGCTCCAGAGGGTAGGACCTGAAGCAACAAATTTAAACACAGGGTGAGTTTCTGCCTGTCAGTTGTTGTAGGAGTGAATTACCTGTGTCAGCACAGGATTGAACTACCGTACTTTTCTGTGTATAAGACTATGCTAAAAAGTGGGGGTCATCTTATACATGGGTAGTGCATAGGGTGGACGGTTGATTGGTTGCTGCTGCGACTGTCAACAACTATTGTGTGTGTTATTGGTTGCTGCGTCAATGGGTGGTGTTGATTGGCCGACGCTCCGGCAGTTGGGCGGGCGATTGACAGCCTCTACTGGTGATGGGACAGACGGGAGGCAGATTTTGCGACATGTGCGGGTGGATGAGCGATTTTCAGCACACACACACCCAAAAAAAGCTCAACAACTGTGTGCCATCTCCCCCATTTTCTTAAATTTGAGTCCCCAAAAATAGTGGGTGTCTTATACATGGGTGTGTCTTATAGATGGCTCTACCTGGTGCAAAAAGCTGTGGATAGACTGCTGATGGAGTGCTCAAAAGCTTGCACTGGCTGCATACCAGGCCAGGTTCAGGGCTCGTGTGTTAATTTACAAGGCCCTTGACAACTTGGGTGCAGGATACCTCAAGGACTGTCTGATTCATTGTAACCCTGTCTGATCACTGAGGTCTTCAGAGGAGTCGCTGTTAGTGCCCCCCCATGGCAAGGATGCATGGCTTATATCAGGGGTCAGCAAACTTTTTCAGCAGGGTGCCGGTCCACTGTCCCTCAGACCTTGTGGGGGGCCGGTCTGTATATTAGGGAAGAGGGAAAAAAGAATGAATTCCTATGCCCCACAAATAACCCAGAGATGCATTTTAAATAAAAGCACACATTCTACTCATGTAAAAACACACTGATTCCCGGACCGTCCACGAGCTGGATTTAGAAGGCGATTGGGCCGGATCCGGCCCCCGGGCCTTAGTTTGCCTGGCCATGGCTTATATCAACCAGCAGCTGTGCATTCATGTGGGTCTACTTTTATGGAACTCCATTCCAGCTGCGAAAAATAGGCCCCTTCCCTTTTTGAACATCTAATGCCTACTGAAGCAGCCACTTTATCTGAATTCTGATGTTAATAGTTTTCACTGATTTTTATCCTTATTGTGTGTTGTCTGTATACCACGTAGAGAAGATAGTAATTGAGCAGTGTATAAATTGCTTGAGTTGTGAGCAGAGAGGTGCCTTGTTCAAATCTCACCTCAGCTGTGAACACACATGCAATCCTATGCATACGCACACAAAGGTAAGACCCCTTAAGCTCGGTGGAGCTTCCAGGAAAGTGAGCATAGGATTGCAGACATGAGCAACTGCAGCATTAGGCTGAACAGGCTCCTGTAAGGATTTTGATATAATGTATGTGATGTGGGTGACCGGGTCTACCGCGCTGGTGGAGAGGCGCAGAAACCTCAAGCTGCGAGGTTTCTGGCATCACGGAGGGGGGGGGATTCCGCGGGAGCCACGCGGATCTCCACAAGAACCCCGGGTAGAGCATCCCGGGGGCGATGTGTTTTGACCACTTTACATCCCTCATACCTTCATAATGCCCTACGTACCCAAGCTGGATACAATTATATTAAAACAATATAAAAGCAAATCAAGCCACAAAGCCAACGATAAAAAGCAAGAGCAGTTAAGATCAGCAACAGCAAAATAAACCAATGACCTTCACTGGCTGATGGAAGATCACCAAAGAGCTGGCTCAGTGGGGGCCCCCAGAAGGCGAATGCCAAATCCGCTGCTAAATTTGCTATAAGCTTTATTTGTACATATCTCAGATTTGAGAAGTTTTCTCCCTTTATAGATGTTGGCTTAAACACTTAACAACTGTAACATTCTGTTTCAATGGGGGCATACATATAAGATCTCTAAGGTCAGTATTTCTGAGAACACTTCTAGATCAAGCTATTATGTCAGTGCCATAGCAAAGATAGATGCTTTCAGCTGATAAATGTTGCCCTCTTGCCCCTGAAACCCAGCCCAAAGGAATGCTTTGTTTTAATAGCAAAACCTTCACAAAAGGTCAGGTTTACTTGTTACCCTTCTGTCTACAGTTTCCACCATTAGCTCAGAATCTGATCACCCAGGCCATATGTCTCTGTTTTTTTTTTTTAAGGTACGAAAAATGGAATGGAAAAATCTACCATGCTGGAAAAAGCACAATCTTCCCTCCCTAAAGAGGGAGGCATATTTGCCAGTGTTGTGATTGTACCTTAATATTCAATTTAAAAAAACACCTATGGTGCTGTGGAACATACCGTATTAGGCAATTTGCTAGGTAATACATTGAGGGTCTTTAATAGAGTGTTCTGCTGCATGAAAAATGATTTATTGCCTTCTGTTGATAGCAGATTTGCAATCCTACTTATTCTTCAGTTCAAAAGAACTTACTTCCAAAAGGAAGCTTAGGATCACAGCCAAACTATAAGAAGTAACGGGGAAAACCCAAGAACTGTTTTTTGAGTAGTTTGGATCAGTTTAACCATATTGAAACTATCACACAAACAGGGAAACGAAAGAGGAATATGCAGAATTTCTCACATAACCAAAAAAAACGTTCTCTAGTTTAAAAAATTGTATTTTTGTCATATAGCTAAATATGTTGTAGACATTCCTACCTTCAAAGCAGTTCACGAAAGCACTACAACTAAAAAATGGCAACAAAATAAAACCAGCATCATTTGGAAGGAGGGGGGTGAATCTTAAAACTAAAAGCTAGGTGATTTTTTTAAAAGTCGTAACAGCATGTCAAAGGCTTAAAAGCGTAATGCCCAAATGAACTTCTCTGTTGTTGTTGTTTAGTCGTTTAGTCGTGTCCGACTCTTCGTGACCCCATGGAACATAGCACGCCAGGCACTCCTGTCTTGCACTGCCTCCCGCAGTTTGGTCAAACTCATGTTCGTAGCTTCGAGAACACTGTCCAACCATCTCGTCCTCTGTCGTCCCCTTCTCCTAGGGAGAGAACTTCTCTAGGGAGTGAATTGGTTGTGGCAACAGAAAAGTCATGGCGTCTCCAAAATAACCCTGGGAACTGTAGTTTGTTTAGGCCTTTGTTAACAAACTACAGTTCCCAGGATTCGTTGAAGCAAGTTGTTCCTTAAAGTGGTATAAAGAGAACTTTAGATGCATGGTGTGGATGTGACACTAGTCTCATGGCGCATGCAGCTGTAACTCTGAATGAGATTGGATGCAGAGCAAGGCCCTAATAGACAGGAAGGATTCTATGGGAAGAGGTGGTGCTTTCAAATATCCTGGCCTCATACTATTTAAGATTTGGGTTGTAAGAACCAACAGGTCCTACACACCACGATAATGATAATTATCTTGATTGTCAATAGATCAACATGGCACAGCCCCTTCCCATCCCACCCACTAGTGAAGTAGTCTCCAACTTTTTCAGACTTGGGATCCACCTTCAACCCAAACTTTGCATTTGGAAACCCAATTCTTATTCAGACCATATATTTGTATAGTGTTGGTGCTGCTGACTGTTGTGAACAACCTTGGATCACATTGTGAAGTGGGTCCTGGTCCACCTGTTGAAGAGCAATGCACAAAAGGAGAGGCAGGAGGGGAGGCAGGGAGAAATGAGAAGGATCCAGACTTAGGCTTGCTCTGGCTCAACTGATAATGATCTCCGAGGATCTCTAGTAGCGTATTTCCCCAAAACTGGATTTTCAGAAGCCATCAACCAATGCTGCAAGTTCAGGAAGAAGGGCATTGGGAGCACAAGAGTGAGGAATTGATTTGCATCATATTTCTGTATGGAGCTTTCCATTTCTGAAGGTATCTGTGGGTATCATATAACTTACCTGAGTAACTTACCTGCTAAAATCTAATTAATGCATTAAAAGGTTAATACCATAGAGTATGCTGTCCTACCAGGGACCCAGGTGGTGCTGTGGGCTAAACCACTGAGCCTAGGGCCTGCTGATCAGAAGGTCGGCGGTTCAAATCCCTGTGTCGGGGTGAGTTCCCGTTGCTTGGTCCCAGCTCCTGCCAACCTAGCAGTTCGAAAGCACATAAAAATGCAAGTAGATAAATAGGAACCGCTATAGCGGGAAGGTAAACGGCGTTTCCATGTGCTGCTCTGGTTTGCCATAAGCGGCTGTGTCATGCTGGCCACATGACCTAGAAGCTATACGCCGGCTCCCTCGGCCAATAATGCGAGATGAGCGCGCAACCCCAGAGTCGGTCACAACTGGACCTAATGGTCAGGGGTCCCTTTACCTTTACTTTAAGCTGTCCTACCAGGCTTAGCTATGTCACTTTCATCTTTACCTTGGGAGGAAATAGGTAATCAAGCCTAGTACCTGAGCAGCTCAGCATGTGAAGAGGTTTGAGCAGGTTGCTGCAACTCAACTGCATGGCTCTCACTAGCCATTTTGGTGTTCCTATATCAATAATTTGGAATTTTTACCACTTTGCAACCAAGCAAGTTTTATTGCCTGTGCAACTTTTCTGAATCTGATCTTTGGATAGTTTGTAAGTAAACCATTTTTTTAACTTGCCAAACATGTGGTCTTTTCCTATGCTGGGGTAAGAGGGAGACTTCTTTTCAAGGGGACATTTTGGAACTCAAGAGGGGCACATTTTAAAGGTCTAACTGCCTATATGTCCACATTTTGTTTTGCGGCATATTTTGTGGCATTAAATCTGCACGGGGGGTCTCTCGCCAAAGAATAGTACTTGTCTCCAACTTGGATCTTGCTACCCAGGAATTCTCTCTCTCTAAACAAAAATTTTAGGGGTGCTCTAATTTTGACTCAAGAAAATCACCATAGTGGTTTTATAGTTCAAATTGGGATTCACAAAATGTTATGGGCTATGTGTCCCCTTGTGACTCCCCAGAAAAAACTGTGTGTGCGCGCGCACGCGCCAGCTGTATCTTATTATTGTCCTCTTGCTATATACAAATTATTAGACAAATCAGATTTTTTCAAAAACATTAGTTTCTTGAAGCTAATGCATTAAATGCATTTTCTTATGTTTACTGTTTAACTTAATTGAAATGTGTTTCCAAGGAATGCCTAATACTACTTGGACTGAAAGGTATTATGTACACAAAGCAAACATTACTGATGACTATTTAAAGGCTTTCAACACTGCTCTCCATTAATTCATACGTGCAGGAAGTATTGGTAAGACGTTTTTCTGCCTCTTGCTTAGCATTGCTTTACATTGTTAAAAACATATACAGTACTGAGTTCATTAATGTATGGGGATCCTGGCTCTATGTGCCAAATTTTATTAAATGAAGGACTAATTAAAACTTTAGCAGTTCATGTGACTCACCTATTGAGTTTAAAACAAATAGTTTATTTTAGAATGCACCAGTTTTCTTTGTGTTGCAGGTCGATACAGCTTGAATCACAGGCATCTTTTAAAGACAACCATGTTTATCAGAAACATGGTGGTAGGAATGCTTCTTATCTGTTCTCTCTGGACAGAGACCACCACAGCCGGTTCCAGTTTTTTAAGTCCTGAACAACCAAAATCTCAGGTAAATGCCGAACACATTGCTATGGCTCCACAGTGATACTTTATAAAAAGGTGTTTCATCCTGGACAGTTAATCATTTGCCTGTTGGGTTTGCATGTGATTTGTTTTTAGCAGAGAAAAGTCTCCCCAAAACCTACAACAAAGTTCCATCGCCGAGATGCAGAAACATTTTTGGATGTTCATGGAAGTGAGACTGAGAGGGACAACAATGGAATAGAAATAAAGGTAACTACTCCATACCCTCCAACATTTCTCCAATAAAAATAGGGACATCCTAAGGAAAAGTGGGATCAAATCAGATACCAGGACAGCTTCTCTAAACCAGGGATGTCCCTGGAAAATAGGGACACTTAGAGCAGGGGTCCCCAAACTTACCCGGCTTTGGGCCGGATGCCCACTGCGCCGATTGCGTGGTGGGCCAGAGGGTGGGGGAGTGCGCACGGCTGTGTGCGCCCATGCGCAAACACTATTTCTGGCACACTCCCGACTTCAAAAGTGCCGGAAATAGCTTGTGCGCATTTGCAGAAGCCTCCTCCGACCCGGAAGTACACCGGAAATGATGCTTGCGCGTGCACACAAGCTATTTCCGGCGCTTTTCCGGGTCAGAAGTCGGCAGCCGCGCCGCGCCATGCTGGTAAGAGCGGGTGGCGGCAGCGGGGGTCCCCGGGGGCCGCATAAAAGAGCATTGGGGGCCATATGTGGGCCCCGGGCCGTAGTCTGGGGTTCCCTGACTTAGAGGGTCTGCTACTCCCCACGCCTGCTGCCCCAAATCAACTTGTCCCATACAAATTAAGAGTAAAACATTTCCCCTCCTCCCAAAACATTTTACTGTACATAGTATCTTAACAAAAGGGGGGGGCGGCATTAGACATAACATTTAGCATTTTCATGTACAAATAGTCACTGCCCAAAATCATACTCCAGCCAGAGATCAGTGCATATACAGATAACCTCATGCGCAGGGATATGATTATGGGTAAACCAAAGGGCCAGAACCTTGAATCTTTTATGCTGGGTCTCGGATCTCTTGCCTTTCTACTCACTTTTAAAACTTTTATTTTTCATTTGCTTACAGGGCAGATAGGGGTTGTAACTGAAGTCATTTTAGTATTTAGTATCTAGACACTGAACAGGATTCTTATTTGCAACAAGAATGAGATAATGAAGGACAGTACCCAGAAACTACTCTCCGTACAGTATATGAAAACGGGACATTCTTTACCACCTAATTTGGTATTTAGGTTTTCCAATAACCTTGAGAGAAGAAGGTACGAACAGAAGAGTCGGATAAGCTTTGCTGATAACTGGCTGCTTTACATTCTTGCTGCGTCTGAAACAAAACAATGTCCTTGTGGCATGGATAAACGTTCTGTGGCTCTCTGTATATATTGCCGAGATAGAGCAGGGTCTGGTCTGTCTAAACCAGGCTTCCTCAAACTCGGCCCTCCAGATGTTTTTGAGACTACAATTCCCATCATCCCTGCTAGCTAGGGATCCTGGGAGTTACAGGCCAAAAACATCTGGAGGGCCGAGGTTGAGGAAGCCTGGTCTATACAGTCTTGTCATACTATGTCCAGGATAGTGTCAAATGCCTGTTCCCAGAACATTCTGACAGTATCACAGGGCCACCACAGGTAAAATAGGGATTTCCAGTCTCTCTTGGACCAAGAACACAATGAAGTCATGCATGCAGGAATAAGGTGCGATGTCTGCAGAAATGACTTGTGCACTGCAGATGAGTTTGTCCATAAAAAGTGTTTCAGACTAGTTTCTGAAAGGGAAGCTCTTATGTGGCAGCTTCCCACACAGTTCTTAACCCTTCCATATTGGCCACAAAGCTCCAAATGTAACAAATTATAAATACAGTGGTACCTCTACTTACGAATAACTCTACTTACGAATGTTTCTACATTCTACATTCTACGAATGGAGCTCCGTCCGCCATCTTGGATGCGGTTTATTATTATTATTATTATTATTATTATTATTATTATTATTATTATTATTAATTTTAACGTCCTGCAACTTTTCTTAGTTCACTGTTCCCTTTGAAATTGGCATGAAAATCTCAGAAGATCAGTACAAAGACTATGGCCCAATACTGGAGAAGCTTCTGGAAGACATACTTGTTGAAGGCAATAAAGGTAACATTTCCTCATTCAAGGAACCAGGGTTCTTACCCAAATTCAATCCACAAGGTATTTGGAGATCAACTTAAATAGTAATAATAATATACCCCGTATAACACAACTTGAATATCCTCCCCTAAGTGTACATCAGTCCATGCAGGTGAAAGATCATAGCAGTGATAAAACAATGACATCAGCTGCAAAGGCAACTAACTCAATGCATTCTCTGCTTTTGTACAAGCTGTAGGCTCCTTTCAATCTACTTGATAAATATACTGTATCAGCTGTTTCTAGCCTAGGTCATCAGAGATTAAGGCTGCACATGAATGCACATCTACATGCGAGTAAGTTTTGGTGATCAAACAGAACTTGCTTGAGTATATTATGCTTAGGATCTGGTTGCACACCAACAATCCTAAATAGTTACTAGAGAATATTTCTCTTAAACCAGTGCTTGTAAGTAAATATGCTTAGATAGGACTGTACGCATGAATATTTTTGGATTATGCATTCAGAATAACTAGAAGGGCACCATGTTTTTCATTTGTAAATCTCGTGCATTTTCAACACCCATGTCATGATTTAATCATATTTTGAATGTATGGGACTTGTAATCTTAGTGGCAAAATGAGCTCCAGCCTTCCATTTTTGTTCCCTAAGGGTTCCAGACTATGCCTTAAGATACTGTATTTAGAAACCTAAGATCTATTTCTTAAGAAGAATCTTAATACAATAAAGCTGTTTAGAGGTGTAGCACCAGTACATTTGAAATACGGTGTACATTTCTCGTTGCCCCATCTCTAAAAAGACAACTAAATTGATTGATTTCAAACATCTTGACTGCAAGAAAAAGTCTAAGCATTAATACATTTTTGTTTAGAAAAATAAAATGCAATAGGGCGTGGGAAAAAAGGCATGATGGTTATGTACAGAGCCGTAGCTAGGTGATCTTGTGCCCCTGGCAGAACCATCCAGATTGCGCCCCCTAGCCACGGTCAAATTAGATCTTCTTTCCACCTCTTCTCCAACCCCCAACCCCCCCCCCAAATTCAATTCACCCTCTATTTAAAACCATTTCTCCTGAGGCAATAATCAATATATTTATGGACATATTTTTAGCCGATTTTGCACACACACCCAATCGCCTGCTCCCCTGGCAGGGGCCCACCTTGCCACCCCCTAGCTACGGCCCTGGTTATGTAGCACGAAGAGGGAAAGAAAATGTTAGTATACAGTTATATGGAACTGCCAGAGGCTTTTCCACCCAGGTGCTTAAGGTTATGCACATTTTTTGTGCATAAGCAACGGTTATTGGCACCAGATTGGAAGTGGTGGTGGTGCAGGGGACCCAATCTAAACAATGTATCAGGAAATCCTGTTGGCATCCCTGTAGGGTAGCACTCCTGCTAAAAGACCAAGTGTTCTATCAGTAAAGTCACCTATTAATGCAAGAACTTCTGCTGATGCAACAAGACTTCCTATGTCTTGTCTATATCTGCCCTAGTGGGTTGGGGAAACCCCCATAACTAAGAACAGATTTATTATTATTATTTTGCTGAAGTGTTCTCTACCCGCTTTACTGCTACTGATCCCATAGAGTTAACACTTTATGTATGGGGACAATATATATATAGCTTCTCATGTCTACCTTCATTCATATATTACTTGCTCTTTTAACAGGTAGAGCCTTGAAAGTCATTTTACATCAACATAGCTTTTTTATATTAACTACTGCCCTGTTGACCTTTTCAGAAAGCCAAGAAACAGAGTGAAAAAAATTGAAAATCAAGATGGTGGAGTTAACATAACAACTTTACATTGAAACAAGTTTCATGCTTTGAATTCAACTGCTTCAAATCTTACTTTATGCTGACATACCTAATAAATGCCTTTATTACAGAATGTTAAAAGCGTATCTGGCAACTTATTGGAAGATTCTGTGATGGCAAAGCTACAGAGCTTTTTAAGGAAATAAAATAAAATATGCAAATAAGAGGATAGTGGAAAGATTGTAATCAGGGAAAAGAGCTGGGAGACTAGAATGAATTTAGCTAGATACTGTACTATTGATTGCCTCATGCATTTGTTGCAGAAGAATATTTGAGCTTGTGCTTATTTATCAGTTTCTAAAACAGTGTGGAATTAATTTTAAGGAACTATATAACAGTGAAGCAAATAACACATTCTTTCATCAAAGGAAGAACTGTGTTGATACTAGGGAATACAATTGCTACCACAAAAAAAGGATGAGGCTTCCTGTAGTCTGGATCACAGCCGTAACTCTGCAAAGAATGACATTTTTGTTGTATGTTGCATGCACTTCAAAAAAGAAAGTCAAGGGACTCCTAAATTCTACTTTAAGGCAATTGAGCCCATTAGTATATCATGCTAAAGTATACTATGTCCCATGCAGACATACTAGCTCCTAAGAAGATTGCAGCCTGGGCTTTTTAGGTCAGCACAGCATGGCAGTGAAGCAAAGGTTTGGCTTAACATGCTGTCCAAACCTGGTTTCATAGTTATGGTCTTTCCTCCTTAACTGTGTTTTGTAGTTGAGGTTTGTCCTATGGTTAACCCTGACCCTACAGATTGTGATTGAGGAGAGACATTAACCATATTTCTGGGTTAGACCACCAATAGCATCCTGCACTGCCCTAAAAAGCCTGGGGAGGAGCAAAGTGGGTCACCAGAACCTGCTGGATCAGGCCAGTCGCCCATCTAGTCCAGCATCCTGTTCTCACAGTAGCCAACCAGATGCCTGTGGAAAACCCACAAGCGGAGCCTTGCCACAAGAACACTCTCTTCTCCTGTGGTCTCCAGCAGCTGATTTTCAGAAGCATAGCGCCTCCAACCAGAGCGCCAAATCATTCATGTGGTTACAGTAAGCCAAATCTGGGCTTGAGAGTTTCAAGGTCTCAAACAGCCAAGTTTGTGCTCTGGTGGTGTCTTAAAAGATAGGAAAGCGAGAGCTGTCTTATGACTGGAAAGGGACAGCATGGTTTTATTATTCCTGCATATAAACATACATACATACACACATACACCTCACACACGTGTGCAGAAGGAAAAAGTTACTTAGGATGCTATTTTCACAAACATTAGGAAACACTTTTAATAAAACAAACAGAAGTCTATACAGAAGGACCTTTCCATGTAACATGAAGACACTGCTGAACTGAAGGCAAAGGAAGGGCAGAGAACAACAATGTTGGCTTTCCATGTTATTGGTTGCAATACTTTAATTTCTTGCCCATGAGTCATGTATATAATCAACATGTATGAATATTTATATAAAAATATGTTTATTTACAAGTAATCTTTTCAAAGTCCAAATAATACATAATAGAACAATATAGAAACATGGAATCATTTTTCTTTATTAAAAAGGAAACAATGCAGAGGTTAAAACTGCCTAATTAAAACAAAAACAAACCATGGTTTCCCACAAAATAATCTTGAGAGCCCATTTCACTCCCTTGCTTTGTTTAATTACTTTGTGTGTGCTTCAGTTTCTGAAGAACCCAGTATATCTAGAGTAGCCTTCCTCACCCTAAGGCTCTCCCGATGCTGTTGGGACTCCAGCTCCCATCAGTCCCAGCCAGCACGGGAGTGGTGGTCAAACAACATGCAAATGACACCAGATTAGAGATTAGATCTAGAGTATTTTACAGCCCTTTCAGTATCTCTGAGTTGTTATGCAAATTCAGTTCAGTTTAAGGTTCTTGCCATATAATTTATAGACATCCTTAGAAATGATCCTTTGTGCTAATGCATATTGGGGGGGGGGGGAATTACTATCATATATTGGTAATGTATGTCATTACTTCTTTGAGTATATTCATGCTATACCAAATGGAAGGTTTTTAACTAAGAATATACGGTATTGCAGTTACATGGACTGCTGCTTCAAGAGAAATAATCAGACAATTTAGGAGCACTTTCTCTTTTAAAGCTAAGCCTCACCTTACCAGGGGTAGCCATCAGGGTCCACTGCCCATCATTCCTAGTCACTGGCCATGGTGGCTGGAGCTGATGGAAGTTGGAGTCCCAACAGCGTTTGGAGAGCACCATATTGACTACCCTGTACTAAGGCATACCTGGCTTTCTCCTTTCTATTGGAAACTGGCCTTCTAAAAATAATCTCCTTCAGATACATTTTTAAAAAAGCAAATAAAAATTAAAAAAAATCAATATGCTGACAATTTTTTGGCTGCCCAAGATAATTAAAAATTAAAAAAGAAAGCCACTCTTAAGAATAAAATCAACACTAAGGCACCTTAAAAGGAATGGAACAAATAGCAGAAGGGAGGGGAAGCAGCAGGAAAAGGTGTGAACTTTAAAGGACTGTGGTTCAAAATTAAGCACTTGTTAATATTTTCCTTGTTTCCAGAAGTCACAATATCCAAGCTGGTCAACATTATTGTGCAAGTTCCAAATTTATATTTACATAAAAAGTATTCCCTCATCAGCTCTTTTCCACACTCCCTTGTGCTTCCCTACAAGTCATATACTCTTTTTGTGTTTTGTCTTAGAATGCCTAACATGGCAGGCAATGACACTTCCTTGAGCTGAGCAATCTCTTTCACGGTGTGCAGAGCTACTCCTGGATGTGAATACTGGCATACAGTTTTGGGAACCTGGAAAAAGAAGCAGCAGAGTTTTAGGAGATAAGGCTATTGTCTGCATTTGTGCCTTCAATATTTCACATTTAACAAACTCCCATCCATCTTTGATTCCATTATCTTTGAGTATTTCTGACCATGGGATCTCACCCAGCAGAATCATAGGATGGTAGAGTTGGGACCACAAGGATCATCCAGTCCAGGCATCCCCAAACTTCGGCCCTCCAGATGTTTTGGACTACAATTCCCATCTTCCCTGACCACTGGTCCTGTTAGCTAGGGATCATGGGAGTTGTAGGCCAAAACATCTGGAGGGCTGCAGTTTGGGGATGCCTGATCTAGTCCATCCAGTTCAACTCTCTGCTGTGCAGGAATATTTTGCCCAACATGGGGCTCAAACCCATGATCCTGAGATTAAGAGTCTCATGCTCTACCAACTGAGCTATCCCTCAGTAGCTCCTTTAGCTTTTTGAAATCAGCCTTCTTAAATTCCAGATGGTATGTCAGACCTCCTGCAGCTGCTTCTTTCTTGTAGTTTTCTTGCTCATTAACAGGTTTCTGTAGCACCACCTCAGTTTCCTGCGCTACTATCCCCAGTACCAGGTGTTTCCCTGTCATCTGTAATATTGTCTCTCTCCCCCCCTCAGGATTTACTTTAAGCTCTTCTGATCAGGTTTGTGAGACTCTTAGTCAACACATTCTTGCCAACCATTGTGAGGTGCAGCCTATCTCTTGACAGAAGTCCTTCCTCGATGAAGCGGAGACCATGGTCCAAGACCCCAAAGCTTTCCTGACAACCCCACCTGTGTGGGCAGTGATTGACTTTTGATATTTCCCCCTCTCTTCCTGGGCCATGACTTTCAACAGGAAGGAGTGATAAAAAAAAAACCCACTGCATTACACTATATGAAGCGCCTGCTTAACCTTAAACCATTAACATTTTCTTTCATACTACACCCTAAAACATGAAAGGACGTTTTTTTAAATGAAGTATTAATCAGCACACAATAAAGGGACAAAGGATTGCAAATAAAACAAAATACCTTACCTGCCTAGGAAGGAAATATGGCGCATCTGTTTCTACAACTATTCTACTTAAAGGGATTTTCTGAACTGAATCTCTAGCCTCTGTAGCAGATGGATATGTCAGCAATGCTGTGAATCCAACAGTAAGATTTGGAAAGTAGTCCAGCAATGGTTCTATGGCACTGTACCTGCCAGTAAAGCAATGCCTAAGATAGAGAAAACAATGGTCATTCTGCAACATATGATGGCCAACCAGCAACAGGAAAGCAGTAATGCTAGCCATACTAAAGACCACACAGCAAGCTGAACACTGAATGGTGGCTGCTATGTTGTTAATTTCTTCTTGGAATAAAAGCCACACTTCAGCTAAAATTTGTTGTGGAAGGTGCAGGTTATAATTTTAATACAGTGGTCCCTCGACTTTCGCATTACTCGGCATCCGAAGTTTTCGACGACTTACGAACAGGAAAAATGGCCGCACACTTACAAATTTTTCTACATCCGAACGGAAACAATATTTAAATGCAGTTTCCTCGACTTACAAATTTTTCCGAATATTTTTTTTCCTATGGGAAACCACTTTTCAACTTACGAACTTTTTGACCTACGAATGTGCATTCGGAACGGATTAAGTTCGTAAGTCGAGGGACCACTGTACTATATTCAAGGAATTACCGAATCTAGTTTCAATGAAATAGAGACCTTCGAAGCATTCAAGTTATGTCTTAATTTTCACTTGTGATTTTAGAATGCTGGTCTGAAAAATTAAATGGTAACTTTTTTAAATAGAAAGGGAGATTGCTCAGGTGTCCATAAATCTCTGGCCTATTCTATTCTATATACTGTTACTGTTACTACTACTACCATTAATAACAACAACAACAACAACAACAACAACTTATTTATACACTGCAACAGCAACTTATTTATACACTGCCTTTTTCCCTGACAGGAAATCATGGCAGCTTACAGATAAAATAAGAACAGCTAAAAATGCTGGGGTGGGTGGGAACAATAATTAAAAAACAATTAAACATCCAACACATATCTTTATGAGAGGTCTACTAAAAACATACAATCACAACACAAACTGCATGGCACCAGCCCCCACATTAAAAGCAGCCAGTTCCCCAAAGCATGTTCGAACAAGAAAGTATTCACTTGCCAGTGGAAAGACAAGGAGTGAGCCAGCCTAACTTTTTTAGGGTGGAAGTTTCGAAGTCTGGGAGCAGCCACCGAGAAGGCCCTCTCCTGCATCCCCACTAAGCATGCCTGAGGGTGGCAGGACCAGGGGAAGGGCCTCCCCCAAGGATCTCAGAACCCAAGCGGGCTTCTATGAGGGAATACATTCTTTCAGATAGCTTGTACCTAAGCCCTATACTGTACATCTTTGTAAGTTATAACCAGGGAATCACAGCCATACAGATTTTTAGGACCTCTGGCCTTCAGCTACTTTTTAATGTCAAGGATGGGTAGACTTAAAAGTATTTAATACAATTACCTGTGAATCTTGTAGTCTTTGGGTACACATTTTTTCATGATTTCCAACAAGTCATCATCAGCATCTCTGCAGTGAATTACCAATGGTTTCCTTAAGGAAACAGCAAGATTCAGTTGCCTTTCAAATACCTGAAGCAAGCAAGAAAGGAGTATATCTTCAAATGCTATTAGAACTGCTCCGAGAACAAAAATGTAAGATGCGTGGAAAACAATCTAGTACCTCACTCCACCACTACCATTTATAATCTTACTACTTTTATCAACACAGTCCATTTTGTTAGGGAGTGGGGGGACATAAGAGAGAGAACTGTCCAGGAGCACATTTTCATTTATTTCATTTAAAAAGACATTAAAGGAGTAGACTGGCTGAGCTTCAGTGTCAGTATTGTACATGATGCTGATGCAATTAGGAAACACCACGTACAAAACGGAAAGTAATATGAATAATTTAACATTGGATAAACAGATCAAATTGTAGATACTGACACGTTCAATAGATTTCCACATGCAACAGCTGCTGTAGGAAAGGAAGGCAATTTTTACCAGTTCCTCTTCCTTCCTGCAGCTTCCTAGCCACTGAACAGCTGCTCAATAAAACTTAGGGACTCTTCAAAAGAGCCCTAGGGGGTTGCAAGGGGGGAAACCAGTAACTTTGGATCCAAGCCGTTCAATCTATAGTTCTGTGTCTGCAGCAAGTTTTTCGAACATGTTTTGTTGAGAATTGTTCTTTTGCAACCAAGTGAAATTACACACGATGATGCATTTTTCTTGCATTCTTCCTGCTCTGACCACTTACCTGAGCTATCGACCAAACATTTCTGCTAGTAGGTTGTTTGCTACCATGTACCATTGCAATACTACTTTTGGATGTAGAAATCACTTGCTGCTGAAATTCCATAATATGGGATATGTCTCTTTTGCTAATGTATTCAAACCAAAGCCTATTACGAGTGATTAGATAACAGAAATGCTTAGAATTATTTCAGCTACATATCACCCCCATGTTTTAGGTCAGCACTGCACGTTAATAAATTTAATTAGCCCTACAAAAATGATTTAGCAACCAATCCTCTTATTCTGTGGACTGCAATATACTCCGAGCAATGGACTTAAAAGGGTTTTTTTCCCCAAAAGAAAGCTACTATCATCTCAACTTAGTGGGCTTTTTGAACAACTCACAACTTTACAGACCAATGACATCGTACGAAGTGAATGACGTTTCTTCACAAATCTTGAGACATTGAGCACAAAAAGTAACAGCACTCTCCTTTACCTTATGCTGCGTTGAGACCTCAGTGCTACATTTATAAGAGTAATCCAGCCCCATTTCTCCAAAGGCAATAGCTTTGGGGTGCCTCATTGCCTGTAAGATACTTCTTTCATGAAGGTCTGTGTAATAACGTGCAAAGTGAGGATGACAACCAAATGCCCCCCAAACCATGTCTTCCTTTAATAAATCTTCCCATAAGTAGTTGTTCAATGTACGAGGATCACAAAAGTCAGCTATACATCCCTGAAATTCTTTAGGAAAGCTGCTACTGTAAGTCTTTCGAAACTTAGAAAAAGTGCCCCTGAAAGCTGTCTTTGTATATAACATATCCAAATGGCAGTGGGTATCAATAAACCCTTCTTTTAAATATTTAGGCAGGTCATCAGGCAAATCCTGGTTTACACATTGATTGACAAAAGACTCTGACTTGCGACGAGGTGTGGAAAAAATAGGAACACATGATGCTAGTTCTTTACTCCGTCGTCTGTTTTTCTCATCGACCAGCTGAGAACCAAGTGACCGGGGCCTAACACGCATACAAGGTTCTTTATCCTTTGGTGTAGTTGATGGACTATCAGCTGAGGTATCTAATGAAACATCACAAAGATGGGAGGCATATGAGGTATCTTCAGAAGAAAATGAAAAAGGAGAACAATCCACTGGCTTGCTGCAGCTTGTCCAATACTTTGTATAGTCACTCATCCTGCGATTGTACAAATGAGAAGGATACTTCACCAACTCTGTTGCCAACAGTGTTTTGGCGTCCATTGTTTTTGGTGTACTGTGGTTTGGGATAGAATCCTCCTGGGAGAAAGTACTTGGTGGTTCTGCATCCTCCATGTCAGACCAATCACTTTCAGCCGAGGACTCTCTTTCTTTCCCCATTAACTGCAAGCCATGAAATAAAATAAAATGAGAAAATCAATTCAGCTTGGTTATCTCGCATCTGATTAGTTTAAATTATATGCAAGGGAAGATGACCAGGTCACAGGAGAAGACAACAAAAATACAAGAGGTATGCAGATTTTGTTTTTAAAAGAAAAATACAACATGGATCTCCAGCTAATCTGTTAGGCTTGCCATGCCTATACTGGTTTATAACAAAAGTAAAGGAAGATATGAGGGATTTTTGTATAATTAAAGCAACAATATGTGAAAAATGCTTAAGAATTGTAACAGGCCATTCAGCCAATTGGTAGAAAATGCACATTGAAATAAAAGCATGTTAGTCTTGTAGTTTGTTATTCACAGAGGGCAAACACCACTTTATTTTGGGTTATTTGGTAGTTGACCACAAAAGGCAAGTAAAATTTGAGGATCACTGAAGACTTCTGTATTGATGAGCAATGCTATATGGGACACAATTTATTAGTATGAGTGTCATCCAGAAAAGGCCACATGGCAATAAAGAGGATGAAATCAGTTTTGTGCATCGCTACATGGCAACTTCTAAGTTAACAGAATTCAGAAAACTATCTCTGAATCCTGAATCGTACAAACAACAAAGGTTGCATTTGTAACTACGTACTATTTTGTCCTACATCTTCCACCTCTGAAAACTGCTACTAAACATTTCTACAACCATTTGGAAGGATTCTGTGTTTAAATTGCACCTTTTAGTAAGTTAAATTTAAGTTTAGTTTAAGTTTCCTTAAACTACATTCTTTTCCTACTAGCTTAAGGATGAATCCTTGAAGCTATCTTAAGAATTTCTCAAACTTTTGGGAATGTGTTTACTTTTAAGTGCTGGCTGTTCATTTGTGTGAAATCAATTACATTCCAGGAACATTTAGCTACGGTTTCATTTTGAAAACCTTATTCCACAACAGAATGCCTCACCTTCTCATTTACTTCTGAACTGTGGTCATCCACAAACACAGGTTTTGGAGAAGATTCTACAATAACTGTCCTCTGGAAATTCACAAACTCCTTTGCAGCAGTACCACAATGTGCATCAGATGAACTGGGGCAAACATATTTTTCTTTTGGCACAGTTTTCTGCTTTGTGAAGGTACTGTTGTATTTTGTCATAGTTTTCTCACTGCTGCAACCCTGCTTGAACAGTTCTTCACCTTCATACTTGGACACTTCAGACACACTTCTCAGCTGGTTTCCTGGTCTCCCATATTCCTTTTTAGATAGACTGGCACAGGCATTTTCTTCATCAGTTTTACTTTGCTGATTGGTGGACTCTTGCTTATATTTTTGTTCTCCGTCAACCTGTAAAAGGTTAGGTGTGCTTTTAAATTTATCATCTGATCTGCAATGCTCTCTGCAATCTTTTTTTTTACTCCGTCCAACAGAAATGTTGGTGTCTTTTGGCTCCTTTTCCATTTCTAGTTCATCTTCAAATCTTGATAATGCAGACCTTGATAATGTATACCTTGAGCTGCCCGCTGGTCTAGGAGCCTCTTTCCCACTATGCCTAGAAATACTATTTTCTTCTTTTGCAGCAACTTTCTGAAAGATCGACTCCTGCTTAATTTCCGGTTCATCTTCAAATTTTGTTAATGTATGAATGTGCCTTGAGTTGCCACCTGGTTTGGAAGCCACTTTCCCACTATGCCTAGAGGTTTTCTTTTCTTCTTTTGCAGCAGCTTTCTGGAAGACAGACTCCTGTTCAACTTCTGGTTCATCTTCAGCTCTTGATAATGCATGAATATGCCTCAAGCTACCCTTTGATCTGGAAGCCTCTTTCCCACAATGCCTAGAGATATTATGTTCATCTTCTGCAGCAGCTTTCTGAAAGGTGGACTCCTGTTTAAAGTCTTTTTCTCTTTCTGAACTTGAAACGACAGATACACGTCTTGAGCTGCCATCTAACCTATGAGACTCTTTTCTATCCTGCCTGATAGAAATATTAATGTGCTCTTTTTCTATGGTTTTCAGACAGTTTGACTCTTTTCCAGGTTGCTGCTCTCCAAGTTTTGATGCTATTGAGGGGCGTCTCAGGTGGCCAGCTGATTCAGATGCCACTTTTTTAGGAAGGCTTTCTTCCAGGGTTCCATTTGGAGGTGCCGTCTCCCTTCTAGGTCGCAGTGGTCCCCCAAGTATAGCAAGCAGAGCTTTGCGGTATATTAGTCGAGATCCTTGGTCCTGATCTTTCATTCTCCTCCTGCCACATTCAGCACCTGCTTCCTTTGAAGCACCTTTTCTTTCTGTGCTTGGTGTGAGGCTTGGACCTGTTTCACTGCAGTCATCTTGTTTAATCTAAACAGTAAATAACAGTGTAAACTTCATACAACATACCTAGTATCCCTTTCACAGAAATGATATCTTCACATTGTAGGTTAAAAAGGCCAGCCTAAAAGAACCATACAATAGTTTGCAAAAAAAGAAGAAGAGGAGGATTTTGGTTCTGACAAATTAATCCTAAGCAATTGGACATAAATTAACCAATTTCTGAAAACCTATCTTCAAGAAGTATGAAAAGCTATCAAGGATGCTCCCCTAAGGCTGCAATCCTAAGGGGCAGAGAGAGAAAAAAAGTGTGGTTTAACCACCATATCCAAAGCACTGCAGGATCCACACTGCTACTGATTCCCATTGGCTAGATTTCTCATTGGAAACAGTATGAGATAAATTCACAGGGCAGACTTACACCAGGTCCCATGTGGGAATATATCTCTCTCCAGTTTGGAGGCACATCAAAGGTGCTGAGAAGACTGTAAATCCAAAGACTCAAAAGTATTTCGCAGGCCTTCCCTAACATGCCCACAAACAGCTTAAACATGTCCCATTTGGCCCAACAACTACAAGAGGGCCAGAGTCATAGAGGTTTCTGTGGCACTGGAATCAGACATAAGTTGTGGCACTGGAGAAGCTCCAATATATCCTGCTCCCTCTAAGACACTTCCCAAGGGACAAAGAATTGCAACCTGAATACATTTTATTTAAATATTCATACAATTTCTATGCTACCCTTAAAAAAAAATTCCCAAGGTAGGATTTTATCATCCGATAAAAATTGTAACAAAAACACACAAGTACATTATAAACTTGTGTGTTTTTGTTACAATTTTTATCATGGATGATAAAATCCTACCTTGGGATTTATTTATTTTTTTAAAAACACAAGTACATTATAAACGGGACCCAGGTGGCGCTGTGGTTAAACCACTGAACCTAGGGCTTGCTGATCAGAAGGTTGGCAGTTCGAATCCCTGTGACGGGGTGAGCTCCCATTGCTTGGTCCCAGCTCCTGCCAACCTAGCAGTTCGAAAGCACGTCAAAATGCAAGTAGATAAATAGGAACTGCTACAGCGGGAAGGTAAATGGCGTTTCCATGTGCTACTCAGGTTTGCCAGAAGCGGCTTTGTCATGCTGGCCACATGCACATGACCTGGAAGCTATACGCTGGCTCCCTCAGCCAATAATGCGAGATGAGCGCGCAACCCCAGAGTCGGTCACGACTGGACCTAATGGTCAGGGGTCCCTTTACCTTTACACATTATAAACAAATGCAATTCCCCTCAATCCCACCCGATATTCCAATATTTGTCATCACTTATCTACCTTTTGTTTCAAGGATTCTCCAGGCGAAGACGTCACATTTTCCTCAGACATGTCACAGGCAGGACGTTTTACAAGGAACAGTTTATTGGAAAGAGGGTGGTCCGGGCTCTCTCTAACCATGCTGTCAATTCCATCATTCGTTTCAATCTCATCAGAGGAAGAATCCGCTGTGGTGAATGAAGTTCTTGAGAACGCTTTATAAGACTCTGGAGCTTTCCTGAATGTAGCCGCCTCAATGTATGTAGCAGACCTACTGCTAGGGGAAGGCTGTGACGGCACCTCTTTGGCGAGTCTGCGATATTTGGCGGGTGATCCAATAGACAAGCTGTCCCACTCTATTTTACGCCTCCTGTTTGGCTGCATTGAGGCTGGATTATCTTGAGCATGAAAAGAGAGAAAAGCCAGACTTTTAACACATACACGCTGCCCAAACTTGCGCCGCAGAGAGGCCGCACATTTATGAACGTGTGAGAACAGCAACGAAACATATTATTTTTAAAGTATGAACTTATGCATGTGTGTGTGTGTGTGTGCAAAGAAAACTGGAGAACACACAATCATGCTCCCCCACTTCCACCACGCAGTACCCACGGCCAGGCTAGCGCCAACAGAACTCAGGTACCTGTGCTTATCAGGCGCAGCAAGGCCCTGATCCACCCATGTCACCAGCAACTCGCCAGGGCTCCTCTTTCTATCCCTCCCTCCTTCAAGAGCTGCCCAAACAACACCCATAAAGGAGGAACAGAAGAGGCCGGAGCTCCCAGCCTGTCTTCGGTGGGAAGCAGGAATGCGGGAGGGCGGGCGGGGGCGGGGCAGTTGACAGGAGCCACAGCCCGCCTAACGCCGGGAAGCGGAGCAGAGAGGCAGGGAGGCCAGGAAGAGATTTCCTCAGGGGTGGCAAGGGGCCTCCCTCCTTGCCAAGCGCCGGCAGCCATTGGCAGGCTTCGGCGGGGCCCCCGCCCCTTCGGAGACGACGACGCCTTCTTTTCCTCCCCGCGGCAACCCCCCCTTGGGGGAACATTGCCCCACGCGCGGCTTCCACTTTTCAAACTATGACGGTTGGCAGTTACAAGGCCGCGCGGCGCCTCCCTCTCCCCGCGCCCCGGGTCCCACTCTCGTCGCTCAGTACAGTACCGTGCGCGCCTCCTCTCGCTCGCAGCCGCCCTGTTCTGCACAAAGCTTAGGGGCGGCACCCGAACACCGGGAGAAGGGGAGGGGGGAAAGCTGTTGGACAGGCTCGCCTTCTGATTGGGTGAGAGGAGGGTTAGGGGGCGGGCGCGTGGCCTGGACCAGGGGTCCGCGTGACTGAAGCGAAGGGCAGCAGAACGGGAAGAGGAAGCGAGCTTGGCGGAGTGGGGGCGGGGTAGAAGAAGCGCGCTTGCGCAACCTTTTCGACTGCTGGTTAAGGTTGGGCGTGTACGGGGCCGGGCCGGCCGGCGAAGACCACCCCCTCCGAGAGAGGCTGTACTCTACAAAACGCCCAATTCCGTGGGGAATTGTGGCCGGTTGTGGTATTCAGATATTTCTATGTAACGAGATGATCACTGGGGCCTTAGTCACGTGCTGAGAGCAAACAATTGGGATCCAAGCAACCCCATCTACAGAGACACATAGATCATTGAACTTGCTAGGGCCCTGTAGAGTATAAACATACAAGGCACTTTTCCATAGTGAGGCCCTAAGTGAGCAACTACTTAGGCTACTGAAATTCAATCCCCTTATTGGTTTTTTTTATATTATTATTCCTTTAGACTTTGGGGAGATAGCTATATATGCATAGCTGCCAAGTTATCCCTTTTTTAAAGGGATTTTCCCTTATGCTGAATAGGCTTCCTCGCGAGAAAAGGGAAAACTTGGCAGCTATGTATATGACCCACACTTGACTTCTCAGCATTGTGGAATTTTGACCTTTTTAACCGCTTGAAATGTTGTGAAGATGGTTTTTGAAATGTTATTGTTGAATTTTACTGTGTACTGTATTGTACTTTATGGGATTGTGTGCTGCAACCCGCTAGGGGTCCTGATAGATGTTGTTGTTGTTTAGTCGTTGTTATGTACTGAGCTGAATCCTAGAACAATAGGATTCAGAATCAGCGGGAGCTACCCAATCCAACTCCAGGTGGAAGTGAATCCGCAACCTGATTGGCCTGCTGGAGCAGCCAATCAGGCGGCTGGCAGAAGTGAATCTGCTACCTGATTGGCCTGTAGGAGCAGCCAATCAGGCTGCAGGCAGAAGTCAATCCACAATATAATTGGCCCACAGGTGTAGCCCTGAAGTAGCCAATCACGCAAGGCCCATTGTGTAAATAATGTATATAAGCAGATGGTTTTGGGAAAAGAGCCATTCTTCTTCTCCTCTTCTCCTTGATGACTATGAGCTGAATAAAGAGCATGAAATTCACTCTCGACTCCGAGTACATTTCACTGGCGACGAAGGTGGGATCCTGCTGAGCTGACCGCCACCACGCACTGCACCGCAGCACCGCCACCTGCTGCACCGCTGCATCGCACCGTGCATCCAGGCTTCAGCTCCAGGACCCAAGGAACCCAGAATGGCAACCGACAGCAGCTTCTCGCCATTCAAACCAGCATCAGGAGACTGGGAAGGGTACGCCGCCCGTTTCAACTTCCTCCTGCAAGCGAAAGAAGTCACCAACGATGCCATGAAGAGGGCGACATTCTTCAGCGTCTGTGGAGAGGAGACGTTTGAAATCGCCCGGGCTCTCCTTGCACCTAGAGATGTCGCTACCGTCTCTTACAAAACAATAATGGAACGGCTGAAGGAGCACTTCTCACCACAGCCCTCGGTGGTAGCTTGCCGAAATGCCTTCTACGCAAAGCGGCAAGCCCCGGGGGAAACCATAACTGGGTTTGTGACCTCCCTCCGCCAAGCCGCCCGGCTATGCAACTTCTCAGAGTTGGAGAACATGCTTCGTGACCGCCTCGTCGGTGGCCTGAGGAACGAGATGTTGCAACGACGCCTCTACGCAAAAAAAGACCTCACGTTCCAGATTGCTCTGGAGGAAGCCCTGGCAACCGAAGCCGCCGAGAGGTCAACGCAAGAGGCACGACCGGCCCCGCCATCCCAACCGAGGGTCTACCACGAAGACCTCACCGACGAATCCGAATCTGACAGGGAGGAAGTACACCGAGTACAGCGGCGCACTCAAGCAGCACACACACCACAGCAGCCTCGACGAGAAGGAGGGAACTGTGCAAGCTGCGGGGAGAACCACGAGAGGAGGACCTGTCGTTTCCGCAACGCAGAGTGCAGGCAGTGCCGAAAATTGGGACACATCGCCCGGGTGTGTCGGGCTCGACTCACCCGTCGACAAGCATCAGATGACCGACCCAGGAGCCCCAGGTCACACGGCACCATGCACCAAGGCAACTCGACGGAGATCACGGACTACCAGGTATTCCAGTTGCCCCATCCCAGCACAGAGAAAATTTATATAGAGGTACAGATAGAGGGAGCCCCATGCCGCATGGAGCTGGACACGGGTTCAACTCTATCCATAATCTCGGCCCGAACATTAAGGGAACTGTGCCCTAATGGGGGTCCCAAACTAAGGCCGGCCCCATTCACCCTCCGGGACTTCCAGAAACGTAAGGTCCCTACAATGGGGGTGGGGACCTTCAGGGTGCAATATCGAGGGCGAAAGCAACAATTGGACTTGCTGGTAGTTAAGGGCCCCTACGTTAGCTTACTGGGACTGGCATGGTTTGGACCTCTGGGGCTAGCCGTTACCGGGGTGAACCGCACTAGCTTACAAGTGGACGTGGACGCCATATGCAAAGAGTTTCCAGGGGTTTTCGATGGGGCATTGGGACGATATACAGGACCCCCCATTGCCCTACAGCTAGACCCCGCTGTACGACCCATCAGGCACAAGGCCCGCCGGGTCCCGTTCACCCTGAAACCCCGCATAGACGAGGAATTGGACCGGCTCGTGGAGCAAGGAGTGCTGGAGCCGGTGCCCAACGCCCCCTGGGAAACTCCAATTGTCACACCCGTCAAGCCTAACGGTTCGGTCCGCATCTGTGCAGACTACAAATGCACCATAAACAAGGCTCTCACGGCCCATGCATACCCAGTGCCAGTGGTCAGCCATGTCCTCGCCACCCTGGCTGGGTCAAAAATCTTTGGCAAACTGGACTTGGCCCAAGCGTATCAACAGTTGCCTGTGGACGAAGCCACAGCAGAGGCTCAGACGATTGTGACGCACAGAGGGGCATTCAGAGTAAAGCGGCTGCAATTTGGCGTTAGCGTGGCACCAGGCATATTCCAGAATCTAATGGACTCTCTCCTTAAAGGGATTCCTGGCGTCACCCCCTTCTTCGATGATGTACTGATCGCCGGGCCCACACCAGAGGAATTTGAGGACCGCCTCCGCTCCGTCCTGCACCGTTTCCAGACGGCGGGCCTCAAGGTGAAGCGGGAAAAGTGTTTACTGGGAGTGCCGCAGGTGGACTTTCTGGGATTTAAGGTGGACGCAGAAGGGGTCCATCCAACCGGTGACAAGGTACGGGCCATTTGTGAGGCCCCAGCGCCCAAGAGCAAGCCCGAACTTCAGTCATTCTTGGGACTATTGAACTTTTACCATGCCTTCCTTCCCCATAAGGCAGCGGTAGCGGAGCCCCTACACAGACTCCTAGATAAAAGGGCCCCTTGGGTGTGGGGCCAGCGACAAAGGGCCGCATTCCAGGCAGTCAAGGACTTGCTCGTCTCGAACTCGGTCTTGGCACACTTCGACGAGAGGCTGCCAGTGGTGCTGGCATGCGACGCCTCTCCCTATGGCATCGGCGCTGTCCTGGGACACCAACTCCCGGATGGAAGAGAGGTGCCGGTGGCATACTTCTCCCAGACGCTTGCTGCAGCCGAACGAAACTACTCACAGATTGACAAGGAGGGTCTGGCAATCGTGAAGGGCGTAAAAAAATTCCATGATTTCTTGTACGGCCGGCCCTTTACCATAGTGACTGACCACAAGCCGTTGCTTGGCCTGTTTGCCCCCGAGAAGCAGACCCCCCAAGTGTTGTCTCCACGTGTCCTCAGGTGGTCAATTTTCCTTGCCGGCTACCAGTATGCACTAATCCACCGCCCTGGGAAGGCGATGGGCCACGCAGACGCCCTCAGCAGGCTACCACTACCAGAAACAGGCCCCGACCCAGCGCCTGCGCAAGAGGTTATGACCCTGGAGCTGCTTCCCGACCGACCCATTCAGGCACAAGAAGTTGCGCACCATTCCACAAAAGATAGGGTCATCTCCCGGGTCCTGGACTGGGTGTGGCGAGGATGGCCCAGCAGCAGCCCCGGGCCAGAATTCGCTGGCTACACAAACCGCAAACATGAACTGTCGGCCCACAAGGGGTGCCTGTTATGGGGAAGCAGGGTTGTTGTTCCCCAGCCCCTCCGCAAAAGGGTCCTCACAGCCCTACACGAGACACACCCAGGGGTAGTGAGGATGAAGGCCCTTGCCAGGAGTTATGTGTGGTGGCCGGGGATTGACAGAGAGATAGAGGCCTGGGTCCAACACTGCCAGACCTGCCAAGAATCCCGCCCGGATCCCCCAAGGGCCCCAGTCCAGCCCTGGGAGTCCGCCCGACATCCATGGTCACGCTTGCACGTGGACTTCGCTGGCCCCTTCCAGGGAAAAACATTCTTCATAGTGGTGGATTCCTACACCAAATGGCTGGAGGTCGCACTGGTACCGTCCACTTCTACGGCGGCAGCCATCCGGGTACTACGTAAGCTTTTTGCAACCCACGGGCTCCCTGACACCCTCGTCTCGGACAATGGAACCGCATTCACGTCAGAGGAGTTCCAGATCTTCACAGCGCAGAACGCCATCCGCCACATCCGCTCAGCACCATTCCACCCTGCCACCAATGGCCAAGCGGAGCGCATGGTGCGGACCACCAAGGACAGCCTCCGCCGCATGACACAAGGGGACTGGGAATACCGCCTTGCCGCATTTCTTCTAGCACAGCACAGCACCCCAAGCACAACGACGGGCCGGAGCCCAGCTGAACTACTAATGGGCCGGCGCCTTGCAACTAGACTGGACCGACTTCACCCCGACAGAGCTCAGGATGAGGTAGTGGTGGGGAAAGGCAGGAACCCCCGGACATTTGTGGCCCAGGACGCAGTGTACGCAAAGAATTTTGGGGCAGGCCCAGCATGGGTACCCGCCACAGTCACCAAGGTGACCGGTCCCGTGTCGTACGAGGTACTAACGGAAGGGGGGCAATGTTGGCGCCGCCACTGCGACCAGCTACGGCGACGATTCCCAGGAGGAACCCGGGAGGAGAGCGGGACAGAGGGGTCCCAAGGGGACAGCAGGGCAGTGAGGCCTGTAGAGCGAGAGGGGTGGACAGGGGAAGCAGAAGCAGTAGGCACAGAGGGGCGCCCCGAGGCTGGAAGGACACCGGAACCAGAGCCACAACCTAGTGGTTCAGTGGCGCCAGACCAGACAGCCCCGGCACAGCCAGCAGCCTCGGAACACGAGCCAGAACCAGAACCCCTGACCAAGGAACACCCCAGGCCACAACGCACACGGAGGCGGCCAGCAGACCTTGGGGACTACGAATGCAACTTCCCGGGCAGGACTGGAACTTAGAGGGGAGGGGTGTTGTGTACTGAGCTGAATCCTAGAACAATAGGATTCAGAATCAGCGGGAGCTACCCAATCCAACTCCAGGTGGAAGTGAATCCGCAACCTGATTGGCCTGCTGGAGCAGCCAATCAGGCGGCTGGCAGAAGTGAATCTGCTACCTGATTGGCCTGTAGGAGCAGCCAATCAGGCTGCAGGCAGAAGTCAATCCACAATATAATTGGCCCACAGGTGTAGCCCTGAAGTAGCCAATCACGCAAGGCCCATTGTGTAAATAATGTATATAAGCAGATGGTTTTGGGAAAAGAGCCATTCTTCTTCTCCTCTTCTCCTTGATGACTATGAGCTGAATAAAGAGCATGAAATTCACTCTCGACTCCGAGTACATTTCAGTCGTGTCCGACTCTTCGTGACCCCATGGACCAGAGCACGCCAGGCACTCCTGTCTTCTTCTGCCTCCCGCAGTTTGGTCAAACTCATGTTCATAGCTTCAAGAACACTGTCCAGCCATCTTGTCCTCTGTCGTCCCCTTCTCCTTGTGCCCTCCATCTTTCCCAACATCAGGGTCTTTTCCAGGGAGTCTTCTCTTCTCATGAGGTGGCCAAAGTATTGTAGCCTCAGCTACAATATAGATGTAAGAGCAGGCTATTATAAACAACAAATTTATGTTCAGTACCATAAACAGTGACACATATAACTAGAGAAAGAATTTATATGGAGACATAACACCGCTTAAACCATTAAAAGGACCACATTCACAAAAACGGCCTTTCTCAATAATTTATTTCAAATGTATAATGAGCTTCAAGCATTTGGAGCAATGAACCTGAAAAGATATATTACAATGATGAGTTATGGAGCTTAAAGGGTTGGGGATATACAGTATAGCTATTCAATAAAGCCATAGAACAGCATAATAATCTATTTCTGTCTTCTCTTTGGATGCTTCAGACCACAAGCTTATACAAATTTACTTAGAAGTAAGCCGCACTGAACTTAAGACTTGTGTACTGAAAAATAAGTGCCATTAAGATTGCACTGCAAGACTTGCCTCTGCCTCGCCCAAAAGATCCAGCAAGTAAAATTATTAATGCCAAAAAGGATAGAACATGATGAATGCAAATATGCTTCAAAACTTAGTTTTTTTAAAAAAATATCAAAGTTCTGAAAATGCAAAAAATACAAAATATGCTACAAAATATTTCCAATATATTCATTAATAGCTTCAAAAGGTCAACACTGTCAGTGAATAAATAGTTTTATAATAATACCATTAGCTTACTAGCAAACTTAAACCCCCAAATCACCAATACAGCATTTATATTGTCTATACACCCATTCCTTTCAACCACCTACCATTAGGAGGTAAATAATGCAGTTTTGCAGAAGAAGCAAAAGCTTGTTGCTACATTAAACAGAAGTACCAAGTCTGTCAGCTAGAGTAATCTTGGATTTAGAACTGCTTAATTTAGAACTGCTTAGTATTGAAATATGTCTCGTTCGCAGGATTTTGCCAAATTTGGGCTACAATATTAATGTACCTGGTATTATGTCCTATTGAACTCAGTGGAACTGCATTGCTACTGTGAGTTACTGTATTCTGAATTATATTTCTAAGAAATGTACAAACCAGACAGTCCTGCAAAACGTATATTATTTTAGCTGCTATAGATGCATTTTAAATTTAGAGCAATCAGAACTCTGACCAGTTTTGTCTGCTTGGATGCAAAGCACATCAGTTCTGTATATATTGCATCAGACTAGGGTAACCTATGTTCAAACCTCCTTGTCTATGAAGTTCACTGAGGTGACTTTGGGCCAGTCACCATCCCTCAATGTAACCTAACTTGCAGAGATGTGATGATAAAAGGTAGGGGAAGAAGCATGTGTGCTGTCTTGAGTAATTGGATATACATGTAAGAAATGAATAAATAAAATTAATCTAAATACGAATTGCATTCTGACCATAGCATTTCCTTAAGCAAGTAACTTGAGTCTTCATATTGTAAAGAAGAATTCTCTTGCCATGTCAGAGCTGTGAATATAATCTTGACACTAATCGCCTCAAGTTGATGCTCTCCCCATCCTATCCATATCTTGTATAGGTACCCAATGTAACTTCAAAAAATGCATTGTGCTTTTGTTTCTACTTCCAATAAAGTTTAATCTGCAAACTGCATGGATGATGATTTAGTTACATCAAATCTTCAAAGAGTTCACAAGTATTTATCTTATTTTCTTCATACAGTAAAAACCGTTCCATCATTTTCTTCTTTTTATCGTTGATTCTTATTTCTTTCACCCCTGCTGAAAGAAAGCGCAAACAAGCAATGTAATATCGTGGCATTACAAATAATGTATACAATCACTTACTAATTACTGAGGTAAAAGTTGTTTTGAATAAACTATAGAATGTTGATTTTCTTTAAGTTAACATGAAGGAATTGCTGAAAAGTTGCTTATACTT